>NC_136509.1:94146176-94216176 GCF_053919585.1 Euprymna scolopes
GATGGTCAAATTTAATGCTAGTAAAACTAGACGAAGGCCAGAGGAATAGTTGGCCGAAACGTCGTGAAACAACATCCAAGAAAGATGAAGATAATAGTCCGCAATAAATAGATTAATGAATAATATTCATCTCAATAATAAATTACAATTAAATAAAATATAAACTGCTCTCTTTTTAACAATTATAAAACGCGTCTCCAACCACCGATATCCATGAAAAATAACACCCTACCTGAGAATTCTTCCTTCAAACTCCTCGGCCTAACATTAACGGGCAATATGAACTGGAAAAATATATTGAAGTCATTGCGAAAACTGCTGCAAAGAAGGTGGGTTTGCTCTATCGAGCTAGGAGACTATTCACACCCGACAGTATCCTGTTCCTCTACTAGGCCTCCATTCGGCCAGGGATGGAGTATTGTTGTCACATCTAGGCTGATGCATCTAGTATTAGTCTCTCCCTCGTGCATAGGGTCCCAAAATGAGTCTTCAATCTAATAGGCCCCATTTTGTGAACTAAGTTCCAACTCTTGTCTAAAGGCTGCAACGTTGAATCCCCTTGCCTGCTTTACAAATATTCGAATGAAATGTGGTCCGATGAACTTGTCGCACTTGTGTTCCCCCTGGACGTACATATCTCCGACAAAGCTGCTGAAAATCGAAATCACAGCCCTTCACTGTTGATGCCCTGAATGCCAGAAAGCTTTCTATTCTAATAGTTTCTTCCCTGAAACAGCTGGACTTTGGAATTCCCTTCTTGCTACCTGCTTCCCTGACTGTGCTGATATGCAGAAGTTTAAATGTAACGTAAACCAACATCTTGTTAATCTTTCCTAGGCATGGTCCTAAATAGTAACCCCCTTACGTCCAAGTGGTGACTCTCTAACTCAATCAATTCCGAATATCTCGTTGGGTCCAATCAACCGAAACTAAATTTTTATTTGTACCCAGTGAGACATCGCAAACTGCCTTTAACTAAACAAAAAGTTTTACGACCGGGCAACCTCAAGAGGCCTGCTAGTATATCTATAATAGTAGGAATGTGTGTGCGGACAATTCTCAACCTATATACTCAACGAATTTTTGCTCCACAGAATTAAAAGTTTGTATAGAGGATATTCAGATATGTGAAAAACTATTTAATTAGTTTTCACCCGAAAAAAACAAAAACAGGGTGTTTAAGGGGTCAAAATAAAAAAAAATTGTTACGTGCGGGGGAAGGGTCATCGGATTTTTATGTTTGCCGACAGTTTCACGAATGAGCATGCATTAATCGTTCACATAGCAGACTCTTTATGTCAACAATAAGTATGTTTGAAAACAATTTTTAAAGATCATGCCAGGCTAGTTTAATGGTTATCGTACTTGACTGATTGTCTTTAGGGTTTGGTTTCGATCTCAGTTCGAATTTTTTTTATTACAAAATGTGAACATGATAATTATACATATTTTACGATCGAGTCACGTCGGGCGGCTTGCTTATATATAATATATTTCTGTGTTAATCTTAAATTCTATGCAGTTATGAACTATGCATAAATAGAATTCAGCGTAATAGAGAAATGAAACCCACCATTTAATAATCTCTCTCTATATATATATAAAAGGCAAAACGCGCGCGGGAGCCTTTGCATGTCCAACAAAGGCTTTTTCGGGGGGTACTATTGGTTAGAAGTGTTTATATATCCCATAGATAATAATATATAGGATTTGCGAACGCGCGTCGCGTCTAAATTTATTTACGTCGAATTTTACACGATTCTTTCTATTTCGGCGCCTCTCGTGTTTATTCGGCTTTTTCGTATATTTTTTCATGGCAAGTGCTCGGCTGAGCTCCAATCTATGATCCCCCTTCGCCAAACTTTCACAAGAAACACCCGTCTAGCAGAAATCACTATCAATAATTTCCTCCACACTTTATCTGTGCCTAAACCTAAACGTAGATTCTATGAGCAAAGCTTATTTCTTAGAACTGCATGCCTATGGAATTGTCTTTTCCTGCTTTCCATCTGATTACAATATGGTTGTCTTTAAGTCTAACGTAAACAAGTTTTTGATGAGCCGTTCCATATAAGTTAACAAATTTACCAAATTTCAATTACTAACGATTACTATATTGTCCAATTTCTACTGTACACTCTTTAACCCTTATCCTCGAGTGACCTCAAGGCCTTGATAAGTGGTGATGCCGATGTAAAAAAAAAAGAAGCGAAACTGATCTGAAGCGAAAGTGCAGTTCTCAGCATGAAAGACGGGAACGTCCAGAAAGCAATGGGCGTTTGATCAATGTGGGGGAACTCCTTATATCAGACAATTGCTATTCATATAGACACTCTCCTCTTTATGGGGGAGCTGGTTTCCACCCAACATTTTAGCGAAACAAAATGTAAGGAAACGAAACCAGAAAAACTGTCTCGCATTAAAGGTTCACTGCGGGACTTCTATGGCGTGATCATTAGAATCGTGCACCTGTCAATTTAACTTTTTAATCGTTAAAATTGAACTTTGTTTAGTTACCCACTCGCCCACGAAGGAAGAGTAAATTGTCAGTTTTTTTTTCACACTTTCTTTTCCGCCTTCGCCTCAACGCACCGGATTCGATCCTACCTATTTACCGAATTTTTTAAAAAATTTTACCTCCCCCCATAATACGCACACCTACTAATACCCGGGCAACGCCGGGTACCCCCGCTAGTATACTATGAAATAATTAGTTAACATTCGTTTTTCAAAGAAATTATGCAAATTAGTTAACCATCATGAAGTTGCTTGCGTATTTATTGCTAGGTATATAAAAAAGTTTGTTTTAATATTTTTTAAGTAGAAAAAAAAGTAGGCTTTAAATAGCAACGCAATGACGCGACAAAAACTTCACTTTATAGGGAAATGGATAATTAAATTGTTCAAGTAATTGTTTAGTTTCTCACGATTTCGTGTTCTTGCTTTTTTTTCACTGATTTTTAGAATTCTATGAGACTAGCCTGGAGTTTCCCGGGAGTTTGGACGTGTGTGTAGAGCAAAAAAAAAAAAAAAGTGGTAGTAGGCAGGCAGGTAGGCTCGAACCCGTACCGCGAAGGAGGAAAAGAACAGGAAAAAAATCGTGACGTCTTTGCTGTTGCGCTCATCGCCACACCGAAAGTGACGAAGGTTTAAATTAAGGCTAGTCAATCGAAAAAAGGGGATGACTTTCAGAAATATCGGCGAAAAAAAGCGACCCCTCACTGTAAAAAAAGTGCCCAGTTAAGGGTGAACGAATTAATGTTTTTATCCAATTTCTCTATATTTCTCGTCCGAAAGGTCGAGCTTTAAAACGCTACCAATCTCGTGGAAATCCGTCGGCTCTGGCGAAAGTGTTAGACGGACATACAAACATACATACATACATACATACATACATACATACATACATGCATACATTTAAACAGACATGTGATATTTATATTATAGATAAATATCTAATGGGCGCATCGTTTAACGCACATCTTTCGCTTTATAATAAAAACCAATGTTTATCTGTATTTAGATGTAATTAAATAAGTAAATAATTGTATGCTTATTGGTATGTGTGAATATATATATATATATATATATATATATATATATATATATATATATATATATATATATATATATATATACTAATGCTGACCTGAATAGTGAAGGCTAGTTAGGAGGATCTGGAATTTTTGCGAGGGAAATAATCAATCATGCTGAATTCAAGAGAAACCTTCAGAAAGGCAATGTGTCAGTTTTGCCCATTGAATTGAACAGTTTGAAATGTGAGCCTTGTAATCACGTACTCCGATGTTAGGGTTAAGAGTAATCCATAATACTCTTTATGACTTTTATCTTTGTTATTAATATTATTTTATTTGTATATTTACGTCTATTATTTACTAAAAATATCTGTATATTTATTACTTTTAAAATCAGTATAAAAGTTAAATATAGTATAAATATATATATTTGATTTCTTTAACCTATATATATTGTTTAGATATATTATGCATTACGAATATAGTTTTAGATTAAAATATTAATTTACTTGGATTAATTTGATATGATTTAAAAGCACCAGGATATCAAACAAATGCTTTAAATGTTTGAATATTTCACATGTGTGACGCCATTGTTTGATTATTCTTACAACTAAGCTAGGAACTCAAGGTATAAACTGTATAATTGTTAAGGGAACGCGAGCTATTCTTAATACTTAAAAAAATACTCCAGTAAAGCATATGCATAGAGCAAGTACTATTTTAATGTGATATACAAACTATTTAAAAGGATAAAGGTGATATTTTATCAAATATTTTATAAATATTCTCTCCTCAGTTTTTATATATAAGTCCAGAAATGTAACTTGTGTTTTTCTGTGTTCACAATTTAATTCTAACTCCTTTATATCTTAGGAATGTTAATTTTTTTTCAAATGTGTCATTATCATTTAGACAAATTAAGTCGGCAATAAATCTCCTACCGACATGATAATTATATCTTCTTGAAATATGATTTTCAGTGACGAGTCCTGCGTGTGTGTATATGTATATTCCTATATATGTATATCCAGATTTGCCCCAAAACGTCCATATATATGTAAAGCTGAACGTCTGTGTGTGTGTCTGGTCACGAATAAGCTCCTATATGGTTGACTATTATATAAAACTGATTACATATAATGATAGATGTATCGAGACACCAGAATGGGTATGTTTGATCTGGCATAATGATGATTCATTAAAATTATGGGGTCTGCGTACACGCCTGGTCCACAAAGTATGGAGATAAAAAATTTAAAAATTAAAAAAAAAAAGTTTCCAAGTGTTTTTGATATAGATGTACATAATAATACTTTGATAAGTATGTTTTAACTTAAATAGGGATGGTATAATAAAATTGTGGGGTCTGCGTTCGCGCCTGGCCTCCATAGAATGGAAATAGGCACAAACTTTAATAAAGACATTTCATATCTATCTGCGTAAGTATACTTTGATAATTATGTTTCAGTTTGACGAAATATGGTATAATAAAATTATGGGGTATTCGTTCGCACCTGACCTCCATTGTATGGAAATATTTCACAATGTTTAACAAGGTTTTTTTAATATAGATCCACAGAATATTGTGATAAGTGTTTCAGTGTGAACAGGTATGGTATAATAAATTATGGGGTTTATCTATTTTATTTTTGCTTTCATCATATTTTGCTTTGGTTTTGATACCCCCAAATTCGAAGCTATCTCTTTACAACCCTTCCTTTTCATAACCTATCATACAGTTTCTGTAGGCTGTTTTTGAACACAGTCAACGACGGTTACTTTTGCTAGTATGTATGTATATATATATATATATATATATATATATATATATATATATATATATATATATATATGTGTGTGTGTGTGTGTGTGTAGAAAAGTCCAATCCCAGCGCGGAAAAAGAGAAAAAGTGTGTGACAGAGAGAGATAAGCGAAATAGATTAATTTTAGGCTGCTTGTCCTGCCTGCATCTCAATCTTCTCTTTGTCCTAGTGGTTATGGCTGTTGGCAAAAGACAAATACCCCGAGGCCCCACATGAAGAGACAGAAAGAGAAGTAGAGAGAGAGAAAGAACGAGATCAACAAATCTCATTTCATTAGTCGATTATGTTTGCAGAAAAAAAGGCTGCACCCACTGATTAAACCGATTGACGTATAACCGAACACATATGCAGCCATATTGTCACACACACATGTATCCTCATATACAAAGCATCACACATACACCGTCAGAAACATTCGATATACATACGCAGCCATGAATATTTATATTACACATAAACAGCTTGAACATATGCGAACAGACGACGAAGTCAGATGATAAAAAATATAGATACGTACGCAAAGAACTACGTACACAATTTGGAACTTACACAAACAGATAAAGACAAACACACAATAAGATAAACACAGTGATACAAAATTAGACAAATACACAAACTTACACAATTAGAAACTTACTAAAAGGGACACATAAACAATGAGACACATAAACAATGAGACACATAAACAATGAGACACATAAACAATGAGACACATAAACAATGAGACACATAAACAATCTGACACATAAACAATCGGACACTTAAACAATCGGACACTTAAACAATCAGACACATAAACAATCAGACACATAAACAATCAGACACTTAAACAATCAGACACTTAAACAATCAGACACATAAACAATCAGACACATAAACAATCAGACACTTAAACAATCAGACACATAAACAATGAGACACATAAACAATGAGACACATAAACAATGAGACACATAAACAATGAGACACATAAACAATGAGACACATAAACAATGAGACACATAAACAATGAGACACATAAACAATCAGACACATAAACAATCAGACACATAAACAATCAGACACTTAAACAATCGGACACTTAAACAATCGGACACATAAACAATCGGACACATAAACAATCGGACACATAAACAATCGGACACATAAACAATCGGACACATAAACAATCGGACACATAAACAATCGGACACATAAACAATCGGACACATAAACAATCAGACACATAAACAATCGGACACATAAACAATCGGACACTTAAACAATCGGACACTTAAACAATCGGACACTTAAACAATCAGACACTTAAACAATCAGACACTTAAACAATCAGACACTTAAACAATCAGACACTTAAACAATCAGACACTTAAACAATCAGACACTTAAACAATCAGACACTTAAACAATCAGACACTTAAACAATCAGACACTTAAACAATCAGACACTTAAACAATCAGACACTTAAACAATCAGACACTTAAACAATCAGACACTTAAACAATCAGACACTTAAACAATCCAACACAATCATACATAAATAGACAAACAAAAAATCAGGCACGTGAACATTCAAACAAAAGCAATCAAACAGAAACAATCGGACGTATACTCCAAAAGAAACGCGCACGTAATCAGTCGCGTACTCAATCAAACGCGTACTCAATCAAACGCGTACTCAATCAAACGCGTACGCAACAAGGCGCAAATAGATGCGTACGCAAACAGACATATGCACTTATTTTAAAAGTACACAACGAGCACATATTCACCTAAACGGTCCGATTTCACCTAAACATTGACTTTCGACATCCAAAGGAAAAAATGATAAATAATCTCAATAATTAGAAATATCAATCAAAAACAATATAAATTTCTGGTAAATAGCGTCGTCAACTATCACCCTAGAAAATATATGACAGTGAGCTCCCTTTGATGTAGCCTCGTTTTTGAATATCATGATAGTATATGATTATTTTTGTAGTGGCGTGAGAAAGGAATGTGTAGTAATTTCGACACGCAGCGGTTTTTCACAAAATAAAGAATTACCTAATTAGTAAAAATTTGTAAAATCAGGGAAATCCCAAATAAACAAGGCGGGAAAAAAAATTTCTGCCAAGAGGTGCTGAACTAAAGAAGTAAACAATGTGATTTCATTATTTGTATTGAACTATGTAGCACAATATTACTTTCTGATTATTTATTAGTACTTTTTAATTTATATCATTTGGATCAGTTCTATATTGAAAATACAATGGACGTTATTTTCATAGAAATGTTAATAAACTCATATTGGCTCAGTATTAATTGTTTTTTTTTTTTTGTTCAAATAAACTAATTTTTGCGCTATCGCATATATCCTCTTTCAACATCAGCAACCTAATCGTCAAAGGTAACGTGAATTAGAATAAACACATTAAGAACATTGCCAAGGCTGCTGCAAAGAAGGTGGGCTCTCTCTTTCTCTTTACAACGTCACAATTCGCCCACACATTGTTACAGTGCTGCATATATTTGTGATGGAATGATTCCGATCCTATACTAAATTTTCTAATCCGATTCTTTATATATCTTTAAATATTTAATCATAAAATTGTTATTTTTGCTCCATTACCGTTAAAATCACACGTTAAATGTGCATCTATTTTTGCAAACGTAAAAACACATTAGAGGGGAAGGGAGTGATCTATAGATTTTAGCATTAGCAGTAATGTTTAATATATAAATCTAACATAACAGATGAACATTGTCTTAAGATAGCGGTTTCAATCCCACCCAAAGCGTGCCAGAGGTAATTGGTCAAAATGTGGTGAGACAACAACAACTACGGATAGCAGTGATGGCTGAGAATACAGTTAGGAGATTCGAAGTTCCTATCCGTCGCGGTTATCACCTGACGAAGTTCAGAGGAAGTTGGCCGAAACGTTGTGAACCAATAAAAAGATCCAAAAACAACTAAAAAAGATGAGACTAATAGTCCGAAAAAAAAAAAAATTAACATATAAATCTAATGTTAAAAATATAAATCTAATATATAAAAGGCTATATGTTTGTCTGTCTTCATATTTTCAAGTTTTATCTCCACCGAAACTAAAAGTCGCAGATCAGCGCTAAGAGCCTCAAATGATTGGATTTTTTTATGGGCCGTTTTTTATGGATCTTTAGCCGGTTAAAACAGTTGTTAAGGAATCTAAAAAAGAGGGAAAAATTGAAAAAAGTCGTCATAAATTTTGTACATTTATCTGAGTTTATTTTAAATTTTTATCAGTTCATATGCGTGTCATGTTGATACAGTGGTCGCGTCGCCAGCTTTTAATGCTACAATTTTGATTTGGTTTCGATTCTAGCTGTTGGCACCCAAATGCATTTTTTGTTTACTTTTGAAATCACGACTCCATAATATTATATACGAAATTTGGACATATTAAATTATCATTTAAGCGTATTTTACGCCCGGGCAGACCCCCCCCAGCTAGTATTTATTATTTTACTATTAATACTAGCAGTAGTTTTTATAAACAAAAATCAAATAAAAAAGATAATTTAAAAAATCGTTTGTGGCATGGGAAAATAGGCACAATTTTTTCCCCCGATTCCGATCCCAATACCTCCAAAAATTCCGATTTTTTTCGATTTCCGATTCCGATTAATATTCCCACCATTAACATCTACCACTAGTGCCTCACCATTAGACAGTATCCCAAACCTAATAAACCCCACTTTCGGCCAACCTTTATTCTCTGTCCCATCACGGCAGTGTCGCAGACCTGTGCCTATTTTATAAGTACTTTAATAGCATGTACTCTGATGAACTCTGAGTACTCCTGCCTTCTGGGCGTACATATTCCTGACTAAACCGACAAGTCGTAAAATCCACCCCGTTGTTGTTGATGTCCATAGACGCCAGTCTTCTACTTTAATAGTTTCTTCCATCAAACTGCTAGATTTTATAATTCTCTCCTTGTTTCCTGCTACTGTGACTTTACTTACCTGTGGAGTTTAAATGTAATATGAACAGACATCTGTCTGCTGACCCCTCCCCTCAGTTACTGTTAATTCTAAATCATAGCTCCTCACATGCTAAATCGCAATATGCAATATATTTGGGATCAGAAAGAATAAGAAAGGGACGGTTTATCCTCGTGTCTGCTATATAATTCAAACGTTCTTTATGTTCTAGCGTATAAGCTGTTAACTTTATCCTCTACTTTAACTCAAGGAATTCGAATGAAGCCAAAGGGCATATTGTGCTAACAGTCACCAAGACAATCCTCATCAGTGTTAGATTAAATAATGATGGAAATAGAACACCGGCTACTTTCCCAAAAGAAGAAAATAAAAGGATTTTCGAAACGGAAACGAAACTGGGAGGAATTGGGCCGGATGTGAATTAATGAGAACGCATCAATTTAATGAAATCGAATTCGATCAAGAAATAGATTGGGTAAGCAGCTAATGGTCGTTATCGTTGTTGCGACGAGACCGATGACTAATGAAGCCGACTTTCACAAAATGTCAACTGGATGTGGAGGAAGTACGCATCTTCTACTGGCTGAATCTTATTACGTTTCTTTGTTATTACGTGCCAATGAGGCTGGTTCGTTAACTTATTAGCCGTTCAACGCGCGTGCCTCCATCTCCGCCCATATGACCCACAGAATGGGCATTAGGCGCTTGCATTTCACGCAATTCTTAATTTACTGTTTAGTTAGTTTTCGTATTTACAACAGAACACATGGATTGATTTAGCCGCTTGCCGTTGGAAATATTTAACAAGTTTCAGTTTATTTAGTGACTATGGACAAGAAACACATTATGTGTGACATTACGAATGTTTAAATTAGAATAGTTACATAAATAATAATTATTATATTAAATAATATATACTATATCGATCTTTTTAATTCGCCGAGCGGGCGTTTTTATTTCAGCTAGCGTGTTGTATATTATGGCGCCCAAAAGTTGTTGTTCGGCCATACAATATAGCATCAACCCAACAAACATTTTACAAAGAATTAAAAAACATGAAACAACCCCTAATTAAAAATACGTTTCTCAATAAAATTGTCGATAAGTACATAAAACTCTATTTAAACTCAGCACACAATAAAACATAAGCCCTAATCCTAACAGAAACGACACCATCAAAGTATGCTATAAAAAACAACTACAGATTAACTACAATACAAATGAAAAATTAATAACCAACCTAATTAAAAGATAACCAAACCCACCAACCATCACAAAAACATTAAACTAATAATATATTATACTAAATGTAAAACTTTCAACTTAATAATTAAAACCAATAATAATAATAATAATAATAATAATAACACCACACTAAATCAAACTAATCTAATGCATGAATTTATTTGCCCCTTCGAAGAATGTCTCCGAAACTACTCTAAAACTTCAAACAGCGCATACATAGGCCACACCATAACAACACTCTCGCGACGACTAACCTATTATTTAGCTTACAATAGCGCCATAAAACAACATTCGATGATAAAAACCTACAATCATCCGACATTAGAAATATCTTAAGTAACAATACTAAAATTCGATTCCTGAACAATTGCACACGAAGACTAAAATTACTTCAAGTCATACTATTTAAAAAAAAGTACAGCCCCTTATTAACCGGATATCCTTACATACCGGGACAAATATATTAACTATAGTGAATAACTTACAATAAATAACCTAAATAAATAAAATATAAAATAAGAACATTAAAATCTATATCTATAACAGTGAAATTGTGTCTGTGTGTATATTTGCATACCAAACAACTCTGTCAATTTTCAGTCTATAGACTGGAGATTTGACATAAAGGGTAATGAGATTAATCGGTTTTCAGCCAGAAATCTGGCTATCAAGGGGTCAAAGTTCAACGATTTGACCTTTGAAAACTAACCAAATTCCTCTGTTAATTTTGGGTCTAAACACTTGAAATTTTAGATGTAGGTTTTTGTGACATGGATCAAACTTTAAAACTTTATTTGGGGCCAAAATTAGGGTTAAAGTTTTAAAACAATTGATCTCTCAGCCAATTCTAGGTCTAAACATTTGAAATTTTACATGAAGTGTATTCAGACATAGGGCAAGCTTTTTAATCTGTTTTTAGCCGAAAATTTGGCTATCAAGAAGTCAACGTTCAAACGATTTGACCTTTGCGGTCTTTAGCAAACTATTCAGCAAAATTTGAGTCTAAACATTGGAAATTTTACACAAATGGTATTCAGACATGCAGCAAGCATTTTAATCAGTTTTTGGTGACAATTTGGTTGCCAAGATGTCAAAGGTTAAAGATTTGACCTTTGCAGACTCTTTCGCCGATTTTGGGTCTAAACACTTACAAATTTTAGATGTAGACATGAAATTTTAGATGGACATTGGTCAAACATTTAAATATGTATACATATATATATATATATATATATATATAATGGAAATGGTAATTAATAAAAACTGAAGAAAGTGCTCAATACCGTTGTAGAGCAGATATGCGTTTTATTTTTATTACCGTATCATTCTGTTAAGTTACATTTTGTTTCAGCTACTTGGCCGTTTTTTTTTGACCGTCTGTAGCATCCTCAGACTTTTACAGAAATGTAGCTGAAACAATAATGTAACTTAACATAAAGATACGGTAATAAAAAATAAAACGTATATATATATATATATATATATATATATATATATATATATATAAGTTACGAACAGTACAGAAGGCTGAACTACTAGTTAATGATTCGTCTCTACTCATCCTGGACGCACCTTTACAACTAATAAAAAAGAACTCTAAATGATCATACCTCAATAAAATAAAAGAAAACGATAACAACAATCGCTTCTGATGACGATCGGATGTATCGATAGAAAGCGGTTGAGAAAAATATGGACGAACAACAACTTTTGGGCGCAATAATATACAACATGCCAGCCGAAATAAAAAAGCCAGCTCGGCGAATCGAAAAGATATCTAACAAAATTAGAAAACAAAGAGGTGTTCAATCAGACGGGCTCGAATAATTGACTTGCTGCCAAAATATACAAATATATATATATATACATATATATATATATATATATATATATATATTTTTACATAGGCGTCACCACATTATCAAGGCCAAGAGGCCACTCAAGGATAAGGGTTAAAGAGTGTACAGTAGAAATTGGACATTATAGTAATCATTAGTAATGAAAATTTGGTAAAGTTGATAACTTATATGGAACGGCTCATCAAGAACTTATTTACGTTAGACTTGAAGACAACCATATTGTAGTCAGCCGGAAAGCAGGAAAACGGAAGACAATTCCACAGGCGTGCAGTTCTAAGAAAAAAGCTTTGTTCATGGAATCTACGTTTAGGTTTAGGCACAGATAAAGAGTGGGGGGAATTATTGATAGTGTTTACAGCTAGACGAGTGTTTCTTGTGAAAGTTTGGCGAGGGGGGACCATAGATTGAAGCTCATTCGAACACTGTCCATGAAAATTACGATACATCAGAGACAAACTCGCAACATCTCTTCTGTGAGATAAAGGTTGCAAGGAAGAGAAAAGGACATCTCCTACAAGGCTACGAAGTCTATTTTGAACTCTATCAAGGCAGGCCAAGTCCTTTCTAACAGCTCCTGCCCAGATGTGGCAACAGTATTCCATCCTTGGACGTACCTGGCTCTTATATAGATAGAGAATAGCATCAGCAGTGAGATATCTACTGGATCGATAGAAAGATCCCACCATTTTTCCAGCGGCCCTGGCAACTGATTTGATGTACGTGTTCCATTTAAGATCAGGAGTAATGCTCAAGCCAAGAAGTTTGTCAAAACTTGAGGCCTCCTGAAGACGAGAGCCATTCATTTCAATTGATGTCAGATGTGGATCAGAATGTTGATGATGTAAAGAGAGAAGCTTGGTTTTAGATGCATTAAAAGTAACCAGCCATTCTTTACCCCATTGTACTACGTGCTCAAGATCAAAGGAGAGAGAATTGGAGAGAACTTGGTCGTTTACTGCCTTAGATGTGCTACCATAAATGGTAGTGTCGTCAGCATAGATGTCTACAAATGATGTAAGGATGTGATTTGGAAGATCATTAATGTAGATCAGGAAAAGAGTTGGGCCCAGGATGGACCCCTGAGGGACACCGGCATTAATACTGTGAGCTTCAGATTTTTGCCCCTCAACTACTACTCTTATGAACCTATCAGAAAGAAATGATTTAATAATTGAGAAGACATTTCCAGCAATACCATAGCTAGAGATCTTATGAAGTAAACCTTTATGCCATACCCTATCAAAGGCCTTAGATATGTTAGGAGCAATTGCCCTAGAAAGGTTGCATCCGTAGAGAGATTTGCTAATCCTATGAGATATAACTGTAAGCACATCTGCTGTAGATCTAGCAGAACGGAAACCATATTGAGTGTCACTAAGAAGGTTATTTTTGTTGAGATGGTTGATTACTTCTGTATTTAACACAGATTCCAGCAACTTACTCATGACGCACAGGAGACTTATTGGCCTGTACTGAGAGGGGGATGAGCGATCACCTGAATTCTTAAATACAGGGCATACTGATGAAATTTTCCAAGGAGATGGGAAACTATTCTCCTTAAGACAACGTTTAAACAGTTTTGTAAGTATGGGCGCTAGTTCAGGTTGAAGTTTTTTGAGTACTATAATTGGAATACCGTCAGGGCCAGTTGCTTTACTGGAATCAAGGTTTTTGATTAGCTTGGCAACATCGCGTACAGATATACGTATATCACATAGCGTGTTTTCTGATAAAGGAGGAAATATTGGGGGTTGGCAGCCTTGATCGCAAAGGGTAGAATTAGCTGCGAAGTTCTTGACAAAGAGTTTGGCTTTGTCTGATGCTGACGAGATTACCTCAGGTCCATTGATAATAGTTGGGATGGAGCACACGCTTCTGTTCATGATTCTGTTTGCTATTTGCCAAAACTATATATATACTGCAAAATTTGCCAAAACTATATATATACTAGCAAAATTACCCGTCGTTGACTGGGTTCAAAAACAGCCTACAGAAAATGGACTGATTTATGAAAGTGTGATAGGTTATGAAAAGGAAGGGTTGTAAATTTGGGTCTAATTTGGGAGTATCAAAACCAAAACAAAATATGATGAAAGTAAAAATAAAATAGATAAACCTCATAATTTGTTATACGATACCTGTTCACACTGAAACACTTATCAAAATATTCTGTGGATCTATATTAAAAAAACCTTGTTAAAAATTGTGACATATTTCCATTCTATGGAGGCCAGGCGAAAACGCAGACCCCACAATTTTATTATACCATGCCTATTTAAGTTAAAACATACTTATCAAAGTATTCTTATATACATCTGTATCAAAAACACTTGTACACGTTTTGTAATTTTAAATTTTTTTATTTTTATACTTTGTGGACCAGGCGCGAGCGCAGACCCCACAATTTTAATGAACCACCGTTCTGCTAGATCAAACATACCCATTCCTGTGTCTCGATACATCTTTTATCATTATATGTGATCAGTTTTTTTAAATAGTCAACCATTTAGAGCCTATTCGTGACCAGACACACACACACACAAACACACAGAATTCAGCTTTATATACTATATATATATATATACCGTTATACATAGGTTCATATATATATACCGTTATACATAGGCTCATATATATATACCGTTATACATAGGCTCATATATATATATATACCGTTATACATAGGCTCATATATATATATACCGTTATACATAGGCTCATATATATATACCGTTATACATAGGCTCATATATATATATATATATATATATATATATATATATATATATACCGTTATACATAGGCTCATATATATATACCGTTATACATAGGCTCATATATATATATATATACCGTTATACATATGCCCATATATATATATATATATACAGTTATACATATGCTCATATATATATACAGTTATACATATGCTCATATATATACAGTTATACATATGCTCATATATGCATACATACATACACGATTCGGCGCGGTATATACAGCGTCTTGGCTTCCCAAATGGTCACCCATCTGGTAATGGTGAGGCTCATCATTGCTTAACTTCGGTGATCTGACAGGAACCGATTTGTCGACGTGATTGTTCTACTGTTTGTTCTGTCTTGTGGCAGCCACTGCACCCACAAAGGTTAGCAGTAATACCAAAAAGCGTGGTTGGTTCTACACAAAGCCTTCACCACTATAAAAAATCATGTTTCCGAACAACTTAGTTGTGACAAAACCTCGGAAGCAAACTTAGGACAATTTCATGAAACCAAACAAAAATTAATTTTTACATATCGTATTAACAAAAGAACAAGTTATTTTATTATCTGTCTTTTTTTATAATTATGTATTTTATAGCATTATGATATAAGTATTTTTATCACTATCATATAATATAATATCTTTGAATATAAAATAATATATTTATTATAATTCTATGATATGTATTTATTACGATGTTATACATATCCGATATAACAGTTATGATGTTATATATCATTTATCCGTATATAATGGTATATCATATTTATCATTGACAGATAGGTCATGGCTTATAATATGTATATATTAATCATAGTTATTATATAATAAATTATTTATTATGAAATAGCATCTTATTTATCGTTATGTATTAAATATGTTATAATATCATTTTGTACTAGTCATTAAGATATAGTATTAACAAATTACATTATATTTATTGGTTTTTCTATTAGGAATTATTGATTATGATATTATATATTATTCACCATCATTATATAATTATTTATCACTAAGATATAATACAGTATATCTCAGTATGAGATTATACATTATTTCTAATATTATATATCATTTGTCAATATGATATCATATATTATTTCTAATATTATATAGTGTTATTTCAATATGGTATTATATATTATTTCTAATATATTTTATTTCCAATGTTATATAGTATTTGTCAGTATGATATTATATATTTCTAATATTATATATTATTTGTCAATATGATATATATTATTTCTAATATTATATATTATTTATCAATATGATATTATATATTATTGATTATTTCTATAGAATTATAATTTATTAACAAAATATTATTTTTATTTATTATCAAGATATAATATTTTATCTATCAGTATGATATTTTATATTATTTGCGATTATTGTATGTATTATTGAAAATTATTTAAATTTATCATCAAAATATAATATCTTGAATATCCTTATGATATTATACATTATTTATCATTAGAATATTATATATTTTACATATTATTATATTTTTTCATAGTGGTATTATATGATATTTAATATTTTTATGATATTTAAAGTTTTTATGTATGACGTTCGTGCATACAATTTTTTTTCGTTTGTTTACAAAAAATGTTTATGTTGGACTTGAAGACGTCGAAGTTGTAATCAGGTGGGAAACAGGCAAGCGGCAGAGAGTTCCACTGGCGTGCAGTTCTAAGAAAGAAGCTTTGCTAATGGTATCTATGTTTGGATTTAGGCACAGATAGAGAGTGGGGAAAATTATTGACAGTAGTTTCAGCCAGACCGGTGTTTCTCGTGAAATATTGGCGAAGGGGGACGAGGGATTGGAGATCAGACGAGCATCTGCCATGGAAATAACTATAAAACAAAGACATGCTCGCAACGTCTCTTCTGTGGGGAGAGAGGTTGCAGGGAAGAGAAAAGGGCATCCCCCACTAAGCCACGAAGTCTATTTTGTACTCTGTCAAGGCAGGATAGGCTGTTTTTAGCAGCTCCTGCCCAGACGTGGCAGCAGTACTCCATCCTTGGACGATATTAAAAATCACTACGATATGATACATTATTTATCATTAGAATATTATATATTTTACATCAAGAAATCATACATATTTTTCTTAGTGGTATTATATATTTAATATTTTTATAATATTTAAAGTTTTCATGTTTGACGGTCGTGCATAGAATTTTATTTTTTTCCGTTTGTTTACAAAAAATGTTTTTCGTTTGTTTACAAAAAAAAAATTATTGTAGAACAAAAGTCTCTTTTTTTTCTCATGTGTTCACAAAAAATAATGAACAAAGGTTTATTCTTAAATTACTACCATATTTTTATTATAGTTTTAATAGTTTTACCATAGTTTTATTTATTCATTATTTAATTTTATTTATTATTTACTCATAGTTTTACCATAGTTTTATTTATTTATTATTTAGTTTTATTTATTTATTATTTGTTATTATTTATTTATTTATTATTTATTTTGTTTTATTTATTTATTATTTACTCAGTTTTACCATAGTTTCATTTATTTATTATTTAGTTTTATTTATTATTTATTTGTTATTATTTATTATTATTTATTTATTTAATTTTATTTATTTATTACTATTATTATTTATTATTTATTATTTAGTTTTATTTATTTATTATTTATTTATAGTTTTACCATAGTTTTATTTATTATTATTTATGTATTAGTTAGTTTTATATATTTATTTATTATTTAAAGTTTTACCATAGTTTTATTTATTATTATTTATGTATTATTTAGTTTTATTTATTTATTATTTATTTATTATTATTTATTTATTATTTAGTTTTATTTATTTATTATTTACTCATAGTCTTACCATAGTTTTATTCTTAAATTACTACCATAAGAATGTTCTGTTTTTGAAGCTTGATATTTAATCCAATCTCATCGTTGTCGCGAATCTTTGTTGTGTCCGGAAAAATAGTCTGTCTGAATTATGAAACATCCGAGTAATAAGTAGACAAGCTCATTGTAAGTTAAATACAATTCATTCACGGCAAAGAAAAACATTAATTATTTACAGAACTATATGCATGTGTTAGCCCAGCCGCCATATTGTCCACCTTTTTTCATATTACGACTAATTAATCGTTGTCAACATCCGATGGCCGATTACTAAGCTCATTATTTTCAAGACTCTCGTCGTCGCTACGAACCTTCTTAAAAATATATTTAACTGTTTAATAGCTGTTCTTTGGTCAAAAGCTTCGTTGATATTACAGCCTAGCTTGAATAGAAATAAAAAGTGTGTGCGAATCATCTATTTTTCATCTAGTATTCAAGGTTATTTAAAAGAAGATATGATTGTTTTATAACGATTGCAATATAAACGATTAGATAGAAGGGAAATATATAATATATATTCGATTTAATAGAAATATAAACTTAATGCTAGTTTATAGTCTTACTCTTAATTTTGAGATTATATGAACTTGGATTTTTTTATCTAGGAATGAGAATAAATTTCAGCAATAGTCCAACGCCATTAATTGTAAGAATCTTCATGACTGTTTTTTTTTTCTTATTCACGTTCTTCCTAAATGTTGTGGTGGCACCCACTCATTTACATATGTGGATAATATTACACATAAATAACAAGACTCGGTTAGTCTGAGTGTGTGTTAACCAGAAGTCACCGAAGGCCGAGCCGAGAGCAGATATGTTCTCCAGCCAAGACTCTCTTACCTGTCAACCATTATGTAAATATACTTTAAATATAATTTTCCTAATACACTTCTTATTGATCTACCTTTGTTTGTTGAGTCTTCATTTGTATTGCCTTATACGTTATTTGCAAACATAACACTAAACAAGGCATACCGCCACTTGGACGTAAGAAGGTACTATTTGTGACTATGTTTAAGAACGATTTACAGGATGTTGATTTACGTTACATTTGAACTTCTACATATCAGTACAGTCAAAGAAGCAGGTAGCTGGAAGGGAATTCCAAAGTCTAGCTGTTTGAGGGAAGAAGCTATCAGAGTAGAAAACATTCTGGCATTTATTTGTTGAAGGGTATGTACGTCGAGGGAGCACAAACGCAAGGAGTTCATCAGAACACATTTCATTAAAATACTTCTAAAACGGTTAGGTTTAGTTTTCTATTTCAATAAACTTAAAATTATTCGATGCTAGTTGTCAAGTGCCGCAACAATAGTCGCAGGATTTGAAACTACTTCACACCCTATCAATAATTATTTTATAATTTAAATCTTATACATAATGATACGTTATCTCGAGGGTTTTTTTTATTGTCGTATGCTCTGCTATCTAGTGGATTCTACTTTAATAACCGTCAGTTCGTTGTATCTCGCTTTCAAAAAATTAAAAGGAAAACACTCGCTTTATGGAGGTTGGTAACAGAACGCCACCCATGTTGCCAGGGACGCTGGGAAAATGGTGGGATCCTTCTACCGCTCCAGAAGATATCTCACTACTAATGCAATTCTCTATCTATATAAAAGCCAAGTACGTCCAAGGATGGAGTACTGCTGCCACATCTGGCAGGAGCTGCTAAAAACAGCCTATCCTGCCTTGACAGAGTACAAAATAGACTTCGTGGTTTAGTGGGGATGCCCTTTTCTCTTCCCTGCCACCTCTCTCCCACAGAAGAGACGTTGCGAGCCTGTCTTTGTTTTATCGTTATTTCTATGGCAGGTGCTCGTCTGAGCTCTAATCCCTCGTCCCCCTCGCCAATCTTTCACGAGAAACACCGGTCTGGCTGAAACTACTGTCAATAATTTTCCCCACTCTCTATCTGTGCCTAAATCCAAACGTAGATTCCATGAGCAAAGCTTCTTTCTTAGAACTGCACGCCAGTGGAACTCTCTGCCGCTTGCCTGTTTCCCACCCCACTACAACTTGGACGTCTTCAAGTCCAACATAAACAAACTCCTGATAAACCGCTCGCTTAAGACAATCTATCAAAACTCCCAATACTAATGATTACTACAATACTATCTCATTGATTACTGTACACGCAATAACCCTTATCCCTGAGTGGCCTTCGGGCCTTGATGTATAAAGCTGAACATGTGATTGAAATTCGATAGGCTGTTTGCTTTTCTTAAACTATGCAGTTTTAAGATGTCAATTCACAACATCTGTTCACTGTGAAAGATGTTTAGCTTTTTCGAAAGAAATAACCTGGATAAGACAAAAATTAAAATTGACCGATCCGAAAAGAGATAAAACAGACAATCCACTTAAATTCTGCCATGAATGCCGTTTATTAGAAGAGATGGCGACAGAATGAGCGAGTCAACTTGGAATCCAGTTCGTTCGACAGAAACGCTTTTAATTAGGATGTTGGCAACTTTCACGTTGTCCCTCCCCAAAGTACGAAACGTCTTTTCTGGAAATAATTTTTATTTTTTTATTTTTTACATAGGCATCACCACATTATCAAGGCCAAGAGGCCACTCAAGGATAAGGGTTAAAGAGTGTACAGTAGAAATTGGACAATATAGTAATCATTAGTAATGAAAATTTGGTAAATTTGATAACTTATATGGAACGGCTCATCAAGAACTTATTTACGTTAGACTTGAAGACAACCATATTGTAGTCAGCCGGAAAGCAGGAAAACGGAAGACAATTCCACAGGCGTGCAGTTCTAAGAAAGAAGCTTTGTTCATGGAATCTACGTTTAGGTTTAGGTACAGATAAAGAGTGGGGGGAATTATTGATAGTGTTTACAGCTAGACGAGTGTTTCTTGTGAAAGTTTGGCGAGGGGGGACCATAGATTGAAGCTCAGATGAACACTTTCCATGAAAATAACGATACATCAGAGACAAACTCGCAACATCTCTTCTGTGAGATAGAGGTTGCAAGGAAGAGAAAAGGACATCTCCTACGAGGCTACGAAGTCTATTTTGAACTCTATCAAGGCAGGCCCAGTCCTTTCTAGCAGCTCCTGCCCAGATGTGGCAACAGTATTCCTTGGACGTACCTGGCTCTTATATAGATAGAGAATAGCATCAGCAGTGAGATATCTACCGGATCGATAGAAAGATCCCGCCATTTTTCCAGCGGCCTTGGCAACAGATTTGATGTATATGTTCCATTTAAGATCAGGAGTAATGGTCAAGCCAAGAAGTTTGTCAAAACTTGAGGCCTCCTGAAGACGAGAGTCATTCATTTCAATTGATGCCAGATGTGGATCAGAATGTTGATGTAAAGAGAGAAGCTTGGTTTTAGATGCATTAAAAGTAACCAGCCACTCCTTACACCATTGTACTACGTGCTCAAGATCAGAGGAGAGAGAATTGGAGAGAACTTGGTCGTTTACTGTCTTAGATGTGCTACCATAAATGGTAGTGTCGTCAGCATAGATGTCTACAAATGATGTAAGGATGTGATTTGGAAGATCATTAATGTAGATCAGGAAAAGAGTTGGGCCCAGGATGGACCCCTGAGGGACACCGGCATTAATACTGTGAGCTTCAGATTTTTGCCCCTCAACTACTACTCTTATGAACCTATCAGAAAGAAATGATTTAATAATTGAGAAGACATTTACAGCAATACCATAGCTAGAGATCTTATGAAGTAAACCTTTATGCCATACCCTATCAAAGGCCTTAGATATGTCAAGAGCAATTGCCCTAGAAAGGTTGTCTCCGTCGAGAGATTTGCTAATCCTATGAGATATAACTGTAAGCACATCTGCTGTAGATCTAGCAGAACGGAAACCATATTGAGTGTCACTAAGAAAGTTATTTTTTTTGAGATGGTTGATTACTTCTGTATTTAACAGATTCCAGCAACTTACTCATGACGCACATGAGACTTATTGGCCTGTACTGAGAGGGGGATGAGCGATCACCTGAATTCTTAAATACAGGGCATACTGATGAGATTTTCCAGGGAGATGGGAAACTATTCTCCTTAAGACAACGTTTAAAAGATCGCCATGGGCATGGAATATGTGCCTATATTAGGGATAATTTTCCATGTGGTAGGGACATCTCCAGGAAAGATCCTAACTTACCCTATATGTGCTTCCGGGTTGCTTTAGCTCACACTACGGCATTTATATTTACTCTCTATCGCCCCCATAACAGCGGAGCTACTATCTTTCAAAGCATATCTGAGAAAATTGACCAAGTCCTATCTGCTTATCCTTCAGCTAACATTCACGTATGTGGTGACTTCAATGTTCACAACGTCGAATTATATCTAGAATCAAATATCAGGGAAACTAAGGCCTGCAATAATTACCTTCATGTTGGGCCACGATGAGTCCTCGCATAAATCCAAATAGGGTTGATGTTTCTTCTGTTCGTGGCATGCTTCAATGTTGTTTCAAGTTATTTCAGATTTATTCATCTGTAAATATAAATAAGCATATATTAATCTCAAGAAAAATATTTATATTAGTCACTATTCTTTTATGTTATGTCTGTGTAAACACACACACACACACAGATATATATATATATATATATATATATATATAATATATATATATATATATATATATATATATATATATATATATATATATATTCCAGTTCTCAACCAGTAATAAATAAAACATATTCATATGAGAGTGATTTATTTTCGGCAGATTCGTAACTTTCCGCTTCCCTTTTTTTTGTCTTTAGTCCTCACATTCCATGAGCTCTTTCTGATAAAGGGGAAAGAATTTCTGTTTTTAATGTCGTTATGTATACATTCCACAATTATCGTGGACTGATTTTAGACCTCGAAGTAGTATCTTTTTTCGTTTTTTACCTTATTACATCGAATGGCTTTATGTCATGTCGGGAGCGATTTCTTAATGAAAATGAATAAACATGTTCACATTTGTATTGTACTATTTTTTTTTATCAAACTTACTATTGCGTTCGATTAAAAAAAACAGTCGTCTTAACTTTTGTTGTTATTTTTTCTCCTTTCAGGTAAGTTCATTCCCGACTGTTATTGGAAATGCTTCAGTTTTATCAACTTTGTTCCACCTACATGTTTAAGAAAAAGTCTAAGAACATCAGATTTCAGGAGGTGAATTCTCAGTTATGTAAGTATATTATACCTATATATTCTATTATAAAACTACAAATCGTCTTGCTTGGGCGTTGAAACCGTCCATCCGGTTAACAGCTTCTGATTTGAAAGATTCTACGCATGCGTAAGTAAATAAAAACAGTCATAAAAGCTTCTTTTTATAATCAACATTTTTTTTTCGCTTTTAAAATCTGCAAATAAAAACACTGTAAGTCCCTTTTACTTTTCTTTTTACATCGGCATTTTACGAATGTTTTTTTTTTGTATTTTTCATTGCAAGTTGGAATATTTTTATAATTTAAAGTCTTTTCTTTATTCTATAATTGATAGTTTAAAGACGTTAAAATTACTCAGATCAACTTGCCCAGTCGTTGAAACTGTGTTAATAAAATGAAACTACTTAACTATCAACACATAATTATATATAACTGTTTTTATAAATAGAACGTAACAAAAATTCGTACAATAAGAAACCGTTACTAAAGGCAATAAAAATGACATCTCATAGTGAACTGGTTTGTAAAGAATAAAAAAGAAGAAATTAAAACCATTTAACCGGTAAATCCTATTCATCACTCTAACAGTAACCAACGGCAATAGCGGTTACTTTTCATACCTATTTGCTTAGGTTTTTTACGATTTAATCTATTTCTAAGCTTTTTTATTGCATTAGATTTTGTATTTGGCAGTGTAAAGACGTGAAAATTGCTTGCAAATATTTATTATTACTTTGAAGATTGACCTTTTAGCCTGTTAGAAACTGGTAAAAGTTATAGCCATAGACTTCTGATAAGTGATCTGTCAGACTGGCTTTCGAAAAGAGTCGCGCTTCTTTGTTTACAAAGCCATTCGTCGGAAATAAAGTCAGATAAATTTTAAGGTACGGATAACCAACAGTGTGCATAACGTAGCTATTTTTAAAGCAAATATAAAATTAGAAATTTTGGTAAATTCTTACTTGGTTTCAACCTTAACAATTTTCCTTTAAAATGACGAGTTTTCTATGGTTTCTGGTATGATGAAAACGAATATCGCGTTTAAATTTTTCGCAAGTATGTAGCTTCCCGGATATTAAGCAACGTAAGTATTTATGTTAAAACTGGTAGCCATTGTTGTTCCCGAAAGCGCGCATATTTTTGGCATAATTAATATACTTACTAGCTATAACATATACTGAGCCAACGTAGTAGTCTAAAAAATAAATATAGCTTCTTCATGTAATATACGAATTATAAACGCATATGTATATATCTTTTGTACTAATCACACTCTCATACACATGTAAAACAATAATATTTTTCCCAAAGGGGGGATTTGACCTAATAATTCACTCCCTTTCGTCCGTTCATTTATTCGGACTTTTCTCAATAACCACGCATTAGTCATGTTAAAAGTCACTTTTGCCAGAATGGGTTTTTCTGGATAACTTTCGTTGCCCCCATAGGGAGCATTATAGGTGTAAAATTACCCCAAATCGTTCATCCTTTCATTTGCTCGCACTTTTCTCAAAGTTTTCGAAATTTGCACAAACATTAGTCATGGTGAAAGTAAATTTTTCAATCGTAACGGATGACCTCGCATGCTCAGCTTGTTATAGCTTAATATTAACAATTATTTTATATTTATGCGTATTAGGAAGGATGCGGTGGAAACCAGGAAGCTGATTGGCTAACTAAAAACTCAATAGAATGTGCGTATATAAAAAACGCGAGACAACCACAACTCCTCGCATAAGCCTGATGAATACTAGCGTGGATGAAACGCGGAATATTCTGTGTAGCTTAATTGCCATATATATTTTATAACTTACTACTATGTATATATATATATACATACAGAGAGAGAGAGAGAGAGAGAGAGAGAGAGAGAGAGAGACAAATGTAAGTTCAACACACACACACACATATATATATATATAAGTGCACATGTGACATTACCAATCGGTCTTTACATATAACTTTGTCTCTTTACAATATTTATACAGAATGCATACTCTTTAATAAAATGTATACACTCTTTAAATTATCTCAACTTGCTACATGAATATATGAATATGCCATCCAACGTTTGCAAGAGATGCTTAAGAATAAAGAATGGTACATTCAGTAGGATGGACCACATCGCCACTGTCATCATGACGTAACAGCCTATATTCATGGTCACCTGCCAAACAGATCGGTACGCCGTAGAGTCAGAATCAAGTACCATCCACAATCAGCGAATTTAATCTCCATGTATTTGTTGGAGGGTGAGGAGGCATTTTAAATACAAGGTTCACACCAAAAAATCAGCTATCATGACTGAGTTGAAAGCAGCCATGAAGATATGCCAGCATCCCCACTGAACTGATAAGGAACGTTTTGGATTCGATCAGTAAGCGTTGACAGCTGTTCTTGGACAACAATGGCCAATAACTCTTTTCAGAATTAACTGGTTTCTACATTTGTTCACAGTATTTTGATGTATGACACTTTTATTTATCATAATAATGTTGATGGTATAGACATTTAAAGAGTGTATACATCTGTATATATGGTTTATCTATATCTCTTACTCTTTCTCTCTTTCTTGACTTCATTTGGTTCTCCGCATTCCTTTTGAATTAAACATAACTGATGAAAAATGTCCTATATCACAAAGTAGCAAAACGTGATGATCGTCTCATCAGTCATGTTTTCACACAACTCACGAATCTCGAATTTTACGTTCTATTTCTCTTCTCATATCCATGAAGGCTTTTTTTTTCTTTTTCTCTACATCTGTCTCTCGTTGGTTTGCTTGCCAACTGCGTTATTCAGACTGTCTCTTTTGTACTAGTTCCGTTTTCCTCCACTGACTAATCTCCCTTTGTTCGGACTATTCTACGGATCAGTTTTACTTGGATCGTTCCGCTCGAAGTTTAAAGAAAGAAAATGTCGAAATAGACGCAATTAGACTGGGGTAAATGAATAAAACGGACAAAAACTGTCCACCCGTTGATAGATGAAAATCTGTCACGTTATTGACGTCGATTTCAACATCAGAATCTCGAAGAATGTCTTCTAATTGTTCCTCTTCTTTATGCATATTCAAAGGACAATTGTCAAAAGCCCAACATCATTCGCTTCCTATTATTTTTCAAGTTGAAAATATATAAAATTTCTAAAATATATAGAATATCAGAATAAAATGCATGGCTCTACTTTCTCTATGAGGTTCGCAATTTATGTTCACAAACTCCATTGTTAAACCACGCACGCGCGCGCACACACACAAATATATATATAGAAAGAAATTGATTCTATTCCTCAATATATATATATGTATATATATATATATATATATATACATATATATATATATATATTATACATAAATGTATAGGAGAAAATAGGCATGGGAAATGAAGTCACAAAACTATATATTGGTAGATATAGATTGGTTCATTTATTCAATGAGGGAATACAAACAATTAGTTTGGGGATAGAAGGGACTTTTAATGCCAAGGCATTTCGAAGCCTAATGCTTCTCATCTAGCATGGGATTCATTAGAAACGAAATATATCAAATAAAATTATAGATGATGTTCGGTGGAGCTTTATCGAATTCTAAATAAAAGAGGGGCGTATTATATACATCATGATGCAAAAAGCTGTAGAGGGTCTTTATCATTGTCTTAAATGTATGGGTTTTAGGGTTAAAGTGGGGTGTAGCGTGGAGTGGTGGTAATTCTATTTTAACGGTGTGTAAGGTGTCCTCTCTATGGAGGGGCATTTTTGACAGATGCAATCGAGACGACAACTATAATGTAGTGTATAATTTTGGAAGGAGTAGATATAAGGCTATAATACTGAATTTCAGAGTACAGTATATGAATGCTAATATGTGGCAATATTTCTAAGTTTTCTTTGTTATTAGATATACAGGGAGTGTGTTTCGGTATAAGTTAGGGGTATAAATATAGGGTAGCAAAGTCTTTGGATGTGTATATGTTGTATGATATATATTATATATATATTGTATGATATATATTACATATGTATATATTATGATATATATTATATATATTGTATGATATATATTACATGTATATATTATATATTGTATGATATATATTACATATGTATATATTATATATTGTATGATATATATTACATATGTATATATTATGATATATATTATATATATTGTATGATATATATTATATATATTGTATGATATATATAATATATATTATGTATATATTGTATGATATATATTATATATTTTATGATATATATATATATTGTATGATATATATTATATATATTATGTATATATTGTATGACATATATATATTGTATAATCTATATTATATATATATTGTATAATCTATATTATATATATATTGTATGATATATATATTGTATGATATATATTATATATATATTGTATGATATATATTATATATATATTGTATGATATATATTATAGATATGTTGTATGATATATATTATATATATGTTGTATGATATATATTATATATATTGAATGATTATATATATTGTATGATATATATTATATATATTGTATGTATATATAATATATATATATATTGTATGTATATATATATATATATATATATATATATATATATATATATTGTATGTATATGTTATACTAGCAAAAGTACCCGTCGTTGACTGGGTTCAAAAACAGCCTACAGAAAATGGACTCTGATTTATGAAAGTATGATAGGTTATGAAAAGCAGGGGTTGTAAAGAGATAGCTTCGAATTTGGGGGTATCAAAACGAACTGTTAACAATGCCAGTAAAATTCTTACTCCTACACTATTGAGATTTCGAGATGCTGGAAAGATTTTTTACTCAAATAGTTTTTCCTCGAACTGCTAGATTTGGGAATTCCCCCACCCCCGCGTTCCTGTGTCCCTGAGTGTGCTGACATGCAAAAGTTCAAGTAATGTGTTAACAGATATCACCCTACTCAATTCTCTACATTGTATCCCTGTAAATTTTGGCCAAACTATAAGCCCCTTACATTAAATTGACACTGTGTCTTGTTTGGGGTAAATATAAC
The DNA here is from genome assembly GCF_053919585.1 of Euprymna scolopes. Taxonomy (NCBI): domain Eukaryota; kingdom Metazoa; phylum Mollusca; class Cephalopoda; order Sepiida; family Sepiolidae; genus Euprymna; species Euprymna scolopes. Next base: position 94,174,484 of record NC_136509.1, read on the forward strand.
AGTAACAAAAAAGGTAACAGTTCGTTTATCGTTACGTTATAGTAAGTTTACAAACAGCTTGGTTCGTATTGTGTAAAAAGTAGAATTGCCTATAGACTTAAATACAAGATAAAATAAAGTATCATTCAGTAAATATCTTTTTCATAAAGAAATTGGTAATAATACATTCAGTTAGTTCGGTAAAGTTCGTCAACGTTCGCCAGTTTCGGATATCTTCATTGAAACTCAGAATTGATGACGTAAGTTTGTTTTTTTTTAGATATTAGTTCACCGGCGTCTATCTTTTCTATAGAAACATGTAAATGCATAATATCTGCGGCATTATGCTTTTTTCAAGTTTTTGTCTGAATGGACATATGTTGCGTTATTAAATCTATATATACTCTTCTAGATTGCACGTTTCAAATGCTTGCTAAAATGATATATACACCCGCCCATCTTTTTGTCGTTATTCTCAAAATCAACTCGCAGACGAAATTATCAATATAGAAGTTTATTTACAATCAAGCTTATCGTTGTTTGACAAAGTGAGGTAGAGACGTTTAGTTGTCGGGGTTAGTTTGAGCGTGACGGTGGCAGCTAAGAAGTGTAAATCACGCTGGAGGACTGTCAGTCTGAGATCTTTCTTTCTTTCTTTCTCTCTCTCTCTCTCTCCCTTCTTTGTTGTTTATATTAACTGCCTTATATAGGCTTCAATCTACATTTCTGAAATTCAAATATTAACATACTACATTGTTCCGTTTTATTTTGCGTTGTGTAACTCATAACCTCTAGACCTGGCATGTAAACAGGGGTTTTGCTTCGGTGATAATTACAATTCCGGTCATTCTTTGGGACACAAAAATGTAGATAAAAAACATCGCTTTCATTTGTTACCGTAAACGTTTCTGTCCTATTTCTTTCTTTTGACTGTTGCTTTTACTTTTACTGTTACTTTTAAGTGTCTGTGTTCTTACACACGTGGGTGTGTGTATGTATGCTCTTGACTTACACAGTTTCTTGCCTTGGAAAATCTCGACGTGTATGTGCAAATAACATCATACGTACATACCTGCTTGCCTTAGCCAGCGGATGATGCCTTCATGGACGCTGGTCTCCATCTCATTAGGAAGTTGTCACTGCAGACAGATGCACCGATAACAACAAGATGGATTTTAAGTTTCAATTGTTTTATTAAAGGCAAGCCTATATTTGGACCCTGGTTGTAGGGGAGGGACCCAAATTCCCGTCCACTTCATATGCTGCATAAAAACCACTATCAGCAATGTGGTCGTCAACCGGGAGCCTACGACCACAATTCCCGTGTTACCCCTAATTTCCGGTGCATTCTCTCTAGGTTGACACCTGTCAAATCTAACCTTTTGTGACCCTGCCAACTCGCTGATGGGAAACCCTACATATGATTATATAACTTTCTATTTCTAAAAATTACCTATATAGCATTTAAGCTGGGATTCCTAATACTACACATTGGCCATATACAACACAAAAATTTACATATTACACGCCGTTTTTCAATATTAAAAAAAATGTGTCAAATATTAATTGTTTAAACTATGTTTTAATATAACATTTCGATTTATTTTCCCTTCTTTTTGGTGTCCTCTTTTTTATTCCCCATTCCGCTTCCTATTTCTCTGGGGTCCTGGATATGACCTTAAACTATATGCGATGGTGAGGCCCCAGCTTGCGGTCCTTGGGGAGTGTGGAGCCACCCCCTAATTGCCATTGCTCCCAGGGCCACTCTTATCCGCAGTGGTTGTACCTGTTAGGGTCCCAACTATGGATTAAATAGAAACTGACTTGAAAAAAAAAAAAAACAAATATATTATATTAAAAACTTTTTATTCAAAATCACTGGAGTCGGCATTAAATAACCTGAAAAGGGTTGATATGCTGTAAAACAAAACCAACCAACAATTACTCTCTGCTTACTTATATATGTATCTCATGTTTTCATTTATAGGTACAAAATTTTAACATCGCAATTACGAAAGAGATACTTACTATTTTGATATTCAAGGTTTAAAGAAAGAAAAGTTAGCCGATCGTCCTCACTCGCCAAAAGCTGTATAAAGGGATATTTATTAAAAGTAAATGAAAAAAAAAATGAGAGAAAATACTAATATAAACTAAACTAACGTTATGATATTTGTACAATGGTGGAATATATTGGAGGTTAATCACGTTAAAACTTACAAGGAACTCCTTTTGTATAGAAAGCGAGGGTCTCTTTTAAATGAACGTGAACAGTCTTTACAAATTACGTGTGTCTATATCTCTATAAATTAAAATATAGATTTTCTGGCATCTATTTTAAAAATACACATATACAAACAATTATATACATATGTTTGTGCAGAATACGCGTTCGAAGGTAAATCTTTTTGCAGATAAACTTTTTTATTCTAATAATACCACTAAATGCAATAAAAAAATGCAAAAGACGGGAAGAGAAGCAGGTGATAAAAAGAAAAGATTCATGTCGATCTTGAGTGATTCCTTATTGCTGGCCATGTTCACATATCTCTGCATATCAAAGTTCATCAATTTTACATCAACTGTAAAGGTAATATATATTGCATATATATGTATGTAATATATATATATATATATATATATATATATGAAATATGTATATATGTAATATATATATATATATATGAAATATGTATATATGTAATATATATATATATATATGAAATATGTATATATGTAATATATATATATATATATATGAAATATGTATATATGTAATATATATATGTATATATGAAATATGTATATATGTAATATATATATATATGTATATGTAATATATATATATATACACACACACACATATATATACACACACACACACACACACATATATATATATATATATATATATATATATATATATATATATATATATAAACGATACTACCAAATGCAATTAGATTTTTCAAAGTTGAAAAGTTCGAACGGCAAGATGGAAGAATCGCTCTATTCGCTCGAAAGAAAAGAAAACAACTTATTTGATTCTATATTTAGGAGATAACAAACATTGTTAGGTAATTTTATTCGCGCTTTGATAACCAGATTCCATTGCATCGCGAACGGAAGAAAAAAAAGAAGTGGAAAAAATCAAAATGGCGCCTATAATTTTGTTTCCGTTTTAATATTGTTTATTTTTTTTCTCCTTTATTCGTGTCGTTCTTCAACATATTCTTTTTATTTTTTGGAGGGGGGGGGCGAGGGGGTCTTGCATTTGTTCATTGTTTGCTTTTCAATTTTTCATACTTTATTCGTCCGTCTTTCATTAATTTTTGCTTACTATTTGTTTCCGATTTCGTATACAATTTTTTATCAGGTTTTTATTTTATCGTAGAATCTAATAATGCTTTATAATAAGTTACTAGCAGGACCTGTGGAAATTCCACAGCGGACCATTTCATATATAATATATTGGAGTTGGCATTCTATGGGTATTCAGCTGAAATGGTGACGTTCTGATATTATTGTAGCTCTTATGTTAAAACTGCAAAAGCATTTATCTAAGTTCGCAGGGACGCCCGGCGTAGCCTGGTAATAAATACGCTTAAATATGATATTTGTATTAATGCAGATTTCGTGTATATATATATATATATATATATATATATATATATATATCGATTCTTATATATTAAAAAGTTGTGACTTAAAAAATTAAAAATATATATATATCTTTATGACACCGGTGCATCAGCTTGAACCGAAACTAAAAGACTGAATAATTCTTAATAAAATTATTTATTACAAAAAAATGGAAGGTCATAACAATTAGACGGCAGTCACTCGGAAGAAAAAAGATGTAAGTGTAACACACAAAATAACACATACGCTAACGTATTAATATATAATTATGTGCATTGGCCCAAGTTTGGACCCAGGCAGACATGGTTGTAGCAGATTGGGACAGGAAACAGCGACAAAAAAAATGGTATTTGTCCAGTGAAGAATATGTTTTTATTGTATTTAATTGCTTCCCCACGAAAGCAAATTAGACACAGGGCCGTTTTTAATGTGGTGTAAAAACCAGCTCCCCTAAAAGTAGGCAAAAAGGGGGGGGGGGCAATCTGGTTACCAAAAATAATAATTGTCCCAGTATAGAGGGTTTCCCCTCCTTTGACTGGTGCAAATCATAAAAAGTAGATTCTCTGCAGACCAGATACTACACTTTAATCCCTGCCCGAAAGCCAAGAACAACAGAAAAATGTTATAAAAGTTTAATTAAATTTCATATTAACCACTATCCCTACTATTATATAAAAAGAAACGTTGTTTGTCTGTGTACGAGAGTTCGATCCCTATGAACTCCTAAGCGGTCGGGGCGTTCTCTTTTGAATTTTACACAAATGTACTTTAAGTGTCTGACAGTGTTCTTAGACAGGTTTTATATTAAGATGTCTTCGATAAGTATCGATAATCGACAAAATCTGATGACAGAAAGAGCAAGCGATTTTGACTAAAATTAACGCCTTATACAGCCTAGCATCACAAATGCATTTGAGAAGTTTTATTACCGCATGAGTAGAAATGCTCGACGTACGACAGTATGTTCTTTCATATGACAGAGACACGTTCGAAATGAATGTTTCTGTTTAGAGAACAATACATCCATGATACTTGACTTTTACATTTCAAGCTTTAATTAAAGCTATTATATTAAAATAATTTTAGAAAATAAACAGTAGCTTCTCTACAGTGCAATGTAAATTACAATGTATTGCGAACAAAGTCACTGCGAGGAGGAATGTGAAGCTTTGTCCCGGCTAACTGCGATGGGTTCCCAACTAGAACAAGAAATTAATCGGTGTGATTGATAAAAAAAAAAGTGATCATCGTTTAATCATGGGCAACGTCGGCTCTCCTTGCTAGTAGACTATAATTACTTCCAATTTTCGTCTCTCTTTCTCTACCTCTCAATAACAAGTTTAATAGTTTTATTATTTATGGTGTTATTCCCTTTTGTTAACAATGAACTCTTCCAGTCATTTTATTCTTGACTAGTTGAGAGACTTTATAAAATAAAAGTAGGGAAGGTCAGATAAAATATAATGAGAATAACATACACACACATGCATTTCACTATATAATATATATATATATATATATGTGTGTGTGTGTGTATATATATATATAATGTGTGTGTGTATATATATATATATATAGAGAGAGAGAGAGGGGGAGAGAGAGATAAGCGATGATATACATTCCTTTTAGTAACTAGAAATATTAATGTTATAACCTGATATTATACGACTACAGATTTAAATTGATTATATACCAGCAGGGAGACTCGACGTATTTCGGGATTGAATGAGTATCAACAAATGCTCCACGGTCCCACACTTTTATTGCCATCGAAATCGGTGGAATTGCCCGTTTTTTAATTAAATCGATTGATTGCCTACTCTTGTTAAGGACAACTTCCCCCACAATGTGCCGGAAGAAAATTTACATGCACCCCGAAGTGACTTACTCCACAGCACATTGTAGTCTACATTGCACTGTAGAGAATCTACTGTTGATTTTATAAAATTATCCGTAAATAATGGCTTTATTTAAAGTTTAAAAAGCAAAAGTCAAATATCGTGGTTCAATTGTGCTCTAAAATGAAACATTCATTTGTAACGCGCCTCTGTACTATCAAAGAAACTATTGTTGATTCTATGACCTTGCTTTACATAATCACTTGAATTAAAATTAAACGTACAAATGTCAAGTATGATGGTATAATTGAAACCTAAGAAGAAACATTCATTTCGAACGCGCCTCTGTCTTATCAAAGATTTTACCGTTGATTTTATAGGCTGGGTCTTTCTATTTGTGCGGTGATAATAATTCTCAAATACACTTGTGATGTTAGGTTGTATAAGAGTGTTAACTTTGGTCGAAATCGGACTTCCGTCTGTAATCGGATTTTTTTCGATTATCGATTTTCGATACTTATCAAGCGCATTCCGATACAAAACATTATCAAGTACCTTCGTTTGAAAAATGAAAAAAAAAAAAAAATCGGTCCAGCCGTTTACAAATCCGTAAGGAACGAACTCGCACACATTTCCTTTAATATAAACGTACAGATACCTTATTTTAAAAAGCTGTTTCACAAGGAAACAAGGAAAGCAATTTAATTTTAAAACAGTTCTGAGCATTTAAAAAACTCATATTTTTAATTAAAAAAATGTTCTCAACAGTCGAGAGCATATCCTTAAAAACAGTACGACAATGACTTTGATTATTGTATAGTTCTGTTTAATCTCCGGAAATTCACCCTTATCTGCGAGAGGGTTAGTTTATTATTAATCGCTTGAAACGTCTCTACCGGAGAATGCCGTCGGGAATTTATCATTTTCTCTTCAATATACCCCGGAACACACACACACACACCCATATATATATATATATATATATATATATATATATATATATATATAGTAATCCACATACAGTGCTGTTTCGCTGTATTACAGATAATCAGTGCGACTAAAGCAGCACTTTTCCTCTGCCAGAAATTGAACCTACAGCCATCGAGTTGATAGTCGGTAGATCTAACCTCTGGTCTATGTGATTGGTACCTGCAAATGAACTCTTTATATATATATATATATATATATATATATATATATATATATATTACTTAATTTACTCACATAAAATTAATATACGAAAGTATAGATTTATGCGTAAACTTTAAGTATTTACTTCAAAAGTGCTCAATACCTAGGTAGAGCTAGTTAGTAAGTTATAAAATGTATATAGCGATTAAGCTACACTGAATATTCCGCGTTTCATCCACTCTAGGACTCTTCAGGCTTGTGCGCATAAGCCTGAAGAGTCCCAGAGTGGATGAAATACGGAATATTCAGTGTAGCTTAATCGCCATATACATTTTATAACTTACTATATATATATATATATATATATATATATATATATATATATATAAAGGGTATCTTTGTGACTGAATTTGGATCTCCCGACCTGCATTAATGATTGCAAAAGCATGAAACATTAGTGTTTATTTATAATTATAAGCCACTTTGAGATTATTAAAGTCGGAGACTTACAAAAACTGTAAAACTAGTGATATACGACATTTCGACTTCCGGTCGCTGCATGCTCTCTCTCTCTCTCTCTCTCTCTCTCTCTCTCTCTCTCTCTGTTTGCTTACTATATTACGCCCGGATTGGACATTTTTAGGTGTTTTGTTTCTCGGTACTAGTGCATCTTTTGAACTAGACGTAACTCAGCGTTCGCTCGGCTTTTCCCGGAACATGACATCAACAGTCCGGATTTAGTTGCTGTTTGGCTGATCGCTATGTTACGTCAATCACAATGCTGCGCGGTTAGTTGCAACTTGAGATTCGTGCGCGCGAGTACTACTCCCGAGCAGCAGTCGAGAATTTGGATAAATATTGAAAAGTGAAAAAAAGTTTTTTAAAAAAGTCACCATTTTTTACATGCAAATCTGTCAGGAAGAGAAGAGCATAGGATGAATTTGATCGTCTTGAGCGAACAACAGCTATAGACACCGGATGCCGTCATTGACTTCTATCAACAGCGGAAACTACTGGCAAAAACAATACAATGTGCAACATGCGGTCACAAGCGCAGCTAATCGTCTAGCCAAAACCGCTATCAATTTCCCACACTCTTTATCTGTGCCTAAACCTAAATGCAGATTCCATGAACAAAGTTTCTTTCTTGGAAATGCCGCACGTGGAACTCTTTTCCGATTGCCTGCTTTACAGCTGACTACAATCTGATTGTCTTCAAGTCCAACCTAAACAAATTCTTGATGAACCGTCCGCCTAAGTAATCCAATTTACAAAATTCCCACTACTTATGTTTACTATGCGATAATCACATTGACTGATTTATACCCATTAACCCTTATCCTCGATTGGCCTCCGGGTCTTGATAAGTGGTGACTCTTGTGTAAAGAAAAAGCTTAGCAAAAAGAAGGAGCATTAGTGATGGCTGGGTGGAGAGGTGGGAATGTGAAGTGTCAACAATCCGGACTGGGATTTTCTCGCTAAATCTCGGCAACAAAAAAAAAAAGCCCAACCCACTCTCATTTTTAGCTTTTTTTACCAAAAAATACATGAACAAAAAAAAAAAACAAAAAAAGTCTAACCATAACTCCATAAAAAGCATGCGTTACTAAAAAAAAAAAAAATAAAAAAGCTCTTTTCCAATTTTCCTTCTTAAAAAATAAATTATCACATTTTTTAAACAAACAAATTTGTTTAAAAAAAAACGTCTTCCTTTGAAACTTTTCTTGGAAACAATTACTGAAAATTATTTATTTGACAAAAAATAGCACTTATGACCTTTTTTTTCATGGTTAATAAAAATTAAGAATTATGGTAGGTTTTTCTTTTTTTTTTCTTTTTTTCATGTTCCTACATTAAACATTTTACTATTTTCTTTTACGTACTAGTGTTATAATTTTATCGCCCACGCTGGCATATTCCGACCGTTGATGTTATGCTCCGGAAAAAGCCGAGTGAGAGTTGAGTTACGTCTGTTTCAAAGGATCCGCTAGTACCTAATTTCTCCTACTTGTCGTGTAAATTCACAATGGTCCGGTAGTAACGTCATAGTTTATGGATTCAAGTGTGAATTTGTGACTGGGTTCCTATCACGTGACAAGCAATAATTATAGTCAATTACACTGATGATTCTGTAAGTATGTAACGCTAGTGTATGTAGTTATTAAAATAACTATAATTAAGTAAATAAGTATATATAATTAGTTGGTTTCCTGCTTAAAAGCGTTTCCAAATAGGAAACCAACCAGTTATTTCTTTTAGCACACGCCATGTTCATGCCTGGACCATATATATATAAAAAAAGTTAAACAACTAAACAGACATGTCCCACGTATATATGTTTTGTTGTTTGTTTTATAGTTTCTGATGTCATCTGTACGATTGAAATTCTCTAGTTTTAGTGCGTCGCAAATTATTGTATCTTATACATATAATGTTTGTTTAGTGCGTTGCAAATTATTGTATCTTATACATATAATGTTTGTTTAGTGCGTTGCAAATTATTGTATCTTATATATATAATGTTTGTTTAGTGCGTTGCAAATTATTATATCTTATATATATAATGTTTGTTTAGTGCGTTGCAAATTATTGTATCTTATATATGTTTGTTTAGTGTGTTGCAAATTATTGTATCTTATACATATAATGTTTGTTTAGTGCGTTGCAAATTATTGTATCTTATATATGTTTGTTTAGTGTGTTGCAAATTATTGTATCGTATACATATAATGTTTGTTTAGTGCGTTGCAAATTATTGTATCTTATATATATATAATGTTTGTTTAGTGCGTTGCAAATTATTGTATCGTATACATATAATGTTTGTTTAGTGCGTTGCAAATTATTGTACCTTATACATATAATGTTTTAGTGCGTTGCAAATTGTTGTATCTTATATATATAATGTTTGTTTAGTGCGTTGCAAATTATTGTATCGTATACATATAATGTTTGTTTAGTGCGTTGCAAATTATTGTATCTTATATATATAATGTTTGTTTAGTGCGTTGCAAATTATTGTATCGTATACATATAATGTTTGTTTAGTGCGTTGCAAATTATTGTATCTTATATATATGTTTGTTTAGTGCGTTGCAAATTATTGTATCGTATACATATAATGTTTGTTTAGTGCGTTGCAAATTATTGTATCGTATACATATAATTTTTGTTTAGTGCGTTGCAAATTATTGTATCGTATACATATAATGTTTGTTTAGTGCGTTGCAAATTATTGTATCTTATACATATAATGTTTGTTTAGTGTGTTGCAAATTATTGTATCGTATACATATAATGTTTGTTTAGTGCGTTGCAAATTATTGTACCTTATACATATAATATTTTAGTGCGCTGCAAATTATTGTATCTTGTATATATAATGTTTGTTTAGTGCGTTGCAAATCATTGTATCTTATATATATAATGTTTGTTTAGTGCGTTGCAAATTATTGTATCTAATACATATAATGTTTGTTTAGTGCGTTGCAAATTATTGTATCTTGTACATATAATGTTTGTTTAGTGCGTTACAAATTATTGTATCTTATACATATAATGTTTGTTTAGTGCGTTGCAAATTATTGTATCTTCTATATATAATGTTTGTTTAGTGCGTTGCAAATTATTGTATCTTATATATATAATGTTTGTTTAGTGCCTTGCAAATTATGGTATCTTATATATATAATGTTTGTTTAGTGCGTTGCAAATTATTGTATCTTCTATATATAATGTTTGTTTAGTGCGTTGCAAATTATTTTATCTGATATATATAATGTTTGTTTAGTGCGTTGCAAATTATTGTATCTGATATATATAATGTTTGTTTAGTGCGTTGCAAATTATTGTATCTTATATATATAAGGTTTGTTTAGTGCGTTGCAAATTATTGTATCTTCTATATATAATGTTTGTTTAGTGCGTTGCAAATTATTGTTTCTGATATATATAATGTTTGTTTAGTGCGTTGCAAATTATTGTATCTTATATATATAATGTTTGTTTAGTGCGTTGCAAATTATTGTATCTTATATATATAATGTTTGTTTAGTGCGTTGCAAATTATTGTATCTTATATATATAATGTTTGTTTAGTGCCTTGCAAATTATGGTATCTTATATATATAATGTTTGTTTAGTGCGTTGCAAATTATTGTATCTTCTATATATAATGTTTGTTTAGTGCGTTGCAAATTATTTTATCTTATATATATAATGTTTGTTTAGTGCGTTGCAAATTATTGTATCTTCTATATATAATGTTTGTTTAGTGCGTTGCAAATTATTTTATCTGATATATATAATGTTTGTTTAGTGCGTTGCAAATTATTGTATCTGATATATATAATGTTTGTTTAGTGCGTTGCAAATTATTGTATCTTATATATATAAGGTTTGTTTAGTGCGTTGCAAATTATTGTATCTTCTATATATAATGTTTGTTTAGTGCGTTGCAAATTATTGTATCTGATATATATAATGTTTGTTTAGTTCGTTGCAAATTATTGTATCTTATATATATAAGGTTTGTTTAGTGCGTTGCAAATTATTGTATCTTATATATATAATGTTTGTTTAGTGCGTTGCAAATTATTGTATCTTATATATATAATGTTTGTTTAGTGCGTTGCAAATTATGGTATCTTATATATATAATGTTTGTTTAGTGCGTTGCAAATTATTGTATCTTCTATATATAATGTTTGTTTAGTGCGTTGCAAATTATTTTATCTGATATATATAATGTTTGTTTAGTGCGTTGCAAATTATTGTATCTGATATATATAATGTTTGTTTAGTGCGTTGCAAATTATTGTATCTTATATATATAAGGTTTGTTTAGTGCGTTGCAAATTATTGTATCTTCTATATATAATGTTTGTTTAGTGCGTTGCAAATTATTGTATCTTATATATATAATGTTTGTTTAGTGCGTTGCAAATTATTGTATCTTATATATATAATGTTTGTTTAGTGCGTTGCAAATTATTGTATCTTCTATATATAATGTTTGTTTAGTGCGTTGCAAATCATTGTATCTTATATATATAATGTTTGTTTAGTGCGTTGCAAATTATTGTATCTTATATATATAATGTTTGTTTAGTGCGTTGCAAATTATTGTATCTTCTATATATAATGTTTGTTTAGTGCGTTGCAAATTATTGTATCTTCTATATATAATGTTTGTTTAGTGCGTTGCAAATTATTGTATCTTATATATATAATGTAAACACTGGTTTTCATGAACTTTTGTTTGCGTGTGGATGTCTTAGAATGTGAATGGTAAAAAATAGGAGTGGACACGCGTAAAAGGAAGAGGGAGTCAGAATTCCTATTATGACACGGTCGTATATGGCTAAAACATTTGACTTTGTGAACATTGGAAGTTTTGTCGATTGAGTTCGTCACAGTTAATTAAAATATTGCTACTATTGAATATGCACATGTACATCCACTGCACAGGCCCTGATCGTCTCACTCGTTGTGCAATTCAGTTAGTGTTTCAACAAAAAAACTCTTTCTAAACAAAACTACGATACCATTGTAAAAACAATTAAACAAATCTTTATTTCTCTTTCGAGCTTAAAACAGTACTTGGTTTCTTAGGCCGAAGAGTAGACTTGCAAAATGGGATTTTCCTAACGAAACCGAAATATGTCTCATCAAACAATCCTTTAACAAAGCCTTTTGATAAAGGATATTTCTGTGGGATTTCACTCAGTTAGGTTGATGCCTTGAGTGCGACCCTCTCCCCAGAAAAACTGGCTTCTTGAACGTCCAGCTCCAATTCAACCCATAACCCCGATGAGCCGACTATGACTACTTTCCTTTCCCATCTGTTCGAATTATTTCACCCTGACCGACAATCGTAAATGCTGACCTCTGTCAGTGTTATGCCAGCCAGTGGCATTCACCCTAGTAGGGTTGAACCGGTTTCCTTCTAAGGAGGAAATTTCAAGGGAATCTTACATTTAAAAGCGGTTCCCAGTTGCATGTATATCTCGGTCAGGACAGATTACAACGGTAGGTTGTTTGCAGTTCTTGCAGATCGAGGTCGATATCCTCATATATGCAGCGCCTGGTATCCCTAAATATTCACCCATCTGGTACTGATCAGACTCAATGTTGCCTTACTTTGGTAATCTAACGAGAACCAGTGTGTCGATATGATTATGCAGTATTGTAGCTTTTGTCAGTGGTCACGATTCGACCACCCAGAAATTGGGAACTCGAAATATCCACGGGAGAAACAGCTACTTAATGCTAACTCGAGGTAGTTTATTGAGAACAACCGTGGGAACATAACTATTCTCAAATAGGTGGGTCTCAGGTCTGATTCTCCGTTTAATGGCGTACATATTTTATTTCAAACAAAAGTAACATCTGTATGGCCGAACTTCAACATTAATTATTTTCAATTTTCTGTTCCCCTTTTTTATCATTTGGCTGAGCATCAATCACCTGCAACGTTTCGTCTGCATCAGCAAACATGCATCCTTGTACATGTTTACAACCTTTTACTTTTTTGATCTGTTTTTCAAAAGTTCAATGTACCAACTTTATTGATCTACCAGCATTCTCGGTAACTGCTTCGCTGGCTGTTTTTCGTATACCAAATATAAAATTATATATTAAGTAGCCCATAAAGTAAAAAAAAACTTGGACACCGCTGCTTCAGAGTAGACTTCCATTTTGATCGTATCGTGATAGCAGGTGGTTGGCAGAAGCAAAATTGCCCCCCCCCACGGTCTTACATCTAAATTCGGCACTAATTCCTAGTCTCCTTATCCCTCTACGTATTGCCTTTCTAATACTGTCGCATTTAGTTTTAGTTGAGTTCCTAACTATCACAAAACCGTCATCGCTGTATAAACTGGTGTCATTTATATCAATGTAATTATCCATCGTTAAATTGTTCAATATATATATTCTACTAAGTAAGGAACTTCTCAAGAATCTAGCGAGCCGAGGGAAACATCGAAATATCCGTTTAGTTTAATTTTAGCTTATTGTTTACTTTTGGCAATAAAAAAACGGTTGTCCGAAAACGCTGAATAATATTAATTTCAACTAGCGGGATCTGTGGAAATTCTACAGGAAACTCATTCATATGTAATATATTGATGTTGAAATTCAGTAGATGTTCAGCGTAAATGGAGACGATCTGGTATTATTGTAGCTCTTTTGTTAAAACTGCAATTGTATTTATCTAAGCTAGCAGGGACGTGCGACGTAACTCGGTCGTAAAATACGCTTAAATATGATATTTTAAATCTTGCAAATTTCGTATATATTATTGTAGAGTTTATATTCTATCTACTTTTATATATGATAAAATTGCGATGAAAATTTTTTTAAAAATATATCCATATGACTTGGGTGCATGAGCTTGAATCCAGATGGAATACCAAACTCATGAAGAATTATTGGTAAAATTATCTATAAAAAAAAATAACTTGAGTGTCATCAGCTATAATTGAAACCGAAACCAAAACTTATGAAGAAGGGTCTGAGGGTTGAATTGAAGCTGGACGTTAAAGAAGGCAGTCAGTTTTTTTTCTGTAAAGGGAGTCGTACTCATCCAGGACATCATAAGCATTAGCTTTTCTTTCGAGAAAGGATATTTTCGATTATTCGAGCAGCTCAAGCTGAAACTACCGATGCGTTCCTTCTCGGATATTTTTACCAGATTACTGCTCCTGGAAGGATCGTGTTCTCCTCCTTCTTCCTGCTCTATACGCTTAAAGTTGTTGTTTTTTTACTAACAAAACTGTAACTATGATATATGCTGTGATGTGTAAACATGAAATGATACCAATGCTAACTAAACGGATTAAGAGTTGTTAGGCAGCAAATGTTTTGAAAAACCAACGTACTAAAAATATACGTTGGCCAAGAAATAATGCCTGAGTAATGCATTCTTCTGTAAGTGTATCTCGGAGATTAGAAATAATCTAACCTTTCTCAAAGAGAGAAAGTCAGGCTTGGGAGTGTGGAATTCCAGAACCACACAAAACCATACCTCCGACTGACAGATGCAAAGTTATCACCTCCCTGAAACTGACCTAGATTCAGTATTGATTTGCTTGCTATCACAGTAAAATGTGTCGAAAGACGGGGAGAATAAGCCAATGTAACAAGTGCGATCTGCCTCGTTTAATAATTGCCTGAACAGCCCCGTTGATATTCCTCGATATTCTGCCTCGAGCAGTTAGTTACAGACAAACTCCTTACCAAAGAAAGGGGGTAAGTTCTAGAAGGGGTACATCTTAAAATTAATAATATAGCTTGACAAATATGGGGTGCGGCTGAAATATCTCGCACATTGTGAAATGTGATTTTCCCAATTGCGCTCGTGCAGTTTCTGAGCAATTATTAATTTGTATGGATTGAACTGCATATCAGTGTGTAGAATTCTTCTGACTGTTTGATCAGACAATCCTGAGGCTAAAGTATGTTTGCGAGCTGAACATGCAGGAGACTTAGTAACAGAATGCCTCACAGATTGAATGCTACAAGGTATTCGAGCGCTTCAAGGTGGCTTTCTTTTAAGTGCAAAACATGTAGCTCTGAAATTTTCAACCCATATATGTATTGATTTTCTATCTGGAACAGCATCATAACTTGTAATGGACTGGGAAAGCTTTCTGTGTTGCAGTTATAGATTCACCATTCTTCAAAAACATCTCTACAATAAAAGCATGATATACACCAGTCCAAACAGTACTAATTCATGAGGGTACCTAAAAAAAAAAATGGTAAGTTATTAGCTAACTAAAAATATCATTGGCACTTGCATAATTTCATTAGCAGTTTAGAATTGAAAGTTTAAAATGTGGGAGGTGTTTCAGTCGCACCCTTTATAAGTCCAATAAAATGGCACATTCTCTGGAATCTTGTTACAAAGTAAATGAGTTTAAATTAATTTCCTAGAATGACGGAAACCCCCATTTATATTCCCTTTAAATTGTAATTATTCTGGACAACATTAATGCGTTAAATTTCAAAATGTCTTTTTCATCTGCAAAGGAAAAAAAATCAATTATAAAACGTGTCGCTATCCATTGAAATTTATAACTTGGATGTTTGGACGGTAGCGAAAATAAAACCGGGCTATATTTACTAACGATTCTATTTTGTATGCGTGTGCTTCCTTTATTTAATTTTATTATTCTAGAATATGTTCGTCAATTTTCGTCATAAAATCGATTAGATGTTCTCCTGGTTAAAAGGCTTTTTCATACCAATTTGGTTTGAGCGCAATTAAATCGTGTTCTCGATCCACGCGCTGTTAAGGAAATCAACACCGCTTCCTTGATTAAAGCCGCTAGTTGTGTCTTACATGGGAAACCATATAATTCGTGATCGGAATACAAATCAATTCAGATTTCATTTCTCTTTAATAAGAGTAGAATGAAATTATTCTTGTTAGTCGCTGGAAAAATAATCGCGCCATTTTATCGCTGCAGAAAGTATCTACCCCCCCCCACCCCCGAAGCAGTCCTCTACCTGTATGAGAACCAGGTACGTCTTAAAATAGATTACTGTTATCCCATCTGGGGGAAGTCGCCCGAAACATCCTACCCTGCCTTGACAGAGTTCAAAACGGACTAGATAGATAATGCCCTCCGTCCATCTCTGTAACCTCTTTCCTACATAATAGGCGCCGCGAGCCTAGCTCTGCTCTGTTGTTATTTTCATGGCAAGTGCTCGCTGGAGATTCAATCTATGCCCTCCCCCCTCCTAGATCAAATTTTCACAAAAAGCACTCGTCTAGCTACAACCAATATCAACAATTTCCAGCATTATCTATCTTAGACTAAATCTAAACACAAGTTTCATAAAGAAAGTTTTTTTTTCTCCTAGAACTGCTCTTCTTTGTACTTTGTTTCACTTGCTTGCTTTCCGGCTGACTACAACATGGTTGTTTTCAAGTGCAATGTAAACAAGTTCTTGCTTAGCCGTCCTCTTTAATTTCCACACAATTTTCATCACTGTATACGCACTAACCCTTATCCTTGAGTGGCCTTCGTGCCTTGATATGTGACGAGTCCCCGGTAAAAAAAAAAAGGAAAAACATAATTTCTGATGAGTGTGAAATAACAATAAAACATTCGAGAGGCAAATACTGATTTAACGGAAGACATTGCAAAAGTGCCATTTTTATTTACTATGGCTTTTTGTACAATTCATTACCAATGATTGTTTGCTGTCAATAATAAATGGTGTTCCTCCTGGAATCTGTGTGACAATAAGTTTCCTCAAATTTCCAGTACTGTCCGCTCCTTTTCAATAATTGTTGCAAATCAACTTTCTCTACGGAAACAGTACGTTACCATTGAATTTTCAATGATAATCTCTGTTGTGTTTCTCTGGAATTGGAGTGGCATTAAGCACCCCCCTCTTCCCCAGGATTACAGTACTCTCCATGACTATACAGTTTTTCAACTTTTGTGCCCTTCATGGTGATTCTGTGTTGTACGAAAAAAGCTTAGTGTCACCAATTATTATTAGTACTAGTAATAGTAGTAGTACTACTACTAAATAGTTTACGCTAAAGCTTCGGTAAAGCAACCTATATATATATATATATATATATATATATATATATATATATATATATATAGCATCATCCATATAGTGCAATATAAATAAATATATATATATATACATAGCATCAGCCGTATAGTGCTATGGTGAAAAGCCTTGCCTGTCTAGCCGCACTAATGAGCTGTGAAACAGCGCAACAGTACTGTATGTGGATGACTATCGATATCCGGTAAATGCCCTTTTTTAAGTTAGTTCATGTCAAACAAATCATAGTGACACTAAAACGTAAAGGGCTACTAATGAAAGGATCCAGATTTCTAGGCATAACCTACGTTTGGAATTGATCAGTAAAATCTCTGTACAAAAAAAACTATATTCGAATATCTGCACGTTAATGGTATCAGAAAAAAAGGGACAGGAAAGGAATAACAAGTGCAAGAAATGATTAGAGTAGAATGTTTTCCGGCATTTATGGACATTTATGGACATCTACAGTAAAAGAGTGTAACCTTTCAGTTAGTATGGTAGGCAGGGATGTTTTCGCTTAAGTAGTGAAAGTGTTATAAGTTCATGTGGAAGTACTTGTTAAATATGAACAGGGATGTAATTGCAGCAATGTGACAGATTTCGAACTTGGTTGCACCGCACCCAAAGGTGAGAGGTTAATGATCGGTGCATCATCCAAGATATATCAACAATACTCCATCTATGTGCGAATGATAACGTCATAGATATATATAATACGAGCAGGTGTGAGAGGGTTTCTAGCCTGGTAAAGTGAGCCTACTTTTTCAGCAGACTTGACAGTATCTTCTATGAATTGTAATATATGTTGCTTGAGAATGTTTGGGCGAAAATATTGAACGTTGAAACTCTCGGAAAGGGTGTATTATCCATGGCAATCCATGGTTGGAAAGAATCCATTCCTTGATAGCAATAAATGTGACCATCCATTTTTTTTGTTCGATTCTGTTATGGACTGGAGGTCATCTTTTGCACCTTGTTAAAGATAAAAAAAAAATGTGATTCATGTATCAGACCAGGTGTGGCAGCAATACTCTACGCATGCGTGAATGATGACTTTACACAGATTTCGGATACTAAGAAAATGTAACCAACATGTTTACTTATAAATTCAGATTTGGCTAATTAAGAAAGTACTCCCATAATATACGGTATACTAAAAATAAATAAGTAATAGTTTGAACTGTGATCTTTGTGATCTTGAGATTAACGTATATATACTCACATTATATCTTATCTAATATATAAAATATAGTTATTCGGATTTTAAAAAGTTGTACTTATGTAGCATTTAAGCTGACAAATTTTTCTGACCGCACAATTTTTATTAGTTATTGTTATACCATGTTATTTACAATATAATACCGTACTTAGCGATAATTTACTTAAAAAAGATTATTTAGTTTACCCTGGATTACGTGATTCAATTAATCTTAGGTAAAACAGTAAATATCGCTTTCTACGTTTTTAAATTTTTTAGCTAAGGATTGGTTATTCGTATTATTTGGATTCATCGGACTACTGTTCTCATCTTGAGTGTGATTTTCACAACGTTTAGGTCGGTATAACCTCCAGCCTTCTTGTATCTTGTCGAACTCGGGAATGTTTCTGTCAATTCAGGAATTTCGACGGAATTTCGAACGGAACCCTCACGGAGTAGCATACAGTCCTGGATATGACATTAAACTATATCCGATAGTGAGGCCCCAGGATGCGGACTTTGGGGAGTGTGGAGCCAGCCTTTAATTGCCATTGCTCCCAGGTCCCCTCTGACTCGGACTGGTAGTACCTATTAGGGTCCCAACTATGGGTTAAATAGAAACCGACTAAAAAAAAAAAAATATACTCTATTAAAAAATCGTTCTTCAAAATCACTGGATTCGGCATTAAATAACCTGAAAAGGGTTGATATGCCGTAAAACAAAAACAGCCAATCATGGAGTAGCATGTCCTCGTTCTGTAAGCCATGAATGGATAGAAGTCCTAAGTAATTCGCAATTGTCGCCTACACTGAGAATTGAACCTTCAACCTTCAGGAGAATATCACTTTCACAATTTATTTTTCCAAGTACTCTGACAACTGCATCACGGGTCTTTTGGGAGAAAAATTCCTGAGTTCAACAAGATATACCAAAAGAAGGTCGGAGGTTACATCGATCAAAACATTGTAAAAATAACACTCCAGATGAGAAGTGTAGTCGGAGGAATCCAAATAATATCGCTTTTTGACATCAAATGAAATGATAGTTGTAAAAATCGATGAAATAAGCAATTATTTAATCAAAACAAGAAATACTTGAATTAGCGACGTTTTTTTTTTGTTTTTTTTTAAACGATCAACTAATAACTAGATGTCGTGTTTATAGACATTTTAAAACTTGGTGGTCAAGACATAATCGATTCACTAAATGAATGGTGTCTAATCTTACAATTGCGGATATAAAACAAAAGTTGGCAATAAAAGAAGAATTAATTTCTTTAAAAAAAAAAAAACGTTGTTTACACTCAATTTGAAAATATACACCAAAAATCATAAATATCCGATCTTAATGATAATCATAATATTTATCATTTAATAAAAAAATGTTAACATAATGTATTAAATTTATTTGAGCAGTCTCTACTTATATAGTAAAGGCACTGTGTATGTGAGTTCGTTCCCTATGGACTCCAAAACTTTGTAGTGTGTGAGTTCGTTCCCTATGGACTCCAAAACTTTGTGTGTATGTGAGTTCCTTCCCAATGAACTCCAAAACCTTGTGTGTTCGTTCACTATGGGCTCCAAAACTTTGTATGTATGAGTTCGTTCCCTATTGACTCCAAAACGGCCTGCCAGATTTTTTTTAACGTTCACACAAATGAACTGTATGTATCAAAGAGTGTTATTAGATAGGTTTCGTATGAAAATGCCCTCTGTTAATATTGATAATCGAAAAAAAATCGATTAAAGAAAACACAGTCAAATATCGACAAAGTTAACATCCTTACACAGCCTAATATAAGTTTATTTTAAAAGTTTTAGAAGACCACCGCATATAAAATCAATAGTAGGCTCTTTGATAAGACAGGGGCGCGTTCTAAATGAGTGTTTCTGTTTGGAGCACAACTGCACCATGATACATGACTTGGCATTTTAAACTTTAATTCAAGCCATTATATAAAAATAATTGTATACAATGAATACTAAGTTCTCTCCAGTGCAATAAAGACTACAATGTAATGTGAACAAATTCACTGTTGCAAGTCATGTAAAGCTTCTTTCTAGTGCATCGCGGTGTGTTCCAGACTAAAGCAGGCAACCAATCGATTTGATTGAAAAATGGATGGTTTCATTGATTTTGATGACAATAAAAATATGGGAAGTGTGGAAGATTCGTTGATCCTGATTCAGTCTTGAGCAATGTCGTGTCTCCCTGCTAGTTATATATAAAATTAAATCAACCGAATTTTCGATATTTATTTTCTGATAGGTTTTGATCAAAGTTAACATCCTTATACAGCCTAACATTACAAGTTTATTTTTAAAAGTTTTAGAAGAGCACTGCATATAAAATCAAAAGTAGGTTCTTTGATAAAACAGGGGCGCGTTCGAAATTAATGTTTCTATTTAGAGCACAACTGAACCATGATACTAAGCTTCTGTGTTTGCAACTTAAATTCAAGCCATTGTGTAAAAATGATTTTATAAAAGTCCACGATAGGCTATGAACAGTACAATTAAGACGATAATGTATTATGGACTAAATTGCTGTGGAGAGCTATGCGAGGGTTCCTTTCAATGCACCACGGTGTGTCCCAAACTAGTGCAGGACAGTGAATCGAATTGATTAAAAAATAGACATTTCGCGATTTCAATGACAACAAAAGTACTAGAAGTGTGGAACATTCGTTGATCCTGATTCAATCCCGGGAAACGTCGGGTCTCCCTGCTAATAGATTATAGATTTGTGATGCTTAAATTACTTCATACGTCTCCTTTATTTCAAAGGTTTACAAAATAATTTTAGAAAATTTAAATAACAAATCAAAAGAAATCACGTATTTTATTTTTATTTCGGACTATTATTCTCATCTTTATTAGTTGTTGCTTTCATCTTTGTTAGTCGTTGCTTTTCACGACGTTTCGACCAACTATTCCTCTGGCATTCGTCAGGTGGTAACCGCGACGGATAGGAACTTCGAATCTCCTAACTGCATTCTCAGCAATCACTACCATCCATAGTTGTTGTCGTCTCACCACGTTTTGGCCAAGTAAACCTCTGGCCGGCTTTGGGTAGGATTGAAACCGCTATCTTCAGACAATGTCCATCTGGAACCGTAGAGAATACACGTCTCTATCAACTGCTCCGCGGCCCCGAAGGGCGACCAAGGTTGGATTCTTTGATCTTATAAATCCACGTTTATTTATTATCTGATCTTCCATAGTCAAGTCCGTACCGATTGGTATATATATATTATTCCTTAATTGGAATTCATTTTTGAGATGAGCATTATATATATATTAATTTTATTAACTAATAAAGATGAGAATAATAGTCCGAAATAAAAATAAAATTAATATATATAATGCTCATCTCAAAAATGAATTCCAATTAAGGAATAATATATAAGAAATCAGGTATTTAATTTTTTGCGACACATATTTGTTTTTACATTAGATTTTTAGATTTTAGTATCGTTTTCATGCGAGAGTTGTGTTAAATATTCGTTTGTTTTTATTGTCGCTTCAGGGTGCTATCTATTTGATATTTAATAATATATCTTTTTGTATTTGAATATATCTATTTGGAAAGGAAGTAATTTCAGATATTACTATAAAGCTACATACAAACATATTTAAATATGGGTATAATAATATATATTTACGTATTTTATATTACATAATACATATTTACGTATTTTACTATGGGTATAATGATAAATATTTATCTATTTTACAATGGATATAATAGATATTTACGTATTTAACAATGGATAAAATATTGCACGTTTACGTATTTTATTATGAATATAATACTAAATATTTGCGTATTTTAATATAGATATAATAAATATATACGTATTTTACTATGAAAATAATAAAACATATTTACGTATTTTACTGTGGATATCATAAAAATAATTACGTATTTTACTATGGATATCATAACATATATTTACGTATTTGCATATCCTAATAGATACTTACATATTTTACTATGGATATAATAATAAATATCTACGGATTTTACTATGGATATGAAAATACATATTTACATATTTTACTATGAATAAAATAATACATATGTACATATTTTACTATTATATGGATATAATAATATTTACGTATTTTACTATGGATATAATAACATTTTTATATATTTTACTATGGATATAATAAATATTTACGGATTTTACTATGAATATGAAAATACATATTTACATATTTTACTATGAATAAAATAATACATATGTACAATATTTACGTATTTTACTATAGCTATAATAAATATTTACGTATTTTACTATGGATATGATAATAAATATTTACATATTTTACTATGGATGTAATAAATATTTACGTATTTACTATGGATATAATAATAAATATTTACGTATTTTATTATGGATATAATAATAAATATTTACGTATTTTATTATGGATATGATAATAAATATTTACGTATTTACTATGGATATAATAATAAATATTTACGTATTTTACTATGGATATAATAATAAATATTTACGTATTTTACTATGGATATAATAATAAATATTTAGGTATTTTACTATAGTTATGATAATAAATATTTACGTATTTTACTATGGATATAATAATAAATATTTACGTATTTTACTATAGTTATGATAATAAATATTTACGTATTTTACTAGGGATATAATAATAAATATTTACGTATTTTACTATAGTTATGATAATAAATATTTACATATTTTACTATGGATATAATAATAAATATTTACGTATTTTACTATGGATATAATAATAAATATTTACATATTTTATTATGGATATAATAATAAATATTTACGTATTTTATTATGGATATAATAATAAATATTTACGTATTTTACTATGGATATAATAATAAATATTTACGTATTTTACTATAGTTATAATAATAAATATTTAGGTATTTTACTATGGATATAATAATAAATATTTACGTATTTTACTATGGATATAATAATAAATATTTACATATTTTATTATGGATATAATAATAAATATTTACGTATTTTACTATGGATATAATAATAAATATTTACGTATTTTACTATGGATATAATAATAAATATTTACGTATTTTACTATAGTTATGATAATAAATATTTGCGTATTTTACTATGGATATAATAATAAATATTTAGGTATTTTACTATAGTTATGATAATAAATATTTACGTATTTTACTATGGATATAATAATAAATATTTAGGTATTTTACTATGGATATAATAATAAATATTTACGTATTTTACTATAGTTATGATAATAAATATTTGCGTATTTTACAATTGGCATATAATGAAACATATTTATGTATTTTATTATGGATATAAAGTGCATAATCACGCATTTAACTATTAGTATATCCATATATATTTACGTATTTTACAATGGATGCAATAATACATATTTTCATATGTTCTATGGATATATTAATAAATATTTATATATATTACTATGGATATTACAATATATATTTACTATGGATATAATGGTGTTTCCTGGATTCTGAGTGACTACAAGTGTCCCCATATTATCAGTACTCTCCAACTTTTTTCATAACCTTTGCAAATGAATTTGCGTTATCACAACATTCTTTACCATTGATTTCTCGCTTGTAACGGCGATTGGTCTTTACTGGAATTTGAACAGCATTAAGCATCCCCAAGATCCCAGCCCTCTTAGCACTCATGTAGTGGACGTCTGGTTAGAACTTTCATCCCATCGGTCTTTCCATTCTCCTTGAACCTTCACCACTATTTAATTTGGTGCCAGTTGATGTCGACAGGTTTTTGGGCAGGGAAGTTTACTTATAATTATACTGTTTCAGTTTTCGTGATTCCATGTGATGTTTTTTATGGTTATTTTTAGTAGTAATAATATTGTTATTATCATTATTATTAGTAGTAGCATCATTATTATTATTAGTCGTAGTATTACTATTCATTTGGATTAGAAATAATATCTGAATGCCAATGTCTATTGATCATTACTCGAGTCGACATAAATCTATATATGTAACATACGTCCGTCCAGACTCCCAGCGGTTGCCGTGACAACCCTGACGTCATGTAGTATCTTCCTTTTCATCTTGGCTCACCATCATTTTTCCTCAATTACATCAGCGCCATTTTCCAACTTTCCCCTTTTTCCCCTACCCCAACCGCCACTGTCGTGATAATTATTTTTTTTTTCATTCTTACGTCAAAGGGGAAAGTGACAATCTTTTCTTTATTCCTTTCTTTTATACGACTCTCATCTTTTATACGGTTCTTCATTGTATCTCTCTCTCTCTCTCTCTCTCTCTCTCTCTCTCTCTCTCTATTCTTTCTTGTTTTTTTTTTTGTCATTTAGTTCAACGTCTTCGTTTTGCAATTCTTTTACAACAATCTATTTGCCTTCATCTTTAACATGATGATATGATGCTGCAACTAAAATGCTTCCCAGTTTCATATTTTTCTACCTGTTTTACCTGAAGTCATCCAAAACAAAACATATTGTCACTAAGACTTTAGCGGCTACTGTGAATCAGGATTCTTATTTACGTATGACCCTAAGGTGGATAGTTGTGCAGCGAAATGTTTTTTACATTACATTAAAATTTCTGCATGTTGGTACGATCAGGGTAAGAGGAGAAAAAGCAAAGATCCAGGGGCTAGCATTTTGAGGAAATAAGTTATTAGAGTAGAAAGTCTATCAGTATCTGAGTAGATCTATAGTGAAAAGGCGGGATTTTTCTAATTTTCAGACGACCAGGGATATTTACGTTGTGTAATACATTCCATTAAAGTGCTTGTAAAATAAGCAGTTAGGTGTAACATTGCGGCGATAGGGCTGTAAGTAGAGCTTTTAGATTAGAGGCTCTTTCTTTTGTACTTTGCATAAGAGGAAGAGATTAGTGGTTGGTGTACCCGTCCAAACGTGACAACAATGCCTCATACTAATGGTAGCTTTGTAGAGATGTGGGTTTCTAGCGTGACATAGGTAGCCACCTTCCTTGCAGTAGCCTTGGTTATGTCGTCAATGTATTTATTCCGATTCGTGTTACCTTATTAATGTGATGCTGAGGAATTTGAACGTGGAATTTCAGGTGTGCTGCTGTTAGTCGTGCCAATCTGTAAACATATAAAACGTATCCTATAATTCATAAAGGAGGTTTATTTTTGGAGTATTAAACATTATTAACCATTTGTTACTGCATTTCAATACGAACTGGAAATCGTGGGTGGTCTAAGGATTCAGCCATCGTTATATACTTAATTAGACTACAGGCTTTACTTAAACATGTCTATGATGGAGAGATTAATGGTTGGTTCACCATTGTTGATATGACAATATGACAACAATATCAGATGCATGGCCAAATAGTGGCTTTGTAGAGATATAGGATACTAGCAGGTGTGAAAAACTTTCTAGCACGGTAGAGGGAGCCCACCTAATATTTTGAATGTATCCCAATTCATGATACTTGTGAATGTTGGGTTAAGTAATTTTAATGCTGATGTTTAATCTTTCATGACCTGAATTATGATGTAGTTGGTTAAAAAATAGTGTTCTTAATTTTAGTTACTTTAAAGGGTAATAATACCATGATTGTCTTCAGACTTGAAAATTTGTAAAGTTCAATAGTTAAACTAAAATGTATAGCTTTTACATTTCATAAACTTATAATTCGTAGTGCGTGAAAAAAAAGTGTGTTTATGATAACCAACGAAATCCTCCATTCTCTGAGACAGATGGCGACCTTTAAAAAAAAAATTTTTTTTTACACAGTGGTCACCACTTACCAAGGCCCGGAAGCCACTCAGGGATAAGGGTTATTGCAAGTACATTACGTTAGTGTGGAGATTTGATGAAGTGTTTACTTAAGGGGGCGGTTCATTAGGAATTTGTCAACGTTGGACGTGAACACATCCAAGTTGTAGTCAGGTGGGAAGCAGACATACGGAATGGAAGCAATCAACATTTGAAATCTTGGAGGTACCTAGAATCTACCCAGATACTGAATTAAGACGTAAAAGGCGTGTTTAAATCAATTCCCACTATATTATGCCGTTATATTCATTTATTTACGATTGAACGAATTAGTTCAATCAGGTCATAAAGGGTTAACACCCATTTCTAATTCACTGGCATACGCAACAATCGATATTATTGTGAATATATAATAAAATAACCTACTTCTCCACGCTTAAAATGAAGACTTGATATGTTGTGATTAATTTGCATAACTGTAGTTCCTTCTAGGATCATAATGGAAACATATCTACTTAAATTAATGGCGGTTCTGTACGATCGGTTCTTCGACATCCCGCAAATTTACCTGGCGAACTGTTATCTCTATATAAATAAAATGAACTCATTTTTCCCGTGGGATTTTGACCTTAATAGGATTAAAAATCAAGATATTTCATGCAAATATAATATGCACAAACGGCAGAAAAATATCTGAGGTGTGTTATAGGCTTATTATTTCTCAAATTCCTCGATAATCTTAGATTTCTATACTTTTTCTGCTGAGAAGTCACCGCCAAAATCGGTTAAGATCAATGGAAGTGGTAAAATATATTCTCCCTAATAAATTCCTCCTCCCCCTGCCACCACTTAACACCGTTTGGGGATCGTTCACAAGGAACAGTTGAGAAGAGAACACCGGTTTGGCTTCGTAGTTGTTTCATGTGAAGTTATTTAAAATCACTAAACTAAGCTGCAGTGCTCTGTGGCGTAGTGGTTAGCGTGCTGGACAATTCACATTATATTTTCACGTTCGCGCCGACCTACCGTAGTCGTTTTTTTTTTTTCCTAAACAACTGGAATGGACTTTTCTTGGTGGCCGAACTGTTAACGTTGCAGATGTTGTTTTTTTCACACTTTATTTTCCTTTTTTTACTCATGACTCCGGGTTTGATCCTTCCTACTTACCTACCATAACATTTTAACCCCCCCCCGTCCTGGAAACAAACACTCGGGCAACGCCGGGTACCCCCGCTAGTAATTAAATAACTCAAGTGTTATTTATTCTGCACTTTAAATCGACAATTTCTCGGTTAAATTCGACACTATTGTCAAAATTTCCGATTTCCAAACGCAACTATCTTTCCAGCTGAATTCCACACGTCTGCATTAGTAACACGCCTTCTCTCAACTCGCCTTATGCTCGCTTCACGTCCGCTTCTATAGATCAGTCTCATTTTCATAAACATTCACAGTCACGTGATTATTCACCATAAAACAAACTGCCTCGCTATGTTAGTTTTCTTTTTCTTCTGTTTCATTTGGTTCCACAACTGACTCTTTGAATCATGCAGACGTGTTAGTCAAGTAAGTCACGCGTTTCTCTACGCCTGGAAAATGAAATATTTAATATCATTACAAAATTCTTCATGATATGGTGTAAACTATGCTTCTCCGTGGTTTTTCATTATAAATTTATTCTCTAATTAAAGAACCCTTATTTTGTATGAATATATTTATTTTGCTAGTTTTCAATTATTTCTTTCGTTACAATCAATGGTGATTGTGTTTTACACACGATTTTACTCTATACTGCGAAATATAACAAATATGCATAAAATTCAAAACTAAACAAAATAAAGATGTAAAAGGCACTGAAATAAAAAAAGATAATAAAGATGTGAAAGATATGCAAATAAAAAAACACATAGAATTCAAAACTAAACAAAATATAAAAAAAGCTATTGAAATAAAAACAATGAATCAAACCACATGTAAGATCACATTAAACTCAAAATTAAACAAAATAAAATTATCTGTATTTTTTCTTTTTCGCTTCTTTTTCCATATTTTAGCCGTTTTTAAGTCTGTACCTTTTTGTTTCTTGTAATTTTATTACAGATTGTTATAGATTTAAAAGGTTATTAAAATATTGTCAAACTACATATAAAAACACATAAAAATGAAAACTAAATAACAGAAAATAAAGGTGCTAACGGTATTGAAATAAAACACATGTAAAAATATGAAAGGAAACGAACTTTTAAATGGAGGAAATATTGTTTTGGAAATGTCAATTTCTGGAGAAAATTTTAAAAAGTGTTTGGAATTTACTTCATATTACCAGCAAAATATGCAAATGATCTTTTTTCATTGGGCTTTTTTTCTTTTCGTAAATTACGGGCGTACTTTTTTTTTGTTATTACATTTTCACCCCAAACAAGGCACTTTGCCACTTTGGTGTAGGGGGTTACTATCAGGGGCAACAACTATTGGGGCACTATGTAGGGATTTGGGCAGCAAGATGTCATTCACCTTGCACTTGAACTTCTGCACGTCAGTACAGTTGGGGAAGCAGGAGTCTGGAATGGAATTCCAAAGTCTAGCGGTTCTGGGGAAGAAACTACTGGAGTAGAAACATCTTTTACATCTAGGGATCTCTACAGTGTGGGGGTGGGATTTAGCAGCCTGTCGGGTTTGTTGAGGGTGTTCAAGTCGTGGGGGCACAAGTGCTGGCAGTTCGTCAGAGCATTCACCATTAAAATACTTGTAGAACAGGCAGAGGGATGCAACGCTTCGTTGATGGGACAGAGGCTGAAGCTTAGATGCCAGTTCAGGGCCTATCAGATTTGCGACTCTCTTTTGAACGTTGTCAAGGAGCGAGACACTAGTAGCCGATGCACCAGCCCAAATATGACAGCAATACTCCATACATGGGCGAATGGTCGCCTTATAGAGGTACAGGATACTTTCGGGTGTTAGTAGTTTTCTACTAGCACGGTAGAGAGCCCACCTTCCTTGCAGCGGCCCTGGCAATGCCCTCGATGTAATTGTTCCAACTCATGTTTCCTGTGAACGTTAGGCCAAGGAGCTTGAAAGACGTACTCTCAGATAAAGAGTCTTTGGCCATTGCTATAGGTGGTAGAGAAGGTTTCTTGTAATTATTGAAGGAAACAAGTTTAGTCTTGGCGGCATTGAACCTGATCATCCATTTTTGTCCCCATTCCACTACAGATTAGAGGTCATCCTCTAGTGTTTCTGCCATTTCCTTAGATATGTGTTCATTTGTTTTCCTGTCGTGCCTGTTATAGAGTGTGGTGTCATTAGCATATATACTCATCTCAGAGGAAATTGTGTCGGGGAGGTCATTTATGAATATCAGGAACAGTAGAGGTCCAAGGATAGACCCGTGGGGGCACTCCCGCATTTATATCATATTGTTTAGATGTACGACCGTCGAGGACAACCTGGACTTTTATCTTATCTAAGAAGGATTTAATTATGTTTAGTATTCTACCAGGGATACCGTATGATCTAATTTTCCTGAGGAGACCCTCATGCCATACCCTGTCAAAAGCCTTAGATATATCTAGAGCTAGCGCTCTGCCCTCCCCCGCTTTGTCCAATGAATGGTATATACGTTCAGAGAGTAGTTAGGATGTCTGCTGTGGAACGGGCTTGTCTGAATCCATATTGTTGGTCCGTCAGAAGTTTAGCATCTGTAAGGTGATGGACTAGAGCATTGTTAATTAAGGTCTCAAATATTTTAGCAAAAAGTGGGAGGAGGCTAATGGGGCGATAATTTAATGGGTCAGTTCGTTTCGCCAGAATTCTTGAATACTGGTACCACAGAAACAGTTTTCTAACAGCCCGGAAAGCAAGCTTCATTAAGGCATTTGTTGTAGAGTTTGGAGAGAACTGGAGCTACTTCGGCTGAGCACTTTTTTAATAGCACAGCTTGGATGAGATCGGGTCCACATGCCTTTGAAACGTCAAGGTTTTTTATGATAGCATGCACCTGAGCAGGGGTGATTTTCAGATCGTCTAGCGTGGCGTCTGTCCGCATAGGAAAGTCAGGTAGGGGGTGGTTGAGAGGGTCCAGTGTGGAGTTTGAGGCAAACCGACTTGCAAGCATGTTAGCCTTTTCGGTTGCTGAGCAAACAACCTCGTGATTGCTGGTTAGTGGGGGAATTGTTGACTGCCCATTATTTACTACACTGTTGTAGATTTTCCAGAAGTCACGATTTCCAGTTTTTGTGCTTCGATGCGTTTTTAGTGGTTTCCGTAAATTATCTCTTAGCTGTAGCTATTTCTTTCTTAACGTTACTTCTAGCTTCTATGTACTTCTGTCTGTTTGAACTGGACTTATGTCGGTTAAATCTGCGGTATGCATGCTGCTTTTGAGCAATGGCAGTTGCGCAAGTCGAAGTAAACCATTAGGGAGAGTGGGGCTTGCTACAAAATTTGCGCATGGGAACATGCGCTTCGATTGCAGTTTTGAACCATTCAGTTGTCTCGTTTGCGCACTGTTCAGCAGGAAGAGAAAAATATTTCCCCATGGGGCATCTCTGATAAGATCTCTAATGGCTTCCCAGTCAGCCTTTTTATAATATCTCGTTGTTTTGAGCACTGGCTCTTCAGTTTGAAAGAACTATTTAAAAAAAATAAACTCCAACAAAATAACATTTCTGAAAAAAGTAAATCTATATAAAAGAATATAACTTTAATTCAATCCAACTTTACACCCCACCCCCCACCCCAAAAAAAAGGAAGGAAGCACATCACCTAATGATACAAAAAGTCTGATTTGACTCACTGATTGAATTAAAATATCTATTCCACAAAAAAAAAAAAAATGGATCTCGGCATTAAATAACCAAAAAAAAAAAGGGTTGATATGTCGTAAAACCAAACCAAATCTTCAGTTTTGGCTCTAGAGTTTAGGGCGATTTCAACCATTATCACTGCATGATCAGCGTTCCCAAGTGGGCTCTCGGCATTCGTTATACAACCATCAGGAACTGTGGTAAAAAAAAAAACAGATCTAAAAGTGATGCATGATGTTCTTCCTGGTCAAAGTAACGGGTTGGAAAAGTAACAATTTGTGACAGGGACTGAGATATAGAGAAGCTATGAGTTGTGCTGCCCGCTGCATCTGTGTAAGTAGAGAATCCAAGCCAGTTTTTGTGATTGATATTAAAGTCACCAAATACATTTACTTGTGCGCTAGTATCAAGGGAGAGGGTTGTGTCTATACTCTCAGAGACTTTGTTTATTATGGCGCGGTCTTGGGTCGAGGGAAAGCGGTAGAGAAAGTAAAAGTAGCTAATGTTGTGTTGCATGATTAGTCTAAAGCACATAAAGGCTTGATCATCCGATTTTAGGTTTGTTTCTCTAGTCAAGGGAAGGCTATTACGAATGTAAACGCCATGCATGTGTCTGTCAGAGTCCTTACGGCAGAGTGGGAGATATCCAAGCATGTTAAAGTAGTTAGAGGGGATGGAGGAGTGTAGGTTAATCTCACTTAGTGCTAAGAAATTCGGGGTATTTGTTAGGAGAAATGCTTCAACATCAGCTAAATTAGTTCTAACCCCACGGATATTTGTGAATGCAAGCCTCAAGGGAAGAGGCAATTTGGATTTGTTTGACCCTAAGCCTGGTTTAAGCTTATTTTTAGATTGTACTGACATCATATTTTTAAAGAGTTTCAGTTAGGTATGGGGGTACTAATTTCAGGTTAACATTTCTTCCATTATCTTTATTTTCACGGCTTTTAGTTTTCTATTTGGTTGTTTATGTTTTCTTTTCAGCGATTTTTTTTGGGGGGGTTATTTTTTTTATATATAATATCTGTTTTCTCCACTTTTCTTTTTTTTGATATTTTATTCACTTTCTTTTTTCCTTTTCCATATTTTAGCCATTTTTAAGTGTTTACCTTTTTGTTTCTTGTAATTTTGTTTTCTCATTTTTTTTTTCATTTTTTTCTTGGTTTATATTTATCTTGAAATTTATTTTCATACATTGCTTATTTTCGTCGGAAAATATAAAAGCGAAAAACTCGTTTTCTTGTTTACGTTTTCATATAAACGTTGACATTATATACTTTGATAAATCTATAGCAACCTGTACTTTTCTCTTAGATGATAAATCGGAATGTAAATCAAGAATCGAAAAAATGAGAACATTTAGGAATATTGGAACCGGTATGAGAATCGGGGGTAAAAACAACTTGTGCCTATTCTCGGATGTCCGAAACGATTTCGTTCATTGTAGACACGACCAAAAATGGAAAATAAATAAGTATTTTTTTTTTAACGAATTAAAGTCTATTAAAATCCATTATTCTTGAGAAACTATTTTCCCCAGAAAGATAAAAGCTTTAATTTTATCATATGCAAAGCAGAATAATATAAAACCTTTTATTTTTATTGAATTTTGAATTAAACCTTTACCAAAATTACAACATTCACCGCCATTTTTTTCTCGATCGATAAAAGATTTAAATAATGTCTAAATAAAATAAAGGATGATTTGCTATTAGAATATACAAAAATATTATTCCAATTTTTTATATCACTCTATAGATTTGCGTCGCGAAATTAAAAAAAAAATTAATGATAGTCTAAAAGACACTACGGAGGCCTGGATAGGACTAAATAAACTATATTTAGCGCTGTATTTTTAACGTTTGCTTTGACGATTAAGTGAAAGGTATAATTCTTTGTTCACAATCGAGATATATGTATATATATATATATATATATATATATATATATATATTTGTGTCCTACATAACCTCCCGAATTAAGCAACGATGAGGTTGGGCAGCACCAGATGGGTGACTATTTTAGGAATGCTAGGCGTTGTATGTGTTAAAACAACTCCTGCATCTAATCTCAGGCTTGATCCACAGTAGGTGAATCAACAAAAAATTATCGTATTTTTAGCAAAATACGCAGTTATTTACCGATTTTTTTCTTTTTTGCATCGATTCTTTAAAGCATTTCCTATTTAATGGTATATTAGCAATATTGGCTCACCAAATAAAAATTTATTTAGTTTTCAAAATTTTAAGTGTTTTTCACAAAAATAATGAAATATTTTTTGCTAATCTGAAAGATAATAATTATTAACATAGTCCATAAATGTCATACTTCAAAAAAAAAAAAACCCAAAAAAAGGAAAAAAAAAAAATACAACACATTAAAAATTCTGATTTCAAACCTTAAAATCTGATACGTGCCAGGAAGATGGCGCTCACAAGCGGACTGTCGGACTCTCACGGTAAGTTGCAGACGTCATATGGCTTTTGACACGTTAAAGATTTATGCGGATTGGGGGGGGGGTTCACAGTAACTAATATATATATATATATATATATATATATATTGTTTTGGTAAATAACTCAAATAAGGTATATTGAAATTACCTTAATTCGCAGTTTTAAAGAAATATATTATTCTCATCAAAGGAAAGATATTAGCAACTGAGTATTATAGTGTAGCATTAATTGAAACAGCATTATATGACGGTCAAAAATGCAAACAAATGTTTTGCATAGATTTCATTAAATAAATGTTCAAAAATAAAAGTATAAAATAAACGAAACCAAATGAACAGATATGGAGAGATTAAGTATTGCCGAAATGATGATAGAAGATAATGTTCTCGTAAGAAAAAAAAAACAAGAATTATGGTGTTGACAAGTAGATTAAAATAAAAAAGGAAAATCCAACATGTATGTAATCCAGTTTTGTTGAAAAAAAAACAAAAAAACCGTTAACAAGCAGACGAGGAATAAAGATTATTTAAACTCGTTGTAGTTTTTTTTTTTTTTTTTCGCTTATAGCAATTTAGTCCAATCGCCGGTAATAACAGAAAAAAAACTAATATATATATATATATATATATATATATCGTGCGCCTATTATGTGTAGGAAGTTGAATTAACATGACATACAGCGGTTTTTACTTTACATTTAGTGCAACAAATAGGTCAAATCTTTGTATTCAATCATTCATTTAATTTTTCTCGCATTTGAGGAATGTGTTATTGTATAATTTTGAAAAAATATCACATGATTACAAAGGATAGCAGAAAGAAAACGAGAAATTGGAATTAAGCTAAACGATATTTTAGTTAATCCATAACTGAATAAGTTAAGAACTTGTACATGTAACCAAAAGGATATTAATTATGTAAATGACCACAATAGACCTGATACGATTTAAATTCTCACTATTGGATTCCATTTTTTTCTTTTGATGTCTTATTTTTATCATGGTTGGCAGGTATATTAAGCCAATCAAGAAAACCAGCCAAAAAAAGTGAACAAATAAACAAATACAAATGGACTTGATGAAAAGCGCAGAATAAGAAAATGTTTTGTTATTAAAAACATTTCAGTTAAAAACAAAAAATATAGACAGAAGTAATGAAAAAATAAATTAAAAAATAAATGAAAAAAATCCTGACGAATAATTAATGAAGAATAAAGACTCGTTGATTATTGTAATAAGAAAATATAGAAAACATTACATATTTTATTTATGAGTTTTGTCGTGCGCATGCGCACAAAAAACTAATCAAATGGAGAAGTGTAAATATATTTTCACGGCCTCTAACATATAAACGTATCGTGTTGCATTTTCAAAGTCAGACACTAATAGCATTCAAGCTGACAAATACAAATTTTGTTTGTGGTTAACTAATTTTAATTTCCCATTGTGTGTTATCCGAATATATTTCTGTTTATCTGAAACATTTTTGATAATTCCATAACGTAAAAACTAGCAAGGGGAATAACCTATTTTGAATTAAAGAATGCAATTGTCATCCACGTTAATAAACAAATATTAGTATATTCGAACCACTATTCCCTGGTGCTACCAGATCAGGCTGTCTACTGACTTCCTGAGATGAAACGCACCTACATAGATGTCTTTGTTTTTTTATTCCCTTTTGCAAAACTTAGTCATGTTCTGCGAAAACAAAAACAAAAACAACATTCTCCTCCCCTTCCCCTCCCTCGTTTTCTTTTTCCTTCACCTCCTCACCCCCTTTTTTTTTTTTTTTTTTTTTTTTTTTTTTTTTTTTTTTTGCCTAGTTGGTAGGGCGATAGAACATACCAACTGCCCCCCTGCAGAGGGTAAAAATCCTTCAATGGGACCACCAGTTGACCGTTGGTGGCAACCCGTAATGCATTAAGAACGGGATCCTGGTGGTTGAGTGGAACATGCCTAGGAAATAATAACATGATACTACAACACACCACTTTGGCCCTTACTAGGCTAGACGGGAGGTTGGATAGGCCCGATCCAATCAATCGGTTGGTCATGACAAGCACTAATTCAGACAATCCAAACAAAAACACACTAACACTCAACATAAACAATAAACTGAGTTAATAAGCGATGGCTGAAGGGTCAATCAAGCTGGGAAAAAGGTAACCATCAGGAATAATAAAAATACAGGGAAATCCCATACTTGGGTGGGCATAACCATATATTGTGAATGCTTGGAAACCTCCCCATGTTTGAGTATACCAGCTATGTAGCCCTGGAGAACCGAGGCGAATGGGATTTACCCCCTCATAGTTCTTCCCCATAAGGGGCTCCGAGGAGGGTGGGGAGCATGGCTGATGAATTTTTCAAAAATTATTATGAATGCCAAAAAATCCAAGAGACCACACACAGAAATAGACTCTGACAGCGACAATGAAGATACAAACTTTCCAAGATTCATCGTGCTAGAAGCAACGTCTAATATACCGTTAACTAAAATGTCACCCTTCATTATCCAAAAGGTAATATCAAGCAAAATAACACCTAAAAATGTCAAAAAATTAAGGAATGGTACCATATTGGTAGAAGTACAAAATAAAAAACAGGCCAAAACTCTACTTCAACTACAAAAATTGCATGAAACAAACATCAAAGCTTATCCACACCAAACACTAAACTACTCCAAAGGAGTCATAAAAAACCAGGAAATCTCCGTCTGCACAACAGAAGAAATCAAAACAGAACTAAAAAACCAAGGGGTCACAGATGTAAAAAGAATCACATTTAAAAAAAAAGGAGAGGTAATATATACAAACACTTATATATTAACATTCAATTATCCTCAAATACCAGAGACCATCAATATAGGTTATGAAAGAACGAAAATAGAACAATACATTCCAAAACCTTTACAATGCTACAACTGCCAAAAGTTTGGACATAATAAAGACCAATGTCTAAGATTCTTCACATGTGGAAACTGCAGTGAAAAAAACCCAGACCACGATGAAGAAGACTGTCCAAATAAAACCAAATGCACAAACTGTCAAGAAGAGCACCACTCTCACTCAAAACAGTGCAAAATATATAAGCAAGAGAAGGAAATAATAACAATCAAATATCAAAAAAATATAACCTTCCAAGAAGCCCGCAAAGAAGTCACAAATCGCACCAAAAACTCATATGCCACAATAACCCAACAAGCAAACAAAATGTACAACTACAATGAACTAAACCTTGCTCCAGAAATTGCAAACCTAGCAAAAGAACTAAAGAACATACTTGAAGAATTAAAATCTTTTTTATCAGAACTGAAAATAAATTCTAACAGCCAAATAAAAGTCAGAAACGAACAACCCAGTATAAAAGAAAACGAAACAAAGGAAATCAGAAAAACTTCCATCAATATTGAGGAATCAATCTCTAAAGAAATGAAACCTCCTCAATTATCAAAACGTGAAAGATCCAAGTCACTAACAAGGACAAAAACAGATGTTAAAAATAAACACACAACAACAGAAAAAATGGAAATAGAACAGAACAACAAAAAAACTACCCCCCAAAAACAAAATGACAAACAAAAAACAGAATTAGTATTAATTGAAAATGAAAATAAATTTGAACTAGTTGAAACTGGTAGCCAAAAAAGACAGTCAAGACAAAGTAAATCTAAAAGTCCCAGACCAAAACCCAAAAAAAGCCTCTCACCAGAAACAAGAAACAGACCATCCACTTCCAAAAGAAACACCCAAACTAACATCGAAACTATGGACGTAGACATAAACACCAACAGTCCAAAACCAAAAGAAAATATAAACCATGACTAACAAAATCCTACAGTGGAACATAAGAGGATTAAAAATTAATATCGAAGAAATGCAAATACTTATCAAATCCTTATGTCCTGCAATAATTTGCCTACAGGAAACACACTTAAAAGAAAATGACAAAATTAACATAAAACACTACTCAATATACAACCACATAAACAAATTATCATGCAAAGCCACCGGTGGATCATCAATACTGATAAACGAAAACATTCCACACAGCAAAGTGAACTTAAAAACAAATATGCAAGCTGTTGCAATAACTGCAACACTACACAAAACAGTAACCCTATGCTCACTCTATATACCACCAAATGAAA
This sequence comes from Euprymna scolopes, assembly GCF_053919585.1. Taxonomy (NCBI): domain Eukaryota; kingdom Metazoa; phylum Mollusca; class Cephalopoda; order Sepiida; family Sepiolidae; genus Euprymna; species Euprymna scolopes. The sequence continues at coordinate 94,212,057 of NC_136509.1, forward strand.
CAATAAACGAAACAGAATTAAACAATATAATCAAACAACTACCTAAACCTTTTCTACTGTTGGGAGACTTCAATAGTCACAATATATGGTGGGGCAGTAAAAAAAACAACAAAAGAGGCCAAACCATAGAAAAAATAATTAACCAAAATGATCTATGCCTACTCAACAACAAAGAGAATACATATATGCACCCACCAACGGGAACCCTATCAGCAATCGATATAACACTATGTGACCCAACTATATACATGGATTATAGCTGGAGAACACATAAAGATACATGCGGAAGTGACCACTTCCCAATCATAATAGAAAACGAGAATCCCAAGCCAGAAGACAAAACACCCCGCTGGAATTTACAAAAGGCAAATTGGGAAAATTTCCAAAATACATGTCAATACAGATTAATACCTGAAGCGAATCCTGACTTAGAACACATCACATATTTCAGCAACACCCTACTCACAATAGCCGAGGAGAACATACCAAAAAGTTCCACTACTACAAAATATAACAAACCCTGGTACAATAAAGAATGCAAAGAAGCTATAAGAGCCAGACGTGCAAACCTAAGGAAATTCAAAAACAGTCCAACGAAAGAAAATTTGGACACCTATAAAAACAGCAAAGCCAAAGCACGGAAAACTATCAAAGAATCAAAACGGAACTCGTGGAAAGACTATGTAACAAAAATTAATCAAAACACAAAACCCAAAAAAGTATGGGAGATGGTCAGAAAAATAGCAGGAAAAAATACAAAGAACCCTATTAAACACCTTATATGCGACAACACAAAGATTACCGACAAACAAAATATCGCAAATAAATTAGCAGAACAATTCTCAATGAACTCATCATCAAAAAACCAAAATAAAAAATTCCAAGCTATAAAGAAAAATGAAGAAAAAATAAAAATAAACTTCAAATCAAAAAATGAAGAAAACTACAATCAATTATTCAACAGTGCAGAACTAGAGGAGGCAATAAACAAATCTCCCGATACAGCAGTCGGCCCCGACGAGATCCATTATCAATTCCTCAAAAAACTACCAAAACCATCACTGGACTACTTATTACAAATTTACAATGAGATATGGATAACTAACAACATTCCAAAAAACTGGAAGCAGGCAACAGTAATCCCAATACCCAAACCAAAAAAAGACCATACAAACCCAACAAACTACCGACCCATTGCACTAACTAGTTGTTTGTGCAAAACTTTTGAGAGAATGATTAACGAAAGGTTAAATTGGTACTTGGAAAGCAAAAATCTAATTACAGAAAGCCAGTCGGGTTTCAGGAAAAATAGAAGCCCCACCGATCACTTAATAAAACTGGAAACACGCATAAGAGAAGCATTTGCAAAAAAAGAACATCTAATAGCAATTTTTTTTGACATGCAAAAGGCGTATGACACCGCTTGGAAATACGGAATCCAAAAAGACCTGTATGAACTAGGACTTAGGGGTAGAATGCCAGAAATTATCAGAAATTTCTTAACAAATAGAAACTTCCAAGTACGGATGGACAACACTTATTCAGTCCAAAAAGATCAAGAAATGGGGGTCCCCCAAGGCAGTATCCTGTCTGTCACCCTCTTCAACATTAAAATAAACAATATCATAAAAAACATAGACCCAGGAATTGAAAACGCCCTATACGTGGACGACCTACTTATATACTACCAATCTAAATATATACAAACAGCCGAACGCAAACTACAACTCTGTCTGAATAAAATAAACAAATGGGCCATAGAAAATGGATTTACATTCTCAGAGGAAAAAACTAAATGCATCCACTTTTGCAAATTACGAAAATTCCACCACGACCCCAACCTGAAACTGGATAACAAGAACATCCCACTCACCGACCAACATAAATATTTAGGTATTATATTCGATAAAAAATTGAACTTTATACCGCATATAAAATATTTAAAAGCAAAATGCCAAAAGACAATGCAATTGATCAAAGTCCTAGCACACACCGATTGGGGTGCAGACAAAGTCACATTATTGAAATTATACCAAACTCTAATCAGATCTAAAATGGACTATGGATGCTTCATCTATGGAGCAGCAAGGAAGTCCTACATAAAAGAACTAAATACAATCCATCATCAAGGATTAAGATTAGCCTTGGGAGCATTTAGAACCTCTCCAGTAGAAAGCCTCTATATAGAGGCCCATGAGCCTCCACTGATTCTAAGACGACAGAAGTTAGCGCTACAATATTACCTAAAGCTGGTATCGTGTCCAACAAATCCTGCATACCAATGTACCCTCCACCCACAATACACACATCTCTTCAACAAGAAAGAAAATATCATCAAGCCCTACAGCCTCCGGATAAAAAACCTTCTCACAGAAGCCCAAATGGACATTACAAAAATACATAAATATAACAAATCAAAAACTCCACCCTGGATGATCAAACAACCACACATAATATTAAAATTAAATAAATATCCCAAAACGAAAACCCACCCATCAACCTTCCATGAAGAACTACTTATCATCCAGAATACATACAAAGAATATACACAAATTTACACTGACGGATCAAAAGATGGAGATAAAGTAGGATGCGCAGCCATCCACAAAAAAATAAAACTAAAGAAAAGGCTCCCAAACGAATCTTCTATTTTCAGCGCAGAAGCAACAGCCATAGATTCGGCACTGAATATAATAACCAATGATGACCATCAAAAATATATCATATTTACTGACTCACTTTCAATACTCATATCTCTAAAAGAAAAAAAAATGACAAACCCACTTATTACAAAATTGCTAAACAAAATAGATGCCATAACCATGAAAAAAAACATTATCTTTTGCTGGATACCAAGCCATATCGGCATATACATGAATGAACAAGCAGATAAGGCAGCAAAGGAAACTCTGCAACAAAACCACATAAGTGGAAAAATCCCCTATACAGACCTAAAGACTAAAATAAACACATTTTTGAAGAGAAAATGGCAAGAAAACTGGAGCTCATGCACCAAAAACAAACTATTCCAAATAACACCAAATATTGGAACGAGAAACACCAAAAAGTTAACAAGAAAGGAAGAGGTAGTAATGACCAGACTGCGAATAGGTCACACTCACATCACCCACTCACATCTACTAAAAGGGGAGGAGACACCAAACTGTATAACGTGTCAAGAACCCTACACAATACACCATATACTGACAAACTGCATTGACCTTGAACAAATCCGAACAAAGTATTACCAAGGAAAAAATCTGAAAACAATATTAAACAAGATTGATCCCCAAAAAATTATCAATTTTCTGAAAGAAACTAAAATATACTCAAAAATATAAGGAAAGACCCCCCCCCCCCCAAAAAAAAAAGAAAAACCTTAAGAAGAACAAACCAATATTTAACACAACATAACGAACCTTTCGGCATTAAATGACCCCAAAGTGGTTGATATGCCGTAAAACAGAACAAACAAACAAACAAACGAACCACTATTCTCATCTTGAATGTGATTCTCACAACGTTTCGGTCGATGTAGTTTTCCAACCTTCTTCTGGAATCTGTAAGAAATTTCATTTTATTTAATACACGGAGGTAACTTGCTTCAGCTGTATGTGTTATAACTTATATTATTCATAATTGTAATCTTAGCATCGCCTATATTGATGATTGTCACGTGTAACTTATTACACTTAACACTTTTATCCGTTACGCATAGGTCATTATACACCCGTGGCAAAACGAATATTGTCTGTAAGTAGATTCCGTAGGCTACAGACGCTATTTTGTGTAAACAGTATCGCCTGAATAGGTTTCTAGTTACTTGTAATTGACTGACCGAAACATGCTCATAAATGTGTAGCGATCTAGAAATGTTTATGTAAATTAAATAATATAAACAACATTTTAATAAATTCGCAATTAAGAGATGGACAGTGAAAAATTTTTTGATAAAGAATAAAACGTCATAAATTCATGAATATCACATGAATTTGAATAAAATGTTAATCATTTATTAATGTAATAATATTAAATGTTGCCCTACTTCGGTATTTAGAACTCTTGATTGAACCTCGTTAAAAATGCATTGGTTGCTTCACCTGTGGAAGATATTAAACCT
>NC_136509.1:94221176-94293676 GCF_053919585.1 Euprymna scolopes
TGCCTCATGGTCGGATCACGGGCGACTAAACTGGTTCCCCCACCAGCCTTGTTTGGTGAGGATTGTTGCTAGTCTCCCTGAAGGATTAAAAACAAGACCTTCCAAAGAGCAAATGAACCCTTTTTCTGGGTTAAAGACCAAGCAGCACCGTGTGTGTGTGTGTGTGTGTGTGTGTGTGTGTGTGTGTGTGTGTGTGTGTGTTGGGGTGGAGAAGGCTCCATGTAAGCTGTGGCGAAGGTAACCTTTCTCGGAGAAGCACAAAAACCCATAAAAGTTTAATTTGTTGCTGGCTATCTTGCTCTTCCTTGTTACTGGATCTCAACATTTTGAACCGAGAGAGAGACTTAACTGTCGTACAAAGCTAAGACTCTGTGACATCATCTTTGTATAGATACTCCCTCAGGCATTTGGGCTCATGAATTTTAAGTGTCTGAGGGAGTGGCACTCGTCTGACAAGATGTTGCAATCATCAATCATCATATATATGTGTGTATGTTTGAGTATATATATATATATATGTATATATTTGTATGTATTTATGTGTATAAATATATGTACTTTTAAATGTGTATATATATGTAAATACGTGTGTATATATGTATTTGTGTGTATATATGTGTATATACATATGTTTATGTGTATATATATACATATATAAATGTGTATGTATATGTATGTGTGTATTTATGTGAATGCATACATATGTGTATATGTATGGTTATATATATGTATATATATGTGCGTGTGTGTATGTGTGTGTGATGGAATTAAAACGGAGTTTGTAGCATTGCAATCTCTTCCATACAGACAAAAGTTGTTTAACATAATTAATGTAAGACTAAAATAGGAAATCTTGCTCCGTTAAGCGAGGTTCAAAACCGGTTATCTTGATTGCATATTTTTACTTTTTAAATTATTATGTTGAATCGTATAGGTTTGTATATAACAAGTACTATGTGTGTGAAACTAAACTGGAATTTGTAGAATTGCAATTCGATAAAAAACAGATGTCATTTCTTCTGATTGATGAGGGCAAGAAACATTAAGACTTGATATAAATAATTAGATATTTTTAGAAATGTGTTTTCTGTAAGTCAGTGTTTATTACCAATTGCTTCTAATAAAATTCATCTTTTGTTATATATATATAAACATTAATTCGAACGAAACAGATTTCCACTCTTGTAATATATCTTACACATGTTTATTTAAAAATCATAATAAATTACGCACCTGTGTTCCAACGAGATCATTTTCAGAAATGCCCTTGTCTTTTATTCGTCATCAAATTCCTCAGGTTGGGTGCTAGCGGCTGACTATAATGATTTTAAATGGTCTGGTATGAATAATTGAATTACCCAGAGAAATAAATAGAGTTACATGTAAACATTATGGACAAAGATGTGTGGCAGTTATGGTCGCAATATTATGACGTGTACTTCTACGCTTTCTCTTAATCATATCAATGTGATGTCTTTATTTATTACTCTTCTGTAAAGCCACAAAACTATAAACTCATCACTCAATAAGTCCCGTTGTAACATTGTCCGGGAACCAACACGTTGTAGTTCTCAGTCGCAAAGCAGACAAAGAATAGAAAATAACTTCGACTCGTCTTTTCTTTGAAATTACACATTTATTTTCATCATTGATACGGGTGTGACGTCATCCACGTGATCTCGAACGGTATCCACGCCTCTCACATGATCTCGAACATTATTTTCTTCTCTAAAGTGACTTCCTTTTTAAAGCCTTTATTTTTCTCTACTGATGACGTCATTTCGTATGCATTTGTATACGGTTGTCCGTGCTATGTTACACAGTACCTAAATAATGTGACGTATTTTAGGATAAAATTCCACTTTACCCATCAATGAAATAATGCACAGCACTGATTCCAACGCTTCTCTCTCCCTCTCTCTCTTTTTTTTTTTTGTTTTGTAGAACTGTTTGTCTTTGGCAGCAACATGAACATCAGTTTTCCATATCACGTCTTCATCAGAGCCAAATCTGGTTCTTTAGAATTATGCAAACAGCGAGCAGTTGCTAGAGTGCATCCGGAAACGATTATAAGTTCAATTTATGCAGTTGTCAAATTTTCGCGATTGATTTGTGACACGGTGCATTGTCTTGGTGACGTGTCACTTATTCTTTATTTGCATTTTCGAGATAACTTCTTTCGTTTGAATAATTCTATATAGAATCCGTATTTGAGCGTCCTTTATTCTCTAGGTAATCGATGAAAAAAAAATACGTTGCGCATTTCAAGATACGGAAGACAAACCTTACTTGTTGATGTTTGCAACATTTTGACGCTTTTGGGGTGATTTTAGCCTTCTTCTGCACTCAGCTGATTACTAATTTAACTCTGAAGTGTAGCAGATCTATGCTCTATCTATTGCAATATATTGACACAAAATTCCTTTTACTTGTGTCGAAATAGTTCCAAACAATGCTCTGAATCGCCGACGCGTTGGAGTTGATCCACTCTAATCAAATGCTACACCAACTTTGAGCAGCCAATGCCAATGTCCATGCGCAATGGCGAACACACAACTTTCTGATTTTTTAAAAATTATCTGCTACCTCACGTAACTTTAACTTACGATCAGTCAAAATGTTTTGTGAATATCATCGATGTTCCTAGTAGAACTGTCAACGTAAGGTTGGATATCATTCATTTGTGTAACTGCGTTTGAGATAAAAATATCACGTCAACCCCATTGTTTAGCTTGAATAGTATTTTTCCTCACCAGAAATCAATGCTTTATCAACACACAAAAGTCATTTTTTTTAATTATTATATAAAAAGAATTAAAAATGGCTTCATTAACTATAATTTGTAAAATATTGATAACATTTGACTACGATTTTGACAGGTGTCATTGAAGGTTGATATTTAATATCATATATTACGTGTGTCTATATATACATATATATATATATATATAATATATATATATATATAATGTATATATATATAATGTATATATATAATGTATATACAATGTATATATATATATATAATGTATATATAATGTATATATATAATGTATACATATAATGTATGTATATATATACAATGTATATATATAATGTATATATATATAATGTATATATATAATGTATATATATATATAATGTATATATATAATGTATATATATATATAATGTATATATATATATATAATGTATATATATATATAATGTATATATATATATATAATGTATATATATATATATAATGTATATATATAATGTATATATATAATGTATATATATATATAATGTATATATAGATAATGTATATATATAATGTATATATATATATATATATATAATGTATATATGATGTATATATATAATGTTTATATATAATGTATATATATATATATAATGTATATATATAATGTATATATATATATAATATATATATATAATGTATATATATATAATGTATATATATAATGTATATATATATAATGTATATATATATAATGTATATATATATATAATGTATATATATAATGTATATATATATATAATGTATATATATAATGTATATATATAATGTATATATATAATGTATATATATAATGTATATATATATATATAATGTATATATATAATGTATATATATATAATGTATATATATAATGTATATATATATAATGTATATATATAATGTATATATATATAATGTATATATATATAATGTATATATATATATAATGTATATATATATATAATGTATATATATATAATGTATATATATATAATGTATATATATATATATAATGTATATATATAATGTATATATATATAATGTATATATATAATGTATATATATAATGTATATATATAATGTATATATATATAATGTATATATATATATAATGTATATATATATAATGTATATATATATAATGTATATATATATAATGTATATATATATATATAATGTATATATAGATAATGTATATATATAATGTATATATATATATATATATAATGTATATATAATGTATATATATAATGTTTATATATAATGTATATATATAATGTATATATATATAATATATATATATAATGTATATATATATAATGTATATATATAATGTATATATATAATGTATATATATATATAATGTATATATATATATATATAATGTATATATATATATAATGTATATATATAATGTATATATATAATGTATATATATATATAATGTATATATATATATAATATATATATATATATAATGTATATATATATATATAATGTATATATATATGTGTATATATATAATGTATATATATATAATGTATATATATATATAATGTATATATATATATATAATGTATATATAATGTATATATATATAATGTATATATATATATATAATGTATATATATATATATAATGTATATATATAATGTATATATATATATATAATGTATATATATAATGTATATATATATATAATGTATATATATATATAATGTATATATATATAATGTATATATATAATGTATATATATATAATGTATATATATATAATGTATATATATATAATGTATATATATATATAATGTATATATATATAATGTATATATATATAATGTATATATATATAATGTATATATATATAATGTATATATATATAATGTATATATATATAATGTATATATATATAATGTATATATATATAATGTATATATATATAATGTGTATATATATATAATGTATATATATATATATATAATGTATATATATATATAATGTATATATATATATATAATGTATATATATATAATGTATATATATATATATAATGTATATATAATGTATATAATGTATATATATATAATGTATATATAATGTATATAATGTATATATATATAATGTATAAATATATATAATGTATAAATATATATAATGTATATATATATATATATAATGTATATTTATATATAATGTATATATATATAATGTATATATATATATATATAATGTATATATATATATAATGTATATATATAATGTGTATATAATGTATATATATAAAGGGTATATATATATAATGTATATATATATAATGTATATATATATATAATGTATATATATATATAATGTATATATATATATATAATGTATATATATATATATAATGTATATATATATATATAATATATATATATATAATGTATATATATATATAATGTATATATATATAATCTATATATATATATAATGTATATATATATATATAATGTATATATATATATATAATGTATATATATATATATAATGTATATATATATAATATATATATATATATATAATGTATATATATATAATGTATATATATATAATGTATATATATATAATGTATATTAATATAATGTATATATATATAATGTATATATATATATAATGTATATATATATATAATGTATATATATATATAATGTATATATATATATAATGTATATATATATATATATAATGTATATATATATATAATGTATATATATATATAATGTATATATATATAATGTATATATATATAATGTATATATATATATATATAATGTATATATATATATAATGTATATATATATATATAATGTATATATATATATATAATGTATATATATATATAATGTATATATATATATATAATGTATATATATATAATGTATATATATATATAATGTATATATATATATATATAATGTATATATATATATAATGTATATATATATAATGTATATATATATAATGTATATATATATATAATGTATATATATATATAATGTATATATATATAATGTATATATATATATATAATGTATATATATATATATAATGTATATATATATAATGTGTATATATATATAATGTATATATATATATATATAATGTATATATATATATATATAATGTATATATATATATATAATGTATATATATATATAATTTATATATATATAATGTATATATATATAATGTATATATATATAATGTGTATATATATAATGTATATATATATAATGTATATATATATATAATGTATATATATATATAATGTATATATATATAATGAATATATATATAGTGTATATATATATATATAATGTATATATATAATGTGTATATATATATATATAATGTATATATATATATATATAATGTATATATATATATATATATGATGTATATATATATATGATGTATATATATATAATGTATATATATAATTTATATATATAATGTATATATATATAATGTGTATATATATAATGTATATATATATAATGTGTATATATATAATGTATATATATATAATGTATATATATAATGTATATATATATAATGTGTATATATATATAATGTGTATATATAATGTATATATATAATGTATATATATAATGTATATATATATAATGTATATATATATATAATGTATATATATATATAATGTGTATATATATATAATGTATATATATATATAATGTGTATATATATATAATGTATATATATATAATGTATATATATATAATGTATATATATATATAATGTATATATATAATGTGTATATATATATAATGTATATATATATAATGTATATATATATAATGTATATATATATAATGTATATATATATATAATGTATATATATATAATGTATATATATATATATAATGTATATATATATATAATGTATATATATATATATAATGTATATAGATATATAATGTGTATATATATATAATGTATATATATATAATGTATATATATATATATAATGTATATATAATGTATATATATATATATAATGTATATATATATAATGTATATATATATATAATGTATATATATATATATAATGTATATATATATAATGTATATATATATATAATGTATATATATATATAATGTATATATATATATATAATGTATATATATATAATGTATATATATATATATAATGTATATATATATAATGTATATATATATAATGTATATATATATATAATGTGTGTATGCATGTATATGTGTGTTTATATATAATATGTGTATGAATATATATACGACATAATCACGTTGACACACCGTCAGATCACCGAAATTAAGCAACGTTGAGTCTGGCAAGTACCAGATGAGTGACCATTTGGGAATTATAGGTGCTGTATGCGCTCTACGCTTATCTCGGTATGTTTTCCAGTCGTCCTGAACTTTAATCATCCACTGGTATTTAACAACGCTGACTCAGAAAAGTGATGGTTGGTGATTGCGCAACTTTTACCACAAAATTCCTAAGCACAGGCGCCCTACAGTGTGTAGCCATAGTTTGTCAAAACTGAAGGAAAATACCAAAACTGAAGGAAAAATAAGTACATATATATATATATATATATATATACGCACCTAAATATTCAGTTTAAAAAAAATAATGTGCTTATTTTATACGATGTTGCCTAGAATAAACTCATAATTTTATTTAGAAATTATCATGTAAATAAACAATATATATGAATATATTAAATTCATATATAGATTATAACAGTATCCAACGTACTTCATTGTTTACACGTATTTTAGTACGCCCTCAGTAACCGAGACCAATCTATTCTTTACGACAGATTATTGATTTGCGCTAAGCCGCTGTAACCTGTATAGAATCAAGTTATTTTTCTTCGTATTATGTTAGTATTAGCATTGATGTATATGTAAAATTGGCTCCATCCTATTTGAAATTTGCATCGTATTCTATGTCCTCCTTATGGTTAAGCATGGGTGTCCTTATAATTTGAGAAAGACTAATGTTGAATGGAAATGCCTAAAGCTTTTATCCAATGGTTTTCAATGGTTTCCCAGGAATATAATTAAATTACCCCCAACAGCTACGAAAGAACAAATGTATACATGCAGGGTTTTTTTTTTCAGCGTATTTTGTCCGAATCTTTTCTGGTCTCATTGTTGGCATGACGTTAAGACCCATAGGTATATCACTCGAAATATAATTGGAACGATAATAGATTCCTTTTTTTTTTCTTCTTGTCATATTTTGTTAATCTCTGCTTACTAATAATTGGAAGTTGTCGGCGAATAGTTTCATCTTTGTATGTTTTGCTTACCAAAAAAGAATGTCTTTGGTCGTATTGCTACACGATGAAAATTGATTAGGTTTACTAACCAAAATATGAGACTACTGTTCGTATATTTTTGAATAGTATTTTACTAACCCTAACTCTCCCGTCCTCAAATAAAATATAAGGTACTACATGAGATGTTGAAATATTTTTGATATGTTAAGAGGGTATGGAAGGTTGGAAGGTTCTACTTATAGATACTGGCGATCGGAACTGACCAATCATATGGAGCCACGTTATTCTAGCCGCCAATTAGAAATTAGAATCTGTATAATTATAACACTCAGATGACCTTGTAAGCGTGTTGTAACTCAACATCCGGTTTACGAATTCCGGTTGTGCATGCGTACATAAATATAAACCCATAACAGTGTAAACAAATAAAAACAAATCGCTACTTTTGCGGAATCTGACCTGTGCACTGAAATATTAAAGTTATTATTGAGAAATTATTATTTAACATGGGAAGGGTGGGGATGTTTTGCAACTATTCTGTATTACAACTATACTGGCACAATTTTCTTACAAATAAATCAACTTTGACCCGTTGAGAGCGTATTGTTTTACTGCGTACGTGTTCAGCGTCCCAATTGTTTTTTTTTGTGCTTGTTTTTTTTTCGCGTTTAAATTATCCAAATAAACAACTGTTAATACTTTTTGCATTTTTTTACATCATTCATTTCCGTATTACGTTTAAGTTATTTTAACGCAATTTTCTTACAAGTAAATATACTTTAACCCGTTGACAACCATCAGAGCATTTTACAGCGTATTGTTTTACTGTGTACGTTTTCAGCGTCCCAATTGTTTTTTTTTTTCACATTTAAATTAAACGATATATCAAAATTTGAATTTAACTTTAAGTATTATGGTATCTGTTCAGTGCACATTTACCTATAAGTATGGCAAACCACTTATAATTCAATAACTGCAAGTTTTCATTTACAAAAATAAACAATTATAAACAGAACGACTTATAGAAATCTATCTATATTCTTTTTTCATTTTAATATACTTTCATAAAAATGTTTCTGCTATGTCACAAAAAACTATTTTCTTTACGTCACAAGTGCCACGTTCATACATTAATTCCATAGCTGATATAACATACTGACTCAACGGGTCACGGGTAGGCTAGTTAGTTCATAAAAATATTGAATCTTTTAGCGTGTCAACATCAGAATGATCTGTTGCTGTTTACCTAAAAAGTTATAAAGTTCGAGACTTGTGCAGAACAGATACCCACCAAAAATCTTTATCTTCAGGATTTTTAGAGAATAGCTACCCACCGAAAACTTTCCATATTGAAGACTTGTACAGAATAGCTACCCATCAGCAACTCTTCTTAAATTAAACGGGGCTTTCAATTCAAGATGGTGCCATCGATCAAAGAACAGATACTACACTATCTCGTAAATAGGAAGTAATGTTTGGCAGAACGTTATGCCGAAGGAACATATACTACACTATATCCCAAAATAGGAGGTAATAATCGTAAGCATTGTTTAAGATTTAAACATATATATATATATATATATATATATATATATATATATATATATAGTGTCCGAAAAGAAGCTGAATCGATCAAATATAAGATAGAGCAACCGAAGCAGCAAATCAGCGAAAAAAGATTCCATCATTAGTCGAAGAGTTGATGTTTGTCGTAGAATGATACTTACGATTGAACTCAAATTTCACATCACTCAGCTCCTTTTGAGACACCCTGTATATATATTGAGTCATCCACAGACAGACTGTTTCGCTGTTCTTCAATGCGGCTAACCTAGTCATGAATGTAACTTACACCCATTTAGTTGATAATCGACAGCTCTAACCTCCGTCCTACGGGATCGGCGTTCGCTAACGATCTCATCTACTTGTAAGTAATGTTATTAAAATTCTTCACCACAAAATTTACAATAACTTCAGATAAACAGAAAAAAATCATTTCAGACTCGATTTGATCCATTGGCAAAAATTGTAAACTATTTCCTTGATGTAATCTTTTTTAATGGGGATACATGAAAACTATTGCATATGCAAACTAACCAAGTTCATTTCAGAAGAGCCAGAAACGACCAAGGATGGAGTACTGTTGCCGCATCTGGCCAGGAGCTACTAGAAAGGACTTATCCTGCCTTGATAGAGTTCGAAATAGACTTCGTAGCCTCGTAAGGGATGTCATTTTTTCTTCCCTGCAACTTCTTTCTCATAGAAGAGATGTTGCGAGTTTGTCTCTGCTTTATCGTTATTTTCATGGCAAGTGCTCGGTTGAGCTCCAATCTATGGTCTCACCTCGCCAGACTTTCACAAGAAACATCAGCCTAGTAGAAAACACTATCAGTAATTCCCCCCACTCTTTATCTGTGCCTAAACCTAAACGTAGATTCCATGAACAAAGCGTCTTTCTTAGAACTGCACGCCTGTGGAATTATCTTACGTTTTTCTGCTTTCCAGCTGATTACAATATGGCTGTCTTCAAGTCTACCGTAAACAAGTTTTTGATGAACCGTTCCATATAAGTTAACAAATTTACCGAATTTCCACTACTAACGATTACTATATTGTCCAATTTCTACTGTACACTCTTTAACCCTTATCCTCGAGTGGCTTGGCCTTGATAAGTGTTGATGCCTATGTAAAAAAAGTGAGCGATTATATAATTATTTTCACACTCAAGCAACGTCGCAGCTCACAAAAGCCATAGAAGCCAACGGGAAGTCTAAACTCTAGTTTTGCCCTGATTTAGGCTAATCAGTTAGAGTTTAGAAGACGCAAAAGTTAAAACAACCAATATGATGACTATAAATCAGTTGGGAAGTTTTTTGTTTCCTGCAAAATGGAATTACGTTATTTTTTATTACTAATGATGGAAAACACGTGAGAAATTAAATGTGGATAAAATCTTTAACAATAATTTTTTTCTAATTTCTAGTCGTTTTTACAGATTATAAAGTTATACATTTTTAAAGTGCACACGGACTTCATGGACAATCTACGTTTATACATTTACTGAAATTTTGAAAGACTTTCAGATTGCAGCTTTTATATTACTGCAAAATTAAACTCCATATAAATATTAGTATAATATGTATAAGACAATACCAATCAAATGAAAAACTCCCAGTATACGAGATGTATATAGAAGAACATATATATACAGATATATATATATATATATATATATATATATATATATATATATATATATATATATATACTAGCAGGGAGATCCGACGTTGCCCGGCATTGAATGATGATCAACGAATATTTCACACTCCTATATTTTTATTATCATCGAAATCTGTGAAATAGCCCAGGAGGAAGCTTCACATGCCTCCATACAGTAACAAAGTCCAAAATATATGTTATTCTAGATTTCACTCTAGAGAACCTACTGTTTATTTTATAAAATTATTTCATATAAATGTCTTTTCAGTTGAAAATTTACGTGCGGGGTTTGAATCTACAGACTACGTCATGCAAAAAAAAAACAAAAAAAAAACACGTAAATTCTCAAGTCTTATAAAAAAAAAAATTTGCAGTTAACGAGAAAAAAAAATTACGTACGGAGTTGTAACCACGTCATACAAGAAAAAGAAACAAACGTGCTATCAACTTACCGACTGTGGAATTCTCACGCCTTTATCGATGATAGATAAATTAAAATAACAGTTTCGATTATCGATTATCGGAAATTATCGGGGGTGTACTGAGACAAAACTTAAATAAACTCTGGGAGTCTTAATTAAGATCACTCCCAGACTCATACACTAAAGTTCTATGCAATTTAAAGAAAATCTGTTCAGCTGTTTCGGGGTCTATAAGGAACGAACTCGCACACACACAAACACAGAAGTATCATTTATACAATTGTGTATATATATATATATATATATATATATATATATATATATATATATATATAGGTCTTTTTATCGCGTAGAGGATTGATAACCACACTCATATATATATATATATATATATATATATATAGGTCTTTTTTATCGCGTAGAGGATTGATAACCACACACACACACATATATATATATATATATATATATATATATATATAGGTATTTTTTATCGCGTAGAGGATTGATAACCACACTCATATATATATATATATATATATATATATATATATATATATATATACATATATATATATATATACAATGACATTCTGTAAAATGATATGACATTTCTGAAGCCTGTACTTTAAAGTTTCGCTGTTACAGCAAAACAACAAAAGTCACCAATGTTTTTTAATGGAATCCATCTTGTCAACAAGAGTATCGAATATACCAACTTGTTTTTCATGAAACATTGCAAAATATTTTTGCACAACGATCTACACAAACTGTTGTTGCTCTTTCTACACTAATAAAGCGCAATGGGTGTGGGTGTGTGATTTTATTTTACTCATCATGAAATAATTTCAAATATTTCATTTATTCTTTATATAAGCAATATCACGATAAAACTAAAAAAAAAAAAAAAAAAACGCCATCGCATCGCGGACACACTTCATGCACGAATGCAGTTTTATGCTTGTACTGCTTCATCAGCTTTTAATCGTTTAAAAAAAATGGAATCTGATTCTGCTGTTGTTGTGTTTTTTCTTCAGCAACGTTTATGATGGTTTGTTGCCATTTGTTTCCCCGGTATATTTCTATGTATAGATTAATAGGTTAGCGTGTACACTATTTATTTTGTGTGTCACGTTTACACCCGACTGACTGTCAGTTACTTGTTATGGATTTCCGTTTTTTGTAATAAATAATTTTGCCAAGAATTCCTCATAAGTTTTGGTTTCGGTTTCGATTATAGCTGATAGCGCTTAAGTCATCTATTTTGTATAAATAATTTTACCAAGAATACTTAAGTTTTGATTTTGGTTTCGGTTATACCTGATGGCACTCCCGTAATCTATTTTTTTTTTTTATAAATAATTTTATCCAAAATTCTTTCGGTTTCGAGTATAACTAGAGGAACTCAAGTTTTATGTGTGTGTGTGTGTATATATATATTTGTGTAGATCGTTGTGCAAAAATATTTTTTTTTAATCCCCGAAACAGTGTTTCATGGTAAACAACTGATGATCCCTTGAAAAATAGAAAAAATTGGTATTATAGTAAATTCGAGAGAGTTGATGCAGTGATTGCAGGTGATTAAATGACTTACTGACTAAGTGTTTTTTTTTTTTTTAAACGAATGATAAAAAGTAATTTTTTGTGTAGTTTCAAATGTTAAAAAAACTTCAAAGACTATATATATATATATATATATATATATATATATATATATATATACATATATAAACATATATTTTTTCTAAGTTTTGGTTTCGGTTTCTATTCAAGCTGATGCATCCAAGTTATATGGATATATATTTTTTATTTATTTATTTTTTTTTGTAAATCGCTACTTTATAATATATATATATATATATATATATATATATATATATAAACATTCATAGAACATTTACTCTACAATAATATATGCGAAATCTGCAAGAATTACAATATCATATTTAAGCGTACTTTACGACTCTGCTGCGCCGGGCGTCCCTACCTTTGCAGTTTTATAAAAAAAAAAAAAAAAAAACAATAATTTCAGATCGTGTCCTTTTACGCTTAACATCTACAGAATTCAAAATCAATATATTACATGTGAATGAGTCCCCTGTGGAATTTCCACAGGTTCCGGTTGTTAAAAATTATTTCCAGAATGTTGTATATGGGTTTATATTGGAGGAGATGATATATTAAAACGTGTCACGTGTTATCTAGTGGATGTAAGATATTGTTCTTTTAACAGACAGATAATAATCGCATAAATCGTAGGTAATTTGTTTAGCAAGGAGGACATGATATCTGTATCTTCTGTATCTTCCCGCTGTTCCGTGACGAACGATGAAGCGATCAGCACCAACCAATTGAGACACTTGTTCTTATTTGTGAAACCATAAAACAACTCTTTATATTTTTATAATATAAATTTATTAAAGTTATCTGAAATGGTTTTCACAGGATCTGTAGGTCGTGTACATGTTCTATTATTACAGCTCGTTCCCTATCTGTCTGTCCACCCCTGTCTAGGCCGTCTGTCCGCTTTGGTGGTAAAAACTCAACTCTCTGAATCTCTCCAAAAACTAACTACATCACGTGTTCTCTTACGTCACCTAATTACGTGTCTCAGACAAACCTAATGTCCACAACTAGTTATTTGTTTATTCGAAACCCCAAAATAATGTTTACATTTATTTTCTATTTTCACATTCCTTTTGCGATTCACACGTCAATCATTTCTTCTCCAATTTAATTGTTTATTCTTCAAATCATAATAACTGATCCAGCGACCATCCGTCGCTCAAATCAATTAATGATAGTAATAATAACAATAATAATAATGTTCTGACCCTTGACCCTGCTTGCCACAGTTAACAGATACTACGCTATGACCACAGCCCAAAGGATCATAACATTACACAATAAGAATATTGATTAATTATAGTATCACGTGAAGGTTGCCAACTGCAACGTAACCGTTACGCCGCAAATGAAAACACAAAAATAAATAAATAAAAATCTGGGGCGGCATTTTTTTTTTTTTTTAACAAAGGTTTTTTTTATTACTTTTATAATTGTTTCGGCACCGCTTAATGTCTCTCGCTGCCACGTGTCTATTTTTTTTTTTTTTCTGGTCGCGTTTCTATTTCTTCCAACCGCACGCCGGCCGTATTTCTTGCCTTCGCATTGACGCGTCCATTTTCTTAGACTTTCTTTCTCCGCAAGCACCTGCTTCATTGTTTCTCCTTTTTCCCCTTCCTCTTCTTGCGCAAACTTCCTAATTTGCATATGCGCGTTTTTTTCTGCTGCTGCTACTGCCAATCCTTTCGCATGCTGGCCATTCTTCGCTGCTGCTAATCTATTCCATGTGCCATGTTACACAACGCTCCTTAGTAAAAGTATTTCTGTGAACTGGCTCCAAACTTGGCATACCCGGTTTATTAGCCCGCGTCGTTATCCACTGAATCTTACTGATGATGTTCTTCAATGATTTTTGTTGGCATTCGTTTCCTGTTATCTCATTATTAAGAATTTCATTTTAGAAAGGATCACGTGAACGTTACCAACTTCCCTAAGTGATATTGTTTTTGTGGAGCGAACTGTGTTCGAACCAGACACAACCAGGTTGTAAGCCGACATCGCTAACTACTGGGCCATCTTCAACTTCCTGATGATTCTGTTGTGTCGAACTTGAATTAAAATAAACTTGAATTAAATAACTTGAATGAAAATAAACTTTCTTGCCTTTCAGACTAGTTAGTATTTTTTATAGATAACATTTTAAATCATAACGAGATAATTTAATAGGACAGCCCCTTGTGTTAATATGATAATATGATGACTGAGATTGTTTTGCTTGAGAATGAAATAGACATGTGTTAGTATTTATACAAAAGAATATTCAACGACACACATTTCCCCACAGTTCGGTAGCCATTTTGCTTGTTTATTCTTAATGTATTTTTCATAATACTACAAATAAATAGCTCAAAATATAGTATGTGCATTTCAAGAGACGTCGTAATTATATTGTTGAGTTAGCCTTCAGGCTATTACAATATAACACGATTTTCTTCCAGGCTCGATTTGCATATCTTGTCTTTCCTTTTGTAAACTCTTAATCCCTGAACAATATTCCACCTCATATTAGAGGTCATTTCGGTTTTGCATTTAATCTTTAGTATGGTAAATCTGAGGACGTGTGTACATGTCTTGTTTCAGAAGCAAAACTTTGGGTTGTTACAACGGATTTTTTTCCTCGTACCAGCTCCACCAAAATACACTATGTTTAATGCGGGCAGTGTGATGACTAGCGCTACGACAACACCATATTCTTTTCATTGTTTTTACTCTCGGGTGTGTATCCGTTGATATCTTATATATGCTTTTATATAGAGTGATGTGGTTCTCGATTGATTAACTGTGTCGTATATATACTCGAGAGTCAAAAAATTGTAAGAATATGCTGGTGTCATATCCCTAGTGACGAGGTTGGTATACGTCTTGTTTGAAAAGCTTTACTTTTGATTCTTGTAACAAGTTTTCCACATCGTACCAACGTTACCGAAATGCACTTTTCTGTTGAAGTTGCTTTGTTTGAAATTAATTTGCATAATGAGTTCTTGGTGAACTACATACCGTGTAATGGGCAGTTGTTTTTGTCTTTACAATTACAAACTATTCCATTTTGTATTATGTAGTTCTTGTAATATTATAATGATGAGTTCGTACATTATTTAGACTGTATTAAGAATGCAGCAATGACTGACTGTTTTTGTAAAAGACTCATATATTCGTATAGATATTTATTCGCTTCATGAACATACTTAATATAGGCGACAGATTTTCACGAGATCGGTATCGTTTTGTAGATTGACACATCGGACGACAAATATTAAAAAATTGGCTAAAAACGTTCCTTCGCCATCAACTGGGTATTTTTCTACACGGAGTGGTCGCTTTTTTCGCCAACGTTTTCGAAAGTCGTACTCTCTTTTCGATTGACGAGCCTTAATTCAAACCATCGCTACTTCCGGTTTAGCGATGGACGCAACAGCAAAGACGTCACGTTGTTTTTTTTTGTTTTTTTTCATGCTCTTTTCCTCCTTCATGATAGCAGGTTAGGTTGGCGAACTTTCTTCCACATCCGCTGTCTCTTTTCATGCCAGTTTAATGTCGTCTAATACGACCATATAACAGTCTACCTAATTATAACGGAATATCCCAGCTGTCTTAATTTAATTCAATTTTCAAAAAATCGGTTGCCCAACCCCACGGGGAAAAATATTCATAAAAATAAAATAATTAAAAAAAATACTTTACATTAGTTACACATTTCTTAAAAATGCAAAAATAATATATGAAAAATACGTAAAAATTGCTTTTGTAAAACCTTTCTCCAAAATATTATTTAACAAAAAACATAGTTTTCTTAATTTTGTTCGATTTTGTTTGAGCAAAAAAAATGATTGAAAAAAAATATTAAATGTTTAAATTCAATTTTATTTCTCGCGGTTAACGGTAGCCAATTGGATACGGTCTTTGCTAATCGAGCCATAGATGGCTCGAGTTGTCAGTGTCGAGTCCGTCGACTAGTGTTAGTCGTGGCACTCTGCACAGAAGAATCCTGAAAGGATGAAACACTAGTGTCTGTAGGTATTTTAAAAATTGTTACTTTGTTTCTTCTTTATTTTGTTATATTTTTATTTATTTATTTTTGCCGATTTTATTATATTTTCATGCTTTCTTCAGCATTTTCCTTAAGTGGCATTGTTACGCTTTCACAATCGGCGACGCTCGGCAAAACATGACGGTTGACGTCATGTTCCGAGCAAAGCCGAGCAGCCAGTTAGTTGCCTCTGGTTCAAATTCTGCACAAATATGAATAAATGAATTAATTTCTTTATGATTGTTCTTTAATTATAATATCTGACATTATCTGACTTAATTATAATATCTGACATTATCTGACTTAATTGTAATATCTGACATTATCTGACTTAATTGTAATATCTGACATTATCTGACTTAATTATAATATGACATTATCTGACTTAATTATAATAACTGACATTATCTGACTTAATTATAATAACTGACATTATCTGACTTAATTATAATATCTGATATTATCTGACTTAATTAGAATATCTGACATTATCTGACTTAATTAGAATATCTGACATTATCTGACTTAATTAGAATATCTGACATTATCTGACTTAATTAGAATATCTGACATTATCTGACTTAATTATAATATCTGACATTATCTGACTTTATCATAATATCTGACATTATCTGACTTAATTATAATATCTGACATTATCTGACTTAATTATAATATCTGACATTATCTGACTTAATTATAATATCTGACATTATCTGACTTAATTATAATATCTGACATTATCTGACTTAATTATAATATCTGACTGAAGTTTAAATTATTCCTTTTTTTTTTTGCTTTTTTTGTGTGTGTGTGTGTGTGTGTGTGTGAAGATATCCTAAACTTCATATCTATTGACTGACTACAATTCAAATAGTGACACCCTCTCCGCCCGTCTCATTACTTAACCATGTCAGATTGAAGCATTGACTTATTCAGACTGGAATTAATCAGTTCGAATCCTGCTATGAAGTCAGACATTAAAAGACCCTGCATCAAACGATAGGACACAAATAAAGCCACAGCCGGTATCGTCAGCAAAAAGCTCGCCACCACTTGATCACGTTCTTGTGAAATGTTTCTCACTTACGGGTACGTCCGACATTGCCCGGAAATGCAAAAAGACTAATGAGTGTTCCTGTTCGGAGACATGGATAGCTTTGTAATAATTCTCTAGTTTTGAATATTTGGCTGGTATTTCATTTCTCAATTTTTTAGATGAGGATTGACTATTTGTATTATTTGGGTTCTTCGGACTACTGTTCTCATATTTATTGTTTTTTATTGTTTTTTATTGTTTTTTATTGTTTTTTAACTTTTTTTTATATAGAAGTCATTACTTATCAAGGCCCAACTAGAAATTTTAAAAAATGTTTGACTCCCAAAATTCGTACTAGAAATGTCCGCAAGGATCCGTAACGTAATGGTTAGAGTACTTGAAAAAAATCATGGCTGACGGAACAAGGGCATGCTACCCCCGTGAAATAAATAAATGGTCCCATTCGAAATTCTATGCAGATCCACGAGTTCGACAAAAAGATTCCCGAGTCCGACAAGATACACCTGAAGAAGGTCAGCGATTACATGAAAATGGCACTAAAAGTGAGAACCGTAGTACGAATAATTTAACCCTTAGGCTACGCTGGCTGTGAATTTTTTATCATCTAGTTTTTACTATTACAAACAATTGCAATGAAATTCTTCTTTGCCTTAACTGCATTAATCAATGAATGAAACCCATGTTTGAATGTTTGTATTGTTTTTTGTTTTTAAAAAAACAACTTATTTTTCAAAAAACCTGGACTTAATTTTGTGTGATGTGAAAAAATTCACACCCATCATAGGCGATGTGTGCAAAAATACCATCGAAAGTTAAATAATACAAATAACCAATCCTCATCCCAGAACTTCAGGAATGTAAGATGTTTGTTATCTTCCTTTTTGTCGTTCGTTGTGTTTTTCAGCTTTTCAGATTTCAACTTCTCTCGTTCTTTTTTCGAAGTTTTTTTTTCGGGATTGTCCTTAATGCTCCTACGATTATTGGTGTTATATGGACTTTTTCTTTGTCTTTTTTTTTCTTTTTATTCTTGTTGTTGTTATTATTATTTTTTTTATTATTATCATCACTATCCCTACCGCAGCACCGATATGGTTTATCTTTTTTCTTGTTTGTCTTTTTCTTCCTATATACGTTGGTGAATATAATACCGAGTGATTTTGTAAAAAAAAAAAAAAAAAGCTTCCACACTCAACAACACTCGAATTGATGCCAATAAAAATTGTCTACGTCAGAATGCGAAATCTATTGTTACTCAGCTTCGACAAACGCATCCCGTCTGTTGACATGACCGCCTCAAAAACTGTCGACTGTCGTTTCAATATCGTCATCGTTTTATTGAGTTTGATGCGGTCAACTTAGACCTAAATGCACTTATGTTGGAGGACAGGTTATTTGCTTCGTTCTATTTGTTATTGAAATCCTTTTTTACTAAGACATTCTCAGGGGCAGAAAAAAAAAATCAAAACTAGGAAAGCAAATTTCGGAAGGCAAACGCTAACTCGTAATCCCAACCCTTCACGAATATAAATAAATGGTGAGAACATACATTAGAAGAAAACAATCAACGACCATGTGATCTCTTCTGAAAATAATTATTTAGTTTTTTATTGAAAAGTTAAGAAATGTTTGTATTGTCTAATTTATAAAACTCCCTATGTCTGGTTGTGTGTCACCGCATTTTCAAACTCGATCTCCTTCGAAACTAAAACTTGCAGAGCGGCGCTAGGGACGTCAAATGATTGGATTTTTTATGGACCGTTCTTTTATGGGTCTTTAGCCGGCTAAAATTGTTTTTAAGGGGTACAAAATACATGAAAATTGAAAGAATCGTTATAAATTGTGTACATTTATCTTAGTTTAGTTTTAATCAGCTCATATGTGTGTCACTGTGGTACGGTGGTAACATCACCAGCTTTGAATGCCACAGTTTTACTTTCGGTTTCGATTTTAGCTGATGGCACTCAAATACTTTTTATTTTTACTTTTGAAATCACGACTCGATAATAATATGTACGAAATCTGGACAAATTAAAATATCATATTTAAGCGTATTTTATGACCGGTCAAAGCCGGGCGCCCCCTACTAATTTATATAAAAATTAGATAAAGAAAAAAATGCAAAACCTTAGAGGGCATAGCTGTCACTCTTTTTTTTCTGTCAAAACATGGCAACTTTTACACCTAACGAAGGTCAGAGGTTATATCAACCGAAATGTTGGACAGATGAATTTCAAGATGAGAACAACTGTCCAATTAATCTAAACATTCATACATCATCTCAAAAATTCAAAATTTTAATAACAAAGAAATATTGTATAAAATCTCATTTCTTGTCTAAATATCAGAATTATTTTTATACTCTGGCATGATTTTGTTAAGGCAGATCTGCATCGTTGTCCGAATCGGGTCATTTGATCGGTTCACAATTTTTAGATACGCTTGGATAAAGTGCTCGATGAATCTTGGAGATATTTAGTTCTCTCTCACTGCAAGAACTGTACATCAAGGGCGGAGTGTGATCTGAAAAAGTGCCTTAGCATCTCTGTCAGTATTCCTCAGTAAGGGTACCTCAGGCGATTAGCAATAATCTTACCCTTCTCAAAGAGAGAAGGCAAAGCCTGGTAAGGTGGAACTCCTAGAATTACACAGAACCAACATTACACCGCAATAAAAAGGGGCCAGGTCATTAGAGGGATTGTTTAATCTCTTTGGACAAGACTTAATCTATATATATATATATATATAAAAGGCAAAATGTGTGTTAGTGTGTGTGTGCATTTTTCTGTATGTTCGGCAAAGGCTTTTTGGGGGTGGTTCTCGGGTTTGTCGCTCATTCTTATAACTTTTTATATGCTGCCGAGATGATAATATCTGATTTACGAAACGACGTCGTAAATATCTTTTATTTCAGCGACTTTTATCTTACACAATTCGCGCTGTGAATTCGTTTTCACTGCTACAGCTATGGCATGATATTGTACCTAGAAAACCACCTGGGTTTTTAAACGCTGATTTTCGACTCTTCTAAAGTCCTTGTATTCGTGACGTCATGCTATGTCATCAGACTATTAGCCTCAAGGCTTCGGGTTCGAGCCTACATCTTTCCCAAAACTTTTTCGCTTTTTTTTTTTTTTTTAAACAAGGTTTTGTTTTGATTTAACCCCAACACACACACACACACCTACAAACCGCTAGAATTATATAAAAGGTTAAGTTTTTTTTATACGGTTACCATGGTTTCATGCGCGCATGCGATTGTCAAGTGTTCTAATTGTCGACATTGCTATCAAATTCACTATTTCTTATGATGTGAATTTCACGTGCGTAAAACTATAGTAACAATATAAAAAACTTATCATTTTTATGTAATATATCAATAGGTATAATAGTAAGATAGAAAGGCAACAAAAACTGATTGTAAATATACAAAATCGTATTTTAGATTTCTCCTAAGTTTCCAATATGGCAATGCATTTTTATAAAGTATTCATTATAGAAACCAAATCTGTCGAGAAAGAGAAAACAGGATGTTTGTTAAAATCACTGGTTTGTTCACTGATTTCTCTTAGTATGTCTGTTTGTTCGTACCAGCTTTTCTCGGAAATTATTGGTCCGATTTGTTTGAAAATGTGTATAGACCTTTGTTATGATAAGGTGCAGCGAACTAAGTATTACCGTATCTATTCGATCCACAGTTTAATCACGTTGACACACCGGTTCCCGCTTGAACCAAGTTGCAAGGAGTAATCTAGAACGTTTTGAAACAATGCTAAGGTAAGCAGAGAGTACATACAGCACCTGGAATTCCAAATGATATGTCACTCATTTTCGTGTTGCTTAACTTCGGTGATCTAACGGGAACAGGAGTATCAACGCAATTATGCCGTGTAGAAAGATTAACAGATAAGGATAGAGGTGTTGTTGTAAATTTGGATGCAGTAACTTTAATAATCAGAAGTTATATGATGAAGATCGAAAGAGAATTTAGAAGAAAACAAAACTCAAATAAAAAGGGATAATAAAAAATAAAAACCCAAAAGACAAAACAAAAATAAAAAAGGGATAATAAAAAATAAAAACCCAAAAGACAAAACAAAAATAAAAAAGGGATAATAAAAAAATAAAAACCCAAAAAGACAAAACAAAAATCAAAAAGGGATAATAAAAAATAAAAACCCAAAAAGACAAAACAAAAATCAAAAAGGGGTAATAAAAAAATAAAAACAAAAAGAAGCTTTAATCAAAGATCATAAATAAACAACGAAAAAAATCAGTTTCTTCTCTCGAGATCTTTGACATATTCTATGATTTTTTTTTCGTTTTTTCGGAAAACTTTAACATTGTGTGCTCTATTTGCTTGTTTTATCAGCAATTCATTTTTTTCTATAGTTTATTTTTTATTTTATTGTCTGTTTTTTTTTCGTGTTCCTCCATCTTCTCTTGCAGTCCTATAAAACGCTTTAATTGATGCTGACAGATCGATATTCGAACAGTCGTTTCCAATCAACTCCAATATCCGGAACAAACCTGAATAGCTTCGAATCCTTTTTCTCAATCAGCGTCCATTAAAAAGCGATTTTCATGGCTGTAATCTCGGTGGATTCAAAAAGACTAGGGGCAGATAACTACCTCACCTTTTTTGTGTGTGGAGTGTGTCTTCTCAAATAGCAGACTAAGGACAAGACACGCGCGTGCGTTCCTGACTGTACATATAAACTGAGTAAACAATTATATATATATATATATATATATATATATATATATATACACTAGCATTTCAGCCCGGCGTTGCCCGGGTGTTTGGAGGTATATGTTGAGCAAAAAAAAAAAAAAACGGTCAATTTTTAAAAATTTGACCCCTATTATGACCCCTTAACATTTATTGTTTTGGGCTGAAATCAAGTTATTAAGTTAGATCCATGTCTAAGGAACATATATCTAAAATTTCAAGTGTTTAGACCCAAAATTGGCGGAGGAGTTTTGTAAAGTTCTCAAAGGTCAAATCCTTATCGAAGATGTACAAGTGATGTTCCTTGAAATAGTAGTGTACTATCTCCCTAGTTGTTAGGTACTTTCTGCTTCCTTCGATAATAAAGGCAAAAGATATTTCCTTCTCTCAACAGTTGTTTAGAAATGATTTCCTGGTGATAGTTTTCGTTCGGTCTTTCTGAAACTTTAGTACGTGATGACAGTGATTTTGGTGTGCTGTTGCTGTTGAAATCTTCGCGTTTTCATTTTCTTTGACACGACCGTTTCTTGCGTCAGTATCAGGTGGCAGAATCACAACGTGAATATAAATGTGATTTAAGTGAAAAAGCCAATTATGTGATTATTATTATTATTATTATTAGTAGTAGTAGTAGTAGTAGTAGTAGTAGAAGTCTCACATCCTCTTATACACGCTTGAGTGTATCTGTGTAATTACAAAACTCTGTGGATTTTACTTGCTGTCATCTTTTTTTCGACGATCAGGTGATTCAATGTTTTCCAACGGAGATAAGAAGTAAATATAATATGCATGTGTGTGTGGGTATATATATGTGTGTATATCTACGTGTGTAGATATGTGTATATACATATGATGTGTGTATATATATAAAATGTGTGTATGTATATATATAATGTGTATATATGTAATGTGTATATATGTATATATATAATGTGTATATATGTAATGTGTATATATGTATATATATAATGTGTATATATGTATATATAATCTGTATATGTGTGTATATATAAAATATGTCTATATATGTATATATGAAATATATGTATATATAAAATGTGTATGTATATATATATATAATATGTGTATATATGTGTATATATATGTATATATAATATGTGTATATATATGTATATATAATATGTGTATATATATG
The DNA here is from genome assembly GCF_053919585.1 of Euprymna scolopes. NCBI lineage: Eukaryota > Metazoa > Mollusca > Cephalopoda > Sepiida > Sepiolidae > Euprymna > Euprymna scolopes. The sequence goes on from NC_136509.1 coordinate 94,245,531, forward strand.
TATATATAATATGTGTATATATATGTATATATAATATGTGTATATATATGTATATATGTGTGTGTATATGTATGTATATATGTGCGTATATATATGTATATATATGTGTGTGTATATATATGTATATATATGTATATATGCGTGTCTATATATATATGTATATGTATGTGTGTATATATATATGTATATATATGTATATATGCGTGTCTATATATATATGTATGTGTGTATATATATATGTATATATATGTATGTGTGTATATATATATGTATATATATGTATATATGCGTGTCTATATATATATATGTATGTGTGTATATATGTATATGTGTGTGTATATATATGTAATGTGTGCGTATAATGTCTGTATATATATGTATATATAATATGTGTGTATATGTATATATAAAATGTGTGTGTATATATATATTTGTATATATAAAATGTGTGTGTATATATATATTTATATATATGTGTGTGTATATATGTATATATAAAATGTGTGTGTATATATATATTTATATATATGTGTGTGTATATATGTATATATAAAATGTGTGTGTATATATATATTTATATATATGTGTGTGTATATATATATTTATATATATGTGTGTGTATATATATATTTATATATATGTGTGTGTATATATGTATATATAAAATGTGTGTGTATATATATATTTATATATATATGTGTGTGTATATATGTATATATAAAATGTGTGTGTGTATATATATATTTATATATATATGTGTGTGTATATATGTATATATAAAATGTGTGTGTATATATATGTATATATAAAATGTGTGTGTGTGTATATATGTATATATAAAATGTGTGTATATATATTTATATATATATGTGTGTATATATATTTATATATATATGTGTGTGTGTATATATGTATATATAAAATGTGTGTGTGTATATATATATTTATATATATATATGTGTGTGTATATATGTATATATAAAATGTGTATATATAATGTGCATATATATAATGTATATATATAATGTGTGTATGTATATGTATATACTGTGTGTGTATATATTATGGGTGTATATATATAATGTGTGTGTACATATACATATTTATTATTAAATTTTAACCTATAACAAGGTACATTGCCACTTTGATGTAGGGGCTACTATCAAGGAAACATAAGCTACAGGGGTACTATGTAGGGAGTTGGGCAGCAAGATGTCCGTTAACGTTACACTTGAACTTCTGCATGTCAGTACAGTTGGGGAAGCAGGAACCCGGAAAGAGAATTAAAAAATCTAGCTGTTCTATGGAAGAAACTACTGGAGTACAAGGCTCTCTTACATCTGGGGATCTCTACTGTGAAGGGGTGGGATTTAGCTACTTGTCGAGTTTGTCGGGGGTATTTACGTCGAGGGGTTAAAAGTGCTTGCAGTTCGTCGGAGCATTCACCTATAAAGTACTTGTAGAACAGGCACAGGCATGCTATATTGTGTCGATGGGACAGAGGCTGAAGCTTAGATAACAGTTCAGGACCTACCAGGTTCGCGACTCTTTTGAACCTTGTCTAGGAGAGAGACTAGTAGCAGATGACCTAGCCCAAATAGTACAACGATACTCCAAACATGGGCGAATAGTGGCCTTATAGAGGTACAGGATACTTTCAGGCGTTAGTAGCGTTCTAGCAAGGTAGAGAGAGCCTAATTTCTTCGTGGCGGTCCTGGCAATGCTCTCAATGTAATTGTTCCAACTCCTGTTTCCTGTAAACGTTAGGCCGAGGAGTTTAAAAGACGTACTTTCAGATAAAGAGTCTTTGGCCATTGGTGATACTTGAATTATTGAAGGAAACAAGTTTAGTCTTTGCAACATTGAATGTGACCATCCATTTTTCTAGTTTTTCTGCCATTTCTTTAGATATATGTTCATTTGTTTTCCTGTTAAAAGTTAATGAATCCCACATTGTTTATATTGATGTATAATTTTTTCTAAATGCGTAGTAAGGTTTGGGGCGTTAAGAATTTTTGAGAAAATTATTACATTTTTGCGAGCCCATTTGGGACACGATATTTGAGCATGACGCATTTTAAAGAATTCCCAAAAGGGATAACCGATTCAAATATTCCGAAAGAACTCTCAAATAGGATTGCCATTTAAAATTTTCACATATGCGGAGGGGGTGCGTGCTAAGGATTAACCTACTTACATCTTAGCAAGGATTTAAAGGAAGACGGTGTTGAGAGAAAGATAAAGAGAAAGCGATTTCTTTTTCTTGTGAAAGAAATGAAACAGTTTACAGATTTATTCTCGATGGCGGAAGTTGGGGTGGGGAGCGAACTGTACATAAACGGACGAACGCGTTTCGATGTTTACATTTAAAACGCACCAACTCCGGACAACGTGCACTGTTTATCATATTGAAATCTGATCCATTCTTGACTGTTGAAGTGTAATTCAAGATAAATTTAAATGTGTGCTTTCTGGGTGTTCGTACTATACCAACTTGCACTTATTAAAGGGACCAAGAATGTCTCAATATTCTCAGCCCATTCTGCGATCAGTAGTACATTTATAAATGAATGATCTATATAATAAAGTAACGTCATTTTTACCAATGAGACTTCAGGCATTATACGGAACTACCCTACTTCTTTACATACTAATCTATTCTGCACTGCACTTACACTAAATATTCAAATGTTTTCAGTAATTCTGCGTTCATTTCATCCTCTTTTCATATTTATTATATTTGATCCGTTCTCTCTGACTCTCCCAAAGAAACTTTTAAAGAGACGAAAGCATCCGTTTTCATTCGTTACACTACTACTGCTGCCACACCAGGTCCACAGAGGATTAAAAGATCGAGAAAAGAAAGTACAAATAGGAACTCTACTGGATGAGTGCGAAGAGGTCTAGGGCCTTGGGGAGCCTTATTTCGACCTAAATTTCAGTGAACACCAATGCTCGGTACCAATGAGGAATCAATGGTATACGGCTATTGCGAGTACGCAAAATAATTTGCCTATGTTATTGAAAGAGGTGGTGAGTATTGGGAAAGCTGGAGAGACTTGTCACTCAGATTCCAGGGTACACCACAAGTTGTTTTCATAGGGAATTATTTGATGATTGCCTATGTGAAAACACCTAGTGAATACTTCTATTATTAATAATAATAATGATGAAGACAATAATAATAATAATAATAATAATAATAATGATGATAATAAAAACAATGATAGTAATGATGACGATAATGATAATAAAAATAATGATAAAATAATGATAATATTAATGATGATGATGATAATATTAATGATGATGATGATAAAAATAATGCCGCCACCAGAATCAGCGTGTGCTAGTTTGTTTTAAAACTCAGCAGAATATATAAATCCAAAATAATTGCGGATAGTTTAATATCATCTCTAAAAAGACTACTGTTCAAAATAGCGACTGTAAGCAATCTGTGGATACCATTCCAAATTCAGGTAGATGTTTCACTGAAACGGAAACTGAGGCTAAGAATCATTCTTTTCTATTTCAACCACAACGCCGGGACACAGATCGCGCTAGTGCCAAGCATTTTGGAGTGCATCCCTCAAACTCCTGGAGTTCCCCATTACACTACACCTTTTATCTATCAGTTTCACTATATAATCAATTTCTAACAAATACGGTCTCATAAAATTTAACACCATAGGCTGTCTACATGTTTTTTTTTTTAAGATAATGGAGATTTATAGAGTAAATATTTATAAATGATTAGTTGGTTAGTTGTTGTTTTTTTTTACAGCATATCAACCTTTTTCGGGTTATTTAATACCAAATCCAGTTCTTTCAAAGAAAAATTCTTTAATAGAATAGAAATTTTTTCAAGTCAGTTGGGATCCTTAACAGGCACTATCACACCGAGTCAGAGTGGACCTGGGAGCAATGGCAATTAAAGGGTGTCTCCACACTCCTCAAAGCCCACAAGCTGGGACCTTACCATCGGATATAGTTTAAGGTCATATCCAGCACCTTATAAACTCAACAAACTTTATTTACTACAAATTTTAAAATTGATGGAGACCACTAGATTAACGAACCGGAACAAAAGAAGCTGGGATTAGATCAAACAATTCTGAAAAAATAGATTCGATAATAGAATTTATATATAAAAAGACTTTATATATAAAAGAAATATGACGCCTTCGAGAGACGATGCAGAGAAGTAGAAAGGATGGCGCCAATAAAATTACATGAACTTTTCTGCCATCTGACCAGTACCTTCAAATGAGACAACCCAAATATGACAACAGTACTCCATGCATGGTTGGAGAGTAAATTTGTAGAGATAAAGAATAGTTCATGTGTGAGAAAGCGTTTAGAGCGATAGAGAGGACCGATGTTATGGGAATCAGAAAGAGCAATGGATCTGATATATGGACTCCAAGACAGATTTGATGAGAAATAAAAATCAAGAAGTTCAAGAGTCGATTTATCATGGAGAATAGAGCCACCCATGAGAATCTCAGGAAGAAATGAGACACACCTGCGAATGAAAGCCAATAGCTGAGTCTTTACACGATTAAACAAAACAAACAATTTCTTATCCCAATTTATGTGCGTATGCATATTTGAATAAGGTGATATGGACATTTTTGAGTCCCCTGAACAAATATGGAATTAAATAAGCAAAGCAACCTTTGAAACGGCTGCAGGAGTACTTGGTTATTCAAAAAGACAAAATGCTGATTGGTTCAACGAGTATGATCAAGAAATTTCAGAACGAGACACTCAAATCAAAACTCAGCAACCAAAGTGCAGCACACTTTTCTATTTCAAATTCAATTCCAATGTCCTGGCTGAATATTCTTGTGTTTATCATCTTTTCTAGATCCTTTTTTTTTTTTTTTTTCAAACAGCTTCAGGCCATATATATATATATATAAATGTGGTTAAGTATTTGGTTTATCTTTGCTTTTTTTTAATATGGACAAGAACCAGTAGAAATAACTGGAGGAGAGTAATAAGATAACATAAATAAAGAAGGAAAAAAATTGTTGAATTACAGAACATTATAAAACTGATAGGGATTGAATGAATGGAGAAACACGTGACTTCATTCATTACCACATATTGCTTAATAAGCCTTTTTACTATAATGAAGTTGATAAAATATTTGATTTTAAATTGAGAATTAACTCGATCAGCATAATACTAACCTTAATCCCTTACTGAATGTATTGGTTGAGGTTTAAATCTAGAAAGCTAAGATACATAGGATTATAAAATCGTATACTGAACAATGATATTTTTATGGTAGTTTTACCTTTTAGTAATATGTTTCACTTAGTATTGTAAAACGAACACATGGAAACAAAAGAAGTTATTATTAGGACGATTAATCAGAAACGGGGATCATAAAAATTAGAATTGTTTGGGGTATCGGAATCTTAAGAAGAAAAGAGGCATGCTTGCGATTGTCTTAAATTCTTTCTAAATTATTCTTTCTTTTGGGACGAGTGATGTCTTCAGTTGGCCACGTTGTGTCTCATATACTGTGAACAATTTTTATGAAAATTTCAGAAATTTTTGCAAATATCCATTTACTTTTTGTTCCATTTTCCTTTATGGCAGTTTCTCTCCTTTATCCCGCACAACTGCATCTTCCATTCTTTTGTTCCTCATCTGTATCTTCATCATTTAATAAACGAGACGATTGTCTATGACATCTTTTGCCGAATGACTGCACTGCTAATTGGAAAAGATGACAGCGAAGGAAATATGGAAGCCCAGATTTGAAATAATCAGTCTAATTGTATTTGTCCGCATGACGTCGTTTAATTGGGGAAATTTTATAAATGGAGACTTGCCACATTAACGAACGCTAACGATTATACATATATGCTTTGCAGATAAGATTATATAATTTACATATAACCATGTATAGCCGTTGAATATGGGCATGTATACCCGTTAAATATAGGCATATATACCCGTTGAATATATATATAGAGAGAGAGAGAGTGTGTGAGAGAAGGAGAGAGGGGTCATATAATGGAAATAAAAATATAACTATAAGAATCCAAAAAAATACGAAACTAATTAATATACAATAAATTCAGCATGACCATAATTTTCGTAATTTAGAAGCATAGGCAGAGTATGTTCGTTACATGAACAATGTAAGTTGTCCAAAATGGTGTTTATATATATATATATATATATATATATATATATATAAACACCATTTTGGACGATTGACATTCATTTAAACATTATACCTACGCTTAAATATGATAATTTATATAGATTGCGTATGTATTATTATAGAAGCAATATTGATTATTATATATTGCGAGTAATAATTTACCTGATGGATAATTCGCAATAATAATAATAATAATAATAATAATAATAATGATGTCATTCATCAAATTTCGTCCATGTTTTATATTTGGGTTTGACAATGGATGTCCTGGAAAAGTTACTTCTGATTGGTGTTTAGTTTTAAACTATGCAAACGAAGAAATGATTTGCGGCGATTTTGAATGGTACCTCTTCTTTTATTGCAAATTGAATTCATTAATGAGTAAAAATTAAAATAAAATGGTAAGTTATACTCTGGCTTGAACAGGGGATCATTCGATCTGTAGTCGAAAGGTCTACCACTAAACAATAACTCCAGATTATAATAAATCTATTTTTTAAAAGAAGAAATGATTTGCTTAAATGTTATTCTTTCCCTTGGCCGGTGTAACATAAAATATTCCTCTGTAAAAGTATTCTTTTTATCTATAAGTGAGAAAAGCTATTTGTAAGATTGGATTTTTTCTACACTTATCAGATGAATTTCTGTAGAAAACATATCTGAGAACACTGCCAGATATATAAATTACCTTTGTGGGAAATTTGCAAAAGATAGGCTCAGCCGTTTCGGAACCTATGTGTAAGGAAGTCTCTCTCTCTCTCTCTCTCTCTCTCTCTCTCTCTCTCTCTCTCTCTCTCTGCTTACTATATTACGCCCGGATTAGACATTTTTAGGAACATGTGTAAGGAAGTCTCTCTCGTTCTCTCTCTCACACACACACACATAAAAAGGACTTACATACAATAGTAAAGATGGAAATAGGGAGTTGCACCTGTAGTCCACACTCGATTTGCGTTTAATCTGTAAATATTTCTGTTTAAGGATCAAAATTGAAAACAAAACAATTGACCCTGGTAGTTTGGTTGGTTGTTTTTGTTTTACGGCATATAAACCCTTTTCGGGTTATTTAATGCCAAATCCAAAAATTTTGAAGAAAAAATTTTAATAGAATATATTTGTTGTTTTCAAGTCGGTTTCTATTTAACCCATAGTTGGGACCCTAACAGGTACTACCACTCCGGGTCAGAGTGAACCTAGGAGCAATGGTAATTAAAGGATGGCTCCACACACCCCAAAGCCCGCAAGCTGGGCCTCACCACTCGATATAGTTTAAGGTCATATCCAGGACCCCCATTGAGGGACTTTTACCCTCTGCAGGGGGGCTGTCGGTGTATTCTAATGCCCCACCGACAGGGCCGACCCTGGTAGGAGAAATCGGCTAAACAAATTTACATTCACAACCCTACATTAATTACGTTAAATACCGTTCTTTTGTAAAAATACCAGGTTGAGAAACTGCCACAGTCTATCCTTCTCTCGAGGGTAGATGGGACTATTAAGCCGTGGTAGGCACCTCATCTAGTGATGACGTCACGATAAAAAATACCCTTGATAGTCTTGGCGAAGCTTAAAGTATTCAACTACCGACAAGATTTGAATTACAGTATAAACTCGCGTAGTGAGTTCAATCTCGGCCGCGATGGATGGATGGATGAACGTGGTTCAGAAAAAGGAATGACGATGGGGAGTTGTATGTTTCGATTTCGATTTTAGCTGATAGCATCTGTGTATTTTTTCTTTGTTTACTTTTGATACTATTAAAAATATTAGATAAAATATGATAATCGGTAGAGTATAGGCCCTGTATTAATAGATACGTAATCTGCGTGAATTGAAACATCGTATTTAAGCGTATCTTATCACCGGGCAACGCCGAATGGCCTGTTAGTATATATAATATATATATACTTTTTTCTATCGCAGGAATATTATTATCGTTAGAAACAAATGAGTAATTCGTTTTTTTTTCTATCATCTCTTCCCATTCCTCTTATTATAGACTAGCCTGGATGCCCGGCGTTGCCCGGGTGTTTGGAGGTGTATGGAGCAAAAAGAAAAACAAAAAACAAAACAAAAGTTGTAGTAGGCAGGCAGGCTCGAACCCGTGACGCGAAAGATGAAAAGAACTTGGAGGTGTGTGTAAAGGTGTTAGTTGAGCAAAAAAAAAAAAAAAAAAGAAAAAAAAAAAAGGAAAATTGCGAGCGCAAAAAAAAAAGGAGTAGTAAGCAGACTCGAACCCGTGACGCGCCAGAGGAAAAACATATGAAAAAAAAAGGTCTTACCGATGTGCCTACCGTGGTTGTGATGTCATGGCCAGCCGAAATAACGCGTTTTATGCGACGTCGAGGGTTGAATGACTTGTAAAAAATGTCAGCGAAAAAAACGACCCTCCCTGTAGAAAAACGCCTTCTTTAGGGTGAAGGAATTAATGTTTTTGGCCAATTCTTTGGTATTTGTCGTCCGAAGGATCGAGCTTCAAAATGATACCCATCTCGTGAAAATCCGTCGCCTCTCTCAAAATTTTTGCGCGACATATAAACATACATACATACATACCTTCGTACACATATTTAAATAGACAGGTGATATTTATATTATAGATGTCTCTGTTACTTTTAAATCTCTCTATCTTTTAATTCATTACACTCCGCCTGTTTTTTCTCCTTCGTTCTCTTTTGTCTTTTACAACTGTCTCTAATTTTATATCTATCCCTCTCTATTTTCATTACTCTCTTTCTCTTTCTTCCTTTGTCTTTTCATCTCGCTTTCCTCCCTTCCTTTCACTCTGTGTTTTTCTTATCCCTTTCTTTAACACTCACCTATTTATTTTTTTTTATTTTCACTTTTGCTTTTTTTACCAAGATCATTCCATATTGGTCGTTCGCTTTCGCGTTTCATTCAAACAATCCCGCTGGTGACAAAACTTGTTGTTGGTGTCAATATGCTAGCAATTCGGATTTCATCTTTCATATTTTGCAATAATAGCACAGAGCAATTACCAGTTGGACACCTCATCGGCGTCCGCTAACACCTACAAAAGAAATAGCACGTTTTATTATTATAAATATTATTACTATTATCATCATAATTATTCATTATTGTTTTTTAAATTAATTTCACACGCACACGAGAACATTCCCAAAAGTCACACATGGCTGGACGCTGACTAATATTAACACCGTTCTATTCACGGTTGTCCTTTTTAACAGCTGACTCGCTTTCAAGTGTAATAGAAATATTCTAAGAAGTGCGCCCCCTACACACACGCGTTCGATAATACAACTTGTAAAAAGAATTCATATTAACCCCAAACAAGGTAAACTACTACTGACATGTCCAGGATTACTTTAAATAAGAGACCATGTTAACAGCAATAATCTCAATAGGGAGTTGAGCAGCAAGATGACTGTTCGCGTTATATTTAGATTTCTGAATGTTAGTGCAGTCAGGAAAGCAGAATACAGCTGAGAAACTATTAGAGTAAAAGGATTTCCGCCGAGTAATATTCCTGCCACACCTAGTATTAAATCTAACCACCGCGTACTGCCATTTTTCTACTAACAATCATGTAAACTAGCGAGACGTGTGGAAATTCCACAGCGTCATCTTTCATATGTAATATATTGTTGCTGGGCATTTTGTGGACGTTCAGGGTGAATTGACACCCCGTGATATTATTGTAGCCCTTTTGTTAAAACTGTAAAAGTATTTCTCTAAGTAATCTGTTAATGCAGTGTTAGAATATATCTGGTTATTCCGGTATATCTCCAATATCCTTATAGAAATCTGTGACATATTTTAATTGTATGGACGCCCGGCGCGAACGGAAACCCCACTATATCATATCATCTTAAAACAGAATAGATACTATCCTAAGATTCTTGCCAGAAGGCTAAGAATTTATATTTTAGTTTCACGTACTTCCCAAAAGCGAATCTTTTTCATTTATTTATTAACTAGAAGAAGTGCACGGCGTTGGCCGGCATTAAACTAACGTTAAATTCCTTAAAATATACGAAAAAAGAAAGAAACTGAGACATGTGCATGCAAGTATTATATTTTTCTAAACAGTTCATTTCTTGTAAATAGAAAAAATACTCGAGCTGGTGTCGAAACCGAAACGCAAGGACAGTTAGTCAAGTATGATAACCATTAAACCAGCTTGACACAATTTTTACAAAACGTTTCCAACCTACTTATTCTTAACATGATGTAAACATTTCGCGCATGCGCAGTCGTTAAACAGTAAGCAAAGAGACAAAAATCTGACTCCCACGTGGCAATTGCTCGATTTTGACCACTTAGCAGCACTTTCTTCGGATGAAAACTGATTAAAAAATGTTCCATATGTCTGAATACTCAATATAACAATTCCATGTGTAGATCAAGACTTCGTTGAGTATATTGGTTAAGAAGTGTTCTCATTCTCACTTTTCTAGATATATAGATTTCATATTGCATGTTCAGTGATTGAGAGATCTTATTCATTAAAAAGGAGGATTCAATAACATATTACGAACATTAAATGAACTTGTCTATATACTAATTTAATATTTCTCGTATGTTTTCAACTGCTATTATCCTTTTTAATAAATAGGATCTCCCGATCAAAATTGATAATCTGGAAACCGTGACATACGTACGTTAAAAGTTCTACGGTATTAATCTAAAGATATTGTAAGCATTATAACTATTTTTCTCGTGCTAAATACAACTTCATCGAACGAAATTAGGCCTAAAATTTGTAATAAGAATTTTTGTAGTTCGACAAAATAAAACATGCCATTGAGTTGGATTCCTATGCGTTAATCACTGACCATTTCTTCCCATAGCAGCAAAAAAATATCATCACTAGCATCAAACCTTTAATTATTACTGGCAGTATATACTAGGCGTTCCCCAGTAGAAGCAGAATACCGGACGGATGTATTAATCACATACTATTTAAGATGCACCGGATATCCTAACTTATTAAAAATCTTTTTTTAAAAAGTGACCACATATTGGATGTAGGGACGTATAATACACATCCATATTGGTGTATGAAAGCAAACAAAAACGAACTTTCATAGCTTAAAGGGGAAATAACTCTCATGGCTTAATAAAATAAACTTAATTCCGGTTCTAAACGCAACTATTGTCAGTTCTTAATGATTGAAAATAAATTAAATATAAATTATATTAAAAATAAATAAATTAACTTTAAATAATTTTTCTAAATAGAACAATTAAAACGATTCGATTACAACAAATGCTTGATAACATCGAGTTAATTATTAAAATTATTAAGATAGATTTTCTTTAATGGAACATGCAAATGAATATACTCATTCATGAAAATTTCTTTTGAATTCTGCTATACAGATAGATATTATAATTATTTCCACATCCAAACAACGTCGCAGCATACAAGATCAATGGTAGCCAACAAACTGGATGTCCAAAACTCGAGTTCCGCCCTCATTTGGGCTCATCAGTTAGATATATCTGAACTAGAGATTCGAAACCCGAACCTTTTGCATGCGAGGCTAGCACTCTGAATGAATATATATATATATATATATATATATATATATATATATATATATATATATATATAATTTTGGAATAAAACTGTATATAAATTCGTTTTAGTATGAAAATTAACTTGTAAAACTACATTTTGGACATTAAACTGTAAACAAACAGACTAATATTTCATTATATATATATATATATAGTCATCCATATGCAGAACAGTTCATCAGTGCGGCTAGACAAGCAACTACCTCAAGCCAGGATCGAAACCCGACCGCCCAAGCGACAGTCGGAGCTTCTAACCGTTGCGCTGTACGGCAGCCACTATGCGGGCAGTGAATTAACAATATTTTGACATTGTCTAAATATCTAAACTCAATTTGTTTACACAAACAGCATCGCCTATACGCTAATGGTAATTTGTTTATCACTTCTCAGTATGCTTAACCCGATCCCTCACCTCCACTCAAGCAAGAGTAAAAAAGGAAAAGATGAGAAAGAACAAAGAAAGATCAGTAGAAACACAAGCAGAGAGAGAGAGAGAGAGAGACATAAAACAGTAAAAAAAAAAAAAATTACCACAACCCACCCCAACGAACCAGTAATAAAAATTGAACATACGAATGAAAAGTAGAATCATTTGCACATGTTTCCAGCGCTCGGAAACATTTCAAATGAACTACGAAAATGTTCTTTTACATTTTAAACACATCTTGAGTATGTTCTAAATATCTTACATTTTAAGTACTTTCCGAAGAGGACGCTTCACAGAACATCTGAAACGCGTTAAAAGCGATTTCAATGATTTAAAAACGTTAGTACAATGATCTAAACATATTTTTCAATGAAAAACCAAACCACAGAATAAAAAAGTCATGTTAAAAAATACACATTGTTGGTCACCCCCACCCCCTTATTTAAATATACATCTTTCTCTCGTTGAAATTTCTTAACCCAGTATTTATATATATATATATATATATATTTACACAGTGATCACCACTTATCAACGCCCGGAAGCGACTCAGGGATAAGGGTTATTGCAAGTACATTACGTTAGTGTGGAGATTTGATGAAGTGTTTACTTTAGGGGGCGGTTTATTAGGAATTTGTTAACATTGGACTTTAATACATCTAAGTTTTAGTTCGGTGGGAAGCACACAGATGGAACAGAGTTCCACAGGCGTGCAGTTCTAAGAAAGAAGCTTTGTTCATGGAATCCGCGTTTTGATTTAGGCACAGATATAGAGTAGGGGAAATTTTTCACAGTGGATTCAGCTAGACGGGTGTTTTTCGTGAAAGATTGGCGAGGGGGGACCAGCGATTGGAGTTCAGACGAGCACCTGCCATGGAAATAACGATAAAACAAGGATAGGCTCGCAATGTCTCTCCTGTGGGAGAGAGATTGCAGGGTAGAGAAAAGGGCATCCCCCACTAAGCCTCGAAGTCTATTTTGTACTCTGTCAAGGCAGGATAGGCTGTTTTTAGCAGGTCCTGCCCAGATATGGCAACAGTATTCCATCCTTGGACGTACTTGGCTTTTATATAGATAGAGAATTGCATCAATAGTGATATATATATATATATATATATATATATATATATATATATATATATATATATATATACTTTATATAGACGGCGTTATTAACTTATGCGAGTATTTTCCTTTTCGGATCTATTAAAAATGTGCAAACGTTTTGGATTTGTTTACAGTCCGTATGTAAACACTTTATATGGATATTCCCGAGATGGATCGGCTATCAAGCGGATAAAAAGAAACTATGCAAGGGAATGTAACTGGATAATAGACTCGCCCTTGCGTTTTTTTTTTTTTTAGGGAGTGGTGAAAAAATAAATAAATCAGCAGCATGGCGGCCTAAGTGGAAGTCAGCAACATGAAGGGCAATATTTATACTCTTGACAATAATCTTAATCTAAAATATCGCCATTAATTTTTAACCGATGTACAAGGGACATTACAAATGTAATGCCTCCTATATTTCAGTTCACCCTAACGTATCAGAAGGGAATTTCACAGTATATGGTCATTATGAACTTATGCATTCATAGTCTGAAAGTTTCATCACTATGTTGCAGATATTGACGGTGTGAGACTTGTGCGTCAAAAGCCGCGTTGCGTCATTGAATTGCTCTATGAGGAAAGAAATTGAACTGATCAACATTTACCGGCGCCTGTTGAACGTTTACAAAACCGATGCAATTGATGTCATCACAGTTAGAAGATGGATTACTTTAATTTTAGAGTGGCCACAGAGCTGTTAGTTTCAAGGCGCGTTCTAGACATTTATAGCTGCGGCATCAAAAGAGGCAGATAGAAGTGCATTGAAAATGGTGGGGACAATGTAGAAAAATAAATTCTAAAGCAGAAAAGGTCGTCCGTGTTAATGGTACCATTTCCGTCTTTTGTGGTTCTTGAGTGCTTTAGTTTTTCAGATAAAAAAAATAAGAAGCCTCAATTTTGAAACGAGCCTCGTATGTTATAAAAGCACCCAGACTGCCATTTTGCTTTTTCTTTCATCATATAATAGCAAGCTTTCGAAAAAAAATACGAAACGTTGGCTGAGTTTTGTTTTCTAAAAAGTGAATAGGTTAATCTGAAGAATAATTAGAATTTTCGTGGTCATAATGTTGCAACACGCTTGTGAATTATTCACAAGCGTGTTGCAACCAAGCGTTGCGTGACGTCTTTATAACTGACCTAACCATCGTTCATGATATAATTATTTGACGTTTTTAACGGTTTCTTTTAATTATTTGACGTTTTTAACGGTTTCTTTTAATTGCTTTTAATTTTTAGACTTTTACATATTCAGTTACTGGATTGAAGAATAGCAGGTGCTTTAATCGAGCAGTTTTAAATGATTGATGGCATTTCGAACTGTAATTTCTTTTCATCTGAATAGTGATTTTCACAACACATTTAGTAAACTAGATCAAGAAAAGAAATGCAATCTGTATAAAAGCCAAATGCTCCAAGGATGGAGTACTGCTGCCACATCTGGAGCGGAGCTGCTACAAACAGCCTATCCTGCCTTGACAGAGTACAAAATAGACTTCATAGTTTAGTGGGGGATGCCATTTTCTCTTCCCTGCAACCTCTCTCCCACAGAAGAGACGTTGCGATCCTGTCTTTATTTTATCGTTATTTCCATGGCAGGTGCTCGTCTGAGCTCCAATCTCTCGTCCCCCCTAGCCAATCTTTCACGAGAAACACCCGTCTGGCTGAAACTACTGTCAATAATTTTCCCCACTCTCTATCTGTGCCTAAATCTAAAAGTAGATTCCATGAGCAAAGCTTCTTTCTTAGAACTGCACGCCAGTGGAACTCTCTGCCGCTTGCCTGTTTACCACCTGACTACAACTTGGACGTCTTCAAGTCCAACATAAACAAACTTCTGACAAACCGACCCCCTTAAGTAAGACACGCTGTCAAAACCCCCAATACTAATGATTACTACAATACTACCTCATTGATTACTGTACACGCAATAACCCTTATACCTGAGTGGCCTTCGGGCCTTGAATAGTGGTGACCCCCATGTAAATAAAAATAAAAATAAAAAATAATTTCTGCGAAAATTTGACAAAACAAATTAAACACAGTCAGAATATTGAACCTTTTAAGGTAGAATTCAATAAAAGAATGCAATAATCGTATAAAAAGAAAATAAAGAAGACATGTTGAACGACCGGATGATATATACTTATTATATATTTGCTGCGGCCGGTCGTTCAAATGTGTGTTTTTTAGTCTATATAATTCGTAAATCTACGTTTGTCACTGAGCTACGATGTATACACACTGACAGTGAGTAAAACACAACACAGCTGATCTTTAAATAATATTTTGTTTATTTCACACCGACAACACTTTGGGACTTTACAGTTTTGACGAGTGTTTGACATTAGTGAAAGCGCGTGGAGGTGGTGTGGATGTTTGGCGGTTTAGAATGTGCCAACATGCTCTTGCTCTGTGACTGACGGCTCCATTTTCTGTGGTGCTGATTTATATAAACATTCTCTCCCACTGAAATGTTGAATATTTCCCATTATCTATTGTCTCAAATCTTTTGACCGATATCCTTTCACATAATTCTGCTCAAATTATGCATTCCAATAGAAACGTAGAAAGTCCCGAATTACTCCAATGGAATCAATCTGCGTGTGCACAGCCCAAGAATTCCTATCTTCCTAAGGTCACCTTTCAAATATCCATCATACTAAATATTGCAACCTGTTAAAACGAACAAAAACTTATAACCCATTGAGATGGAATGGCTCCTTTATTCCGAATTAAGCGTTGAATATGATTAACTTTGTGTTCCTTCTTGCATTAAATACAAATTCATATTCACTTCTAACTGTGCATAGAAAAACAACCATAATATATAGTTGACTGTCCCTTATCATAGAAAAGGTCCATACAAATTATAAACCAAATTGACTGAATAATTTCTGAAAACTTGTACAATAAATATTGTATTGTGTTGATTAATTCATAAATATACCTATTAAATCCTGAAGGAAAATCGGATACCATAATGCGTAGTTTGCTGTACCTTATCATAAAAACGTTCGTACAGATTTTTAGCTGGTTCAAACAAGTAGATTCTGAGAAAAAGTGGAACTAACAAACATACACATATATTACAATAGAAAACTGCGTGCATGAAAAGTAATATGGTTAAGCTTAAACATGGAAAAGTAAATGACTAGTTGTTAAAACTGAAAAAGAAAAGGATATGATAGTCTATTAAAAATATAATTAATTTATAACTTAAAATATTGCAGCACTAAGAATTTATTATATTATGTTATAAATTGAATTTAAAAAATATTCTTAATGCTGCAATATTTTAAGTTATAAATTTAATATATTTTTTACTAGAATATCTTGTCATTTTCTTTTCCAGTTTTAACAACTAGTCCTTTACTTTCCCATGTTTAAGCTTAACTATATTACTTTTCATGCTCGCATTTTTCTCTTGTAATTCATGATTTTTCCAGGCTTCTAGTAAATTCACTTGTACTTTGTTTAATAGCAGTCTTATTTTTTTGCCCCCATAAACATAACATGCACATATGTAATAACCATGTACGGTACTCGTCTGCTTTCAATAAAAACCTCCCAATTACTTCACTTTCATTCTTTTATATTGTCTATTTCACTTGTTACTTCTCTTTTCGCTAGAGCGGTGAACTGGTAGCAACAGTAGTCGTTGAAGCGACGTGGTTGTTATGGAAACCAGTCATAAAAACGTCGCTTACCTTCTTACGTTTTTTTTTTACGATTTTGAACACCAGTAAATTCATCATAACTTGTTTTACTGAACGAAAATTGATTTTTTTTTCACTGTATAGCTGAGAAGGTGATCTATAAACTGTAATACATGTTTGAAATTTTATCGAAATGAGTGAGCAGGGAAGCTTTAAAGCAGTTCTAAATGACTAAAACTGCCACTTAACCATATATTCAAACATTACCATGCTTGAATGATATTAGTGATGGGATGATTCCAATATTTTCCCGATTTCGATACAATTACAAATTCCTATTCCGATTCTTTATAAATCTTTAAATATTTAACTATTATTATTTCAATATTACAACCAGCAGTAGATTTTTTTGCACAAAATATAATAAAAAAAGATAATTAAGACTATCGTATTTGGCATCAGAAAATATTCACAAATTTTTCTGATACCCCAAACGTTTCAATTTTTTCGATTCCCGATTCCGATTAATCGTCCTAGCACTACTAATATAGATATATACATGATAAATTTTCACTATTCAATTATTATATTTTTAACTATCATGAATGTAGTGCAGCCTTGAACTTAAACTGCCACTTAACCATATATTCAAACGCTACCGTGTTTCAATGAGATATTTCTGTCAGTTTGTTTTTTTAATTATCTATTTTATTTGATTTTGTTTTCATAAAAACATCTTCCACTGCTTGTAGTAATAATAAAATAATAAATATTTATTGGTTTAAACTTCTAGTAAAACTAAAATTTCTAGATCACAAGTGTGTTTTTTTTACGTTTGAGAAAATACGTGCACATTTAAGATGTGTTTTTACAGTAATCGGGAGACAATAACTCTTTATAGTAAAATATTTAGAGATTTATAAAGAATTGAAATTGGAATCGGTAACAGCATCAGAATCGAGAATTTAGTACAGAATCGGTAACTGTATCAGAATTAGGAAATATATTGAAATCGTCTCATCACTAATATATATATATATATATTTATAGAGAGAGAGAGATAAAGAAACTTTGTATATATATATATATATATATATATATATATATATATATATATATATATATATATATATATAAAGAAACTTTGTCGGCGTGTGTGTTCTAGTTCATTGCCAATGAACTCGAAAACGGCTTGGCCGTTTTTTTTTTTTAATTTCACACGAAGGTATATGATGTGTGTGGGAGTCTTCTTACGTAGGTTTTGTATTGGAATACGTCTGATACGTATCAATAATCGATACAATCCAATTAAAGAAGGAAGCCAAATTTTGATCAAAGTTTACATTTTTAAACCACCTAACATCACAAGTATCTTTGAAAAGTTTTATCACTGCAGAAGCAGAAAGCCTACACCTATAAAATAAACTGTAGGATCTTTTATAAGACAGAGGCGCGTTCGAAAATAATACTCTATTTTAGAGCACAATTGATCCATAATACTTTATTTTTGTACGTTTTATTTTAATTCAAGTAATTCAGTAAAAAAAAAGAAAATTCATAAAATCAACAATGGTTTCTTTGATAAGACAGGAGTGCGTTCGAAATGAATGTTTCTGTTTTAGAGCGCAATTAAACAATGATGCTTGATTTTGCACTTTAACCTTTAAGTAAAGCCATTATGTATACAAAAATTCATAAAATTAACAGTAGGTTCTCTGCAGTGCAATGTCGATTACAGTACATTGTGAAGTAAGTCACTCCGAAGAGGCATTGCGAGGGTATGGGAAGAGTCTCTTACTAGTGCAGACAATCGATTTGTTTAAAAAATGGTCAGTTTCACTGATTTTGATGACAATAAAAATATGAGAAGGTGGAATATTTGTTTAATCTAATTCAATCCCTGACAACGCCGGGTTCTTCTGCTAGTATATATATATATATATATATATATATATATATATATATATATATATATATATATATATATGTTGTTTTGAGAAATAAAAACTGAATAATTTATAAAATGGTGATTAACGTTTCGTCTCTATTGCAGGGGACATCATAAGGATATCAAAGGGAAAATGCAGAAAGAATAAGCAATCATAGACCATATTCGCGCGAAAAGGAAACACTATTAAAATCCTACCTATTCCGGACAGGAACTATAAATGTACATGTAGGATGGTTGGATTATTCAAAGTATATATATATATATATATATATATATATATATATATATATATATATATATACTTAAAAAAAAAGTTATTTAAATACATATGTACATGCATTTTTTCTTCTTCCCTCATCTTATTCATTTTGTTTAAATTATTTAAGGAAAGACGGTTTGACTATTTAAAGTATATATATATATATATATATATATATATATATATATATATATATATATATACTTTGACTAATCCAACCTTCCCACACATACATTTATAGTTCCTGGCCGGAATGGGTTGGACTTTAATATTGTTTCCTTTTCGCGCGCATATGGTCTATGATCGTTTTGTCTTCTGCATTTTTCCTTCTAATATCTTGAGGATGTCTCCTGCAATAGAGACGAAACGTTGATCACCATTTTATAAATTCTTCGGTTTTTCTTTCTCAAAACAACGTAACGTCAACTATCGCTGGTATTTTTATTTTATTTTTACTCATATATGTATATATATATATATATATATATATATATATATATATATATAAGGTAGAGAGAGGTGATGTGTAGATAATTTTTCTTCCTTATATCTCCTTTATCGAACAGACATTTAATGGCATTTACCTGTTATTTGAAGTCCGTTTCTGACCAACGGTCAGCGAAGCGACAAAGGGTCAAGCTGTGATTTTTTTTACGCCATCTTCGATAAAAAGCAAATATCGTATTACCTTGTCGGTTGGACGAGTTCCGTTTCATAATTTGAAACAGCAGTTTATGGTTATAGCTTTTAACCTGATTAAATGATATGTAACGAAAATAAAATGTAAAATAAACATACATAGGAAATAAATATAAAAAAGGCAAGCCTTCCATATCTGTTTTAATTATATATATATTTGCGTACTGAGTTTTGAACTTCGTAATAAGTAATTTATCAAATAAGACGTGTGGATAATATATAAGAAATGTTCCGATTAGTCGAAGAACATCCCATATTTGAAAAGTGAAAATGTTAATATATTAGTTAAATATGTTCGTGTTTAGTAGAAAGTTGCCTGCTGAATGCTGATAATGTTCTGTCGCAAGGGTCAATTACGAAAAAAAATAGTATTGGAACTTTATTAAAAATTTGTGATGCAACTAATCCGGCCGGAGATTTTATTACGTTGAAAAGAAGGTTCTTATGGAATTTAAAATTTTGATTTCAAATGATGTATTTTCAAATAAGTTTTCGTTAAATTAATTTTACTTTATATATAGTATTTTTCGCTCTATCTAATCGTTTCTCACAACTATCTTTTCAGAACAATGGATACAAGATTTATAAAGTAAATTCGCTCAATTTTCTTATTTCAATTCAAGCTAGGCCGAAAAGCTGCTAAAACAGCTCGCAATATCAACGAAGCGTTTGGCCCAGGAACCACTACTCAATGCGTAGCACAATTATGATTTAAGAAATTTCCTGACGGCGATGAGTCTTAAAGATGATGAGCGTAGTGGTCGGTCATCGAATGTTAACAATGATCAATTAAGAGCCTTTGTCGAGTAAATCCACGCACAACTGTTTAAGAACTTACTTCTGAAATAGACATAACGTATACGATTATTTCCAACAATTTGTGGGAGATTAGAAAAGCAAAATAAGTTGATAAATTGCTACATAACCAATTGAACGACAACCAAAAGAAACGCCATTATGAAATGTCAGATTCCCTTCTTTTACACAGCAAGGGCAACCAGTTTCTCGACTCGGTTACGTCTTGCTATGAAAAGTGGGGTTCTTTACACATGCTCTCATATGTAAACATCAAAAGGTTTCAATAAATTAAAATAGCAAGAAAAATAAACGTGTGTTTTCAGATGTAAACACAAAATGTTTCCATAAATGAAAATAGCAAGAAAAATGAATGTGTATTGTCAAATGTACACACAAAATGTTTCCATAAATGAAAATAGCAAGAAAAATGAATGTGTATTGTCTATATATAAACACAAAATGTTTCCATAAATTGAAATGGCAAATAAATAAATGTGGATTTTCAAATGTAAACAAAATTTTTCTATAAATTGAAATAGCAAGAAAAATAAATGTAGATTTTAAAATATAAACAAAAAAATGTTTCTATAAATGAAAATAGCAAGAAAAATGAATGTGTGTTTTTAAATGTAAACTCAACTTGTATCGATAAATGAAAATAACAAGAATAATAAATATAAGTTCATTACATATCGATTACCTTTCAATCTGATTTATCGCTTTTTTGCATTCTCACAATTTGTGCAAGGATGGAATACTGTTGCCACATATAGGCAGGAGATGATAGAAAAGACTTGTCCTGCCTTGATAGGGTTCAAAATAGACTTCATGGCCTCGTGGGAGATGTCCTTTACTCTTCGCTGCAACCTCTATCTCACAGAAGAGATGTTGCGAGTTTGTCTCCGATTTATCCTTATTTTCATGGAAAGTGTTCGACTGAGCTTCAATCTATGGTTCCCCCCTTGCCAAACTTTCACAAGATACACTCGTCTAGCTGAAAACATTATCAATAATTCCCCCCACTCTTTATCTATGCTTAAACCTAAACATAGATTCCATGATCAAAGCTTCTTTCTTAGAACTGCACGTGCATGTGGAATTGTCTTCCGTTTTCCTGCTTTCCAGTTGTCTATAATATGGTTGTCTTCAAGTCCAACGTGAACAAGTTTCTGATGAGCTGTTCCACTTAAGTTAACAGATTTACCGAACTTCCATTACTATCGATTACTATATTGTCCTTTTGACTGCTGTACACTCTTTAACCCTTATCCTTGAGTGGCCTATCGGCCTTGATAAGTGGTGACGCCTATGTAAAAAAAAGCTCACCGTCATCCTTTGATCTGACATCAAATGCACATCTCTTAACTTAAGATAAAGGAAACACCAAAACATATTTATTCCATATCAAATATTACAGAGTAGCATAATGATACATAATATGCGCTTATATCCACAAATTTTCATTCCCAAAGGAAAAATACAAACATATATAAATCGTAAAAGCATACCTACATTAGTCAACTTGGGTGACTGGACATCCCAGAAGGACAAAGCTGCGTCTACAACCAATAAAAACTGAGGTACAACATTCGTTGATTGTCATTCAATCCGGAGCATGCCTTAAATAAAAGAATCATTATTCCCGTAATTGGTCATCAAACATTAAGAATATATAGACTGGTTGTCCAACATAAAACGAAGGAGAAGAAAATAGAAATACAAAGATAAGAGATGAGAAATAAAGAAAAAGAGAAATGTAGCTAACGTGTTCAATTGTGTTTAATTAGAAGTACAACGAGATTTCTTCAAGCGAATTCGATTGCAAAACTAAAATATATTTTAATAATTTTTATTATTATGGTCTATCTTCTATATTAATTTTTATTGTTATGGTCTATCTTCTGTATTAATTTTTATTGTTATGGTCTATCTTCTGTATTAATTTTTATTGTTATGGTCTATCTTCTGTATTAATTTTTATTGTTATGGTCTATCTTCTGTATTAATTTTTATTGTTTTGATCTATCTTCTGTATTAATTTTTATTATTATGGTCTATCTTCCGTATTAATCTTTATTGTTATGGTCTATCTTCTGTATTAATTTTTATTTTTATCGTCTATCTTCTGTATTGATTTTTATTGTTATGATCTACCTTCTGTATTATTTTTTATTGTTATCGGCTATCTTCTGTATTAATTTTTATTGTTATGGTTTATCTTCTGTATTAATTTTTATTGTTATGGTTTATCTTCTGTATTAATTTTATTGTATCCTCACTGAGTCAGGAGAATACTGGAAAGAAGTAAAAGAAATAAGTTGCCAACTATGAAATTATGAGCACTTAAGCAAAATTTGTCTGAGAGAACATCCCCCAAAGATAACCGATTATTTTTCATAGTGTATTATAATCAGGGCTATGACAACAGCATATGCTTTTCATTTTTCTTTGACTCTTGAGTATATATATCTGACATAGTAAGCCACTACATCCATCTATATAAAAACATATAAGATATTAAAGGATATATATATACAAGAGTTAAAACAATGAAAAGAATATGCTGTTGTCACAGCCCTAGTTATAACGAATAAGTACTTTCTTTTAATTTACCTCAATAGTTTTCATCAGCTTTCTAAAATTCTGATATAAAATAGTTGTCGACTTTATAAATGATAATAATTTCCAATAACTCTTACATTCTGCTGAACGTTAACATGATTCTGACTCTAGGTGAATCTTTGATGCAAGTGATGCGATTCAACTTTATTGGGTATCTGGTTTGTTCAAATTTAACACTTTCAATCATCGATGCTTGAAGGACCGAAGAATATTGTTTCCGCTTCTGTAGGTTTTTTTATTGCCTAAAACGATTTTCATTTCTTTTTAATTGACTTGAATTCTTTATTTCTTGTATAGTTTGATCACCTCCTCTTTTAATTTTTTTTTTCTGTTCAACTTTTTAACAATCACTCATTTTTTTTTTAAGTTCGACAGAAAAATGGATCAACCGACAGTCAGACTCTTATTTTGGTAAGAATATGCATCTAAACTGTTGTATCAATTTTTTTCATGAAAACCTGCTAGACTAAAAAACCTAATATATAAAAAAAGCATTATGTCCATCTGTCTGTCCCTGTCTCCATATTTTTAAACTCTATCTCTTCCGAAACTAAAAGTCGCAGAGCGGCGCTAGGGTTCTCAAATGATTGGATTTTTTTATGGATCGTTCTTTTATGGGTTTCAAGGGGTCAGAAAGTCAAAATTGAAAAAATCATTATACATTTTGTACATTCGTCTTAATATATTTTAAGCAGTTCATATGTGTGTCACGTTGATACAGTGGTAACGTCACCAGCTTTGAATGCTACAGTTTTGCTTTCGGTTTCGATTCTAGCTAATAGCACGCAAATACTTTTTTTTAACTTTTGAAATTAATATATACGAAATCTGAACAAATTAAAATATATTTAAGCGTATTTTACGACTGGGCAAAGCCGAGCGCCCCCTCTACCGCTGATATCGATATATTAATACCGGAATACACGTAGAACGTGTGTTACTGTTTCAAAATTATAAATTATTCGCTTGGGAGAGTTTATTTATTAAAAAGGAGGATAGAAAGATATAATATACTATGAATATTAAATCATTAGTGTATAGATATGCTAATTTTATGTTCGTAGTATGTTATCACTTCCTATTTTCCTTAATAAAAAGGATATCCCGACCACGAAAGACGCAATGTAAAAATCACTTCAAAAAATAAATAAATATATAATGTCGTGTTGAGGTCGTACGTTTTGAAGAATTTTTTTTTCCTTTTTGATTGCCTATTTATTTTATTAGTGAAATCTTATTATCCTGTATTAACGGCTTCCTTGACGCGATTTCTCATAGAAAATTTGTTCTTAAAATTGTCATGTAAAAATAGTTGTGAAATATTTAATAATTTATTGGTACATTTAACGTACGTACGTGTACGATGGTTTGTTAAAAAATAATAACAAACTTGGGTTAAGTTAAATGTCTTTTAATTCTATAAATTATCTTTAATTAGAAATAATTATTATTGAAACAAAATCGACAATTAGTTTTACTGGCACTGCGGAATGTTTTTTTTTTGTACATAGAGGTCACCACCTATCAAGGCCCAGAAGCCACTCGGGGATAATGGTTATTGCGTGTACAGTAATCAATGGGATAGTGTTGTAGTATTCGTTAGTATTGGAGAGTTGATAACGTGTCATTACTTAAGGGGGCGGTTCATCAGAAATTTGTTTATGTTGGACTTGAAGACATCCAAGTTGAAGTCAGGTGGGAAACAGGCAGGTGGTAGAGTTTCACAGGCGTGAAGTTCTAAGAAAGAAGCTTTGTTCGTGGAATCTACGTTTTGATTTAGGCGCAGATAAAGAGTAATTTCCACATGTCCTGCTAGTACTGATAAACATAATAGGACGTATGTTATATAATATGCGTTCATTCGATCCAGTGGGTGGCGTCGGTGGTCTGGTGGTTAACAACACCGACTGACAACCTAGTTGTCGCAAGGTTGAATCCTGTTCGTTCTACAAAACTGATGTCTTGCTAGAGAGAATTCTAACTAGAAAATATCGGGGAAACCAATGATAACAATACATATGATGATGATAATGACCGGTGTTCATTAGATCACCGAAGTTAAGCATTGTTGAGCCTGGTCAGCACCAAAATGGATGGCCATTTTGGAATACCACGTGCTGCTCCTTGCTTATCAAGACATTGCCACTGAATCAAGCAATGCCGACTCGGGAGATTAATGGATAGAGATGGCGCAACTCTTGCTACACAATCCACGATTATCAGATGATGATGAATTTCCGCCAATTCAATTTATGCGTGTAACAAATGTTATCGAAAACTTCAAACGTTACAGATGCATTTTGAAATTAGTTGTTACTGCAATATTTTCATTTCTACAATCTTTTACCCTTTCTCTTTTTCCCGCTGTTTTGACCCACCTTCATTTTTCACTTCTGATATTACTAGGGCTAGGACTCTCGATTGTGTATCCGTTGATATCTTATATGCTTTTATATAGAGTGATGTGGTTCTCGGTTGATTAACTGTGTCGAATATATACTCGAGTCAAAACAATGAAAAGAATATACTGTTCCCTATAGTCCTAATAAATCCCCGGTTTCGTCATTGTTTGCGCAGTAGATTCATGTTCTTTGCTTGTTTATCCATGGACAGAAATCAAGTGCATGTGTACGAGAGAGAGAGAGAGAGAGAGAGAGAGGCAATAAAGTGGAGTTAGAGATACCATATATATATATATATATATATATAAATAAAGAAGCTTTGAATAAAAAAAATGCAAAAATAAAAATAAAGAATAGAAAAAATATATTAACTTTAACCTATCGCAGACTTAGCACCTACATAATCCGACTTTTAAAATGTTTATAATGACAAAAGAGAATTCATTTATATGAGGATGAAGAAGAAAAAAAAACCTTTACTAAAATTCTTAAACACACACACACACACACACATATATATATATATATATATATATATATATATATATATATATATATATATATATATATATACATATATATATAGTCTAAAGAAGCTTTGAATAAAAAATGCAAAAATAAAGAATGCAGTTTAAATTCCGGGAAGGACAAAATATATTAACTTTAACCTATCGCAGACTTTGCACCTACATAATCCGACTTTTAAAATGTTTATAATGACAAAAGAGAATTCATTTATATAAGGATGAAGAAAAAAAAATTTTTTAAAGGCTTAACTAAAATTGTTAAATAGAAATAGATTTAGCATTTGCATAAGCCGATTTCGCAAAAGTCTTCAATTTTAAAACAGAATTTAACTACATAAGGATGAAAAGAGAAAACCTTAACTAAAATTTAGTAAATAAAAGACGAGGATCAGTGTGTTTTTTTATGTGTGTGTGTATATATATATATATATATATATATACAGAGGAGTTAATCTTGGCCATTTGTGCCCACTGTTTACGGATTCAACCCCCATTCCTTGCAGAGCTTGCCAGGAGCAAAGCATCCTGCGTCTTTTCTCATCGGTGTCGATACGCTAAGAGAATAGAAGGGATTATTTTACTTCCGTTTTTAGCCTTTGAGCCTGAAACAAATGTAATCTAAAACTGACGAATAGACGACTGGCTTTAAACGTTACAGATACATTTTTGAAATTAGTTGTTACTGAAATGTTTTCATTTGTACAATTTCTTACGTTCTCTTGTTTTCCCAAAGCGAAAATTTCAATTGTCCATTATACACATTTGCACGTAGTATAACATTTCTTCTTACTGGCCTCTTCTTTCTCTTCCATTGTCTCTTCCGTTATAGTTTTTTTTTTTTTTAGTGTTGCTTCATCTTCCCTGTCCACATGACCGCATATTATGGTTGTTTGTTTTTGTTTTACGGGATATCAACCCTTTTCAGGTTATTTAATGCCGAATCAAGGGATTTTAAAGAACGATTTTTTAAATAGAATATATTTGTTTTCTCAAGTCAGTTTCTACTTAACCCATAGTTGGGACCCTAACAGGTACTACCATTCCGGGTTAGAGTAGACCTGGGAGCAATGGCAATTAAAGGGTGGATTCACACTCCATAAAGCCCGAAAGCTAGGGCCTCACCATCGGATATAGTTTAAGGTTATATCCAGGACTACCGTATATTATGTCTAATGTCTCTATAGTGTAGTTAGTTTGAATAAACTTTCTCCACACATGAGGTAGACGAAAACATCGGTTTGGTGCTTTATTCTAACTTAACACAGATGGTTTGGCACGAGAGATCTTGTGGTGAGGTATTTCGTTCTTGGCGATTATTAAATTTTACCTTTAGTTGTTATAGCATTGTTATAGCATTGTTGGCCAACTGTCGTGCGCAATATTCCATAGCAGACACGCATTATAACGATGTCTCTCGCGCTGATCCGATCGTCGACTCATCAAATATAACTTATTTTCTGTCAAGCAAACGTGACGTCATTATTTAACTTTCCTCTCTTATTTCTTTCGTGTCTAATTCATCTGAACTTTTACTTGGCGGTTTTACCTTCAGGTCACCTGTCTATGACTTTTGTCTCTGGCTTTATTCGCCAGATTCAAACATTCATGCTGCTTCATTATGCGCCACTTTTCGACATAGAGCCACCCATAGCATAATATTATTATATTAAGCGGAATTAATCAACATCTGTTTCCCCATGGTTTCTTCATAATTCTAAGTAACTCATAAAAATGCATCTCGTTCTATTCAGCTTTCTCCATGTTTATTGTTTAACCGATTTGATTTGAAATTCGTTTGGCATTCGCTTATCTTATTTTTTCACTCACTAGGAGTTCTCAAATAGGTCATCATCAGAGATTGCTCACCGACAAAGACCGGTGGTGTTCGCTGTAGTCCGGGTGACAACAAGTATTCCCAGATAAATGTGCGCCATTGCAAAAGTTGTTTGCCGTTGATTTCTCGCTGACAATGGCCATCGTTCTTCACTGGAATTTGTGTGGCAATAAGCCTCCCCAACGTCCCTTCCCCTTCGAACTAATCTAGTGGAGGTTTGGTAAGTGCTTTCATTCTTCGGTCTTTCCATCCGCCTTGATCCTTCGACTATTTGGTGCAGTACCAGCTTCGGCTGGCACGATAATGTTTTAGGGGGTGGGTGGAGGAGAGGATATTATTATTATTATTATTATTGACTCACATGGAGCTTTCACACAAGTCAACAAACGATCTGATTGGAAACCTGTGACGTTCTCAGGAAGCTGAGGGACAACAAGTCTCTCCAGACGTCCAGTTCTCTCCACTTCCTTCGTTAGCATTTGCAAATAAATTTGCGTCATCGCAACAGCCGCTTACCATTGATTTCTCGCTGGCAGTGGCCATTGGTGTATACTGGAATTTGAGTGGCATTAAGCCTCCCCACGGTCTCATTAATATTATTATTATTATTATTATTATTATTATTATTATTATTATTATTGTTTGTACCCACCAAGAGTTTTTACACAGTCCATTATCAAAGATTTCTCTTTGTCAGCAGCCTCTCGTATTCCATGGCGTCTATGTGACAATCTCTCCTCAAATTTCCAATATTCTTGATCTCTTTCGATAGATTTTGATTATCGCAACAGCTATTTACTATTGATTTACCAATGGTAAATTTTAAATAGATAAAATAAATCAAAAATATATTAAAATAGATTTTAAAATAACTATTGATTTTTTACTGAAATTTTAGTGACAAAAGGTTTCCCACAAGCCATGTTCGCAATCATCAAGTGTGAATCTGATTAGTGATTTCTTTCTGATTAGTAATTTCTTTCTGATTAGTGATTTCTTTCTGATTAGTGATTTCTTTCTGATTAGTGATTTCTTTCTGATTAGTAATTTCTTTCTGATTAGTGATTTCTTTCTGATTAGTAATTTCTTTCTGATTAGTGATTTCTTTCTGATTAGTGATTTCTTTCTGATTAGTAATTTCTTTCTGATTAGTGATTTCTTTCTGATTAGTAATTTCTTTCTGATTAGTGATTTCTTTCTGATTAGTAATTTCTTTCTGATTAGTGATTTCTTTCTGATTAGTAATTTCTTTCTGATTAGTGATTTCTTTCTGATTAGTGATTTCTTTCTGATTAGTGATTTCTTTCTGATTAGTAATTTCTTTCTGATTAGTGATTTCTTTCTGATTAGTAATTTCTTTCTGATTAGTGATTTCTTTCTGATTAGTAATTTCTTTCTGATTAGTAATTTCTTTCTGATTAGTAATTTCTTTCTGATTTAGTGATTTCTTTCTGATTAGTGATTTCTTTCTGATTAGTAATTTCTTTCTGATTAGTAATTTCTTTCTGATTTAGTGATTTCTTTCTGATTAGTAATTTCTTTCTGATTAGTAATTTCTTTCTGATTAGTAATTTCTTTCTGATTTAGTGATTTCTTTCTGATTAGTGATTTCTTTCTGATTAGTAATTTCTTTCTGATTAGTAATTTCTTTCTGATTAGTAATTTCTTTCTGATTTAGTGATTTCTTTCTGATTAGTGATTTCTTTCTGATTAGTAATTTCTTTCTGATTAGTAATTTCTTTCTGATTAGTAATTTCTTTCTGATTTAGTAATTTCTTTCTGATTAGTAATTTCTTTCTGATTTAGTAATTTCTTTCTGATTAGTAATTTCTTTCTGATTAGTAATTTCTTTCTGATTAGTAATTTCTTTCTGATTAGTAATTTCTTTCTGATTTAGTAATTTCTTTCTGATTAGTAATTTCTTTCTGATTAGTGATTTCTTTCTGATTAGTAATTTCTTTCTGATTTAGTAATTTCTTTCTGATTAGTAATTTCTTTCTGATTTAGTGATTTCTTTCTGATTAGTGATTTCTTTCTGATTAGTAATTTCTTTCTGATTAGTAATTTCTTTCTGATTAGTAATTTCTTTCTGATTTAGTGATTTCTTTCTGATTAGTGATTTCTTTCTGATTAGTAATTTCTTTCTGATTAGTAATTTCTTTCTGATTAGTAATTTCTTTCTGATTTAGTAATTTCTTTCTGATTAGTAATTTCTTTCTGATTTAGTAATTTCTTTCTGATTAGTAATTTCTTTCTGATTAGTAATTTCTTTCTGATTAGTAATTTCTTTCTGATTTAGTAATTTCTTTCTGATTAGTAATTTCTTTCTGATTAGTAATTTCTTTCTGATTAGTAATTTCTTTCTGATTAGTAATTTCTTTCTGATTAGTAATTTCTTTCTGATTAGTAATTTCTTTCTGATTTAGTAATTTCTTTCTGATTAGTAATTTCTTTCTGATTTAGTAATTTCTTTCTGATTAGTAATTTCTTTCTGATTAGTGATTTCTTTCTGATTAGTGATTTCTTTCTGATTAGTAATTTCTTTCTGATTAGTAATTTCTTTCTGATTAGTAATTTCTTTCTGATTAGTAATTTCTTTCTGATTAGTGATTTCTTTACTCGATATTTTCATTCTTCTTTACTCTTCACGACTAGTTGCGATCAACATTACAATTTTGGGCGTAACTTACTACTATATCGTTTCAGTTTTCTTGATTCCATGTGGTGTTCTTATATCTTTTTGTTTTATTTCTACTGTAGTTTCTTGCAGCTCGTATGCATAGTTTGCGTATTCAAAGTTTTTTTCTTAATATTTCAACCGTTTTCGTTATTGTTATCTTCTATGCCATCCTTCTGATTCCAATCTCTCCCATTTTATTTTCGAAACTTCTCGGGATTGTTTCTAGTCTTCTACTATTATTGATTTCCTTCATCTTCTATATAAATTTGAGCTCTCTGGCCAGTTCTGTGCATTTGCTCTGCTCCTCTGTCTCCTTGATATTTACCCTGTGGTCAGATAAAAGAGAAATATATACAATCTGGCACGACTTTTCTTTCTTGTTAACTATTATGACATCCGGTCTTCTGGCTTGAATGGGTGTATCTCTTATTTTCGTTTTAAAGTACTGTTTCCAGTTTGTGTTTGTACCTTTGTGCATGTGTTCAAGATGCAGTTGTTTGCATAGTTCCTAGTGTATAGCCTTCCCCATTCGATCGTGTCCGTTCTTGTATTCTTTTGAGATTAATTTACTGCATTAACTCATGTGGTTTGTCGTTTCGTCTCTTTTCTTTTCTTTTTTTTTTTTTAGAGATGTTAGAAGCTATTAATATTTTTGCACGAAGGGAGTTCTTGCTTTTATTTTTCTCGGATCTTTGTTTATTTTTCGTCAATTAGAGAGGCAAAGTTGGGGCCTATTTACTTTCGTCCAGTTCTCCGTAGAGCAAGTAGATAATTTGACCTTCCCTGTAAGTATTAACCCTTTATAACCGATGTTGTGTTACATTTGCTCTAACAAGGGCTTGGTATTATTATTATTATTATTATTATTATTATTATTATTATTATTATTATTATTTCTTCTGTCACATTTTGTGCCTGGCTGTCGTTATTGCCGATTTTATGCTTAAACAAATCATAACTAATGACTGTAGGCTATCAGCATCGTCTTTTTTCGGTTTTCCATCAATTTCACCAATTTTTTGGCGATTCCCAACAAGGAATGTTTAAAAAGTACCCCATTATTATTATTATTATTATTATTATTATATCAATTATCTTTACCTTACAATGATGCTTGATACCGTTTAAATTTTTACTCAAAAGTTAGTGAGCATATTCAAAGAGTCAATTAGATGGAAAGCACCTGACGTAGTATGTTTCCTGTGCCAAGCTGAACTGACTTCTGGAGTACGGTAATGTTTTATTTGCTTCCAAAGGAGTTTAACCGTTTTTCAAGATCATCTGGAGTTGAGCTAAGCGTACCTATGATGCTTGGCATGATGAAAGTTTCTTGTTCCACAACTTAGCAATCTCTACCCTCAGTTTCTGTAGTTTCTCATTCTTTTTGCCTGCTAATTTGATGTCGCTTGGGTAAGCCCCATCGACAATTTTGCATTCATTAGTCTTTTTATTTACAACTACAAGAGAAAGGGGGACAAAGAGACAGTGTGACAGTGATCAAAAAGATGCTAGTTTCGGGGTTTGTCTCTTCATAGTTTCATATTCAACTAATTTTGCAAACAAGATCTTTAATACTAATTTAACACTATTTCTTCTCCATTTTTTTTTGTTTGTTTCGTACTTCGATTGTTGTCGCTCGAGGGAAATAGTCGCATGTTGCAATGGCAACTTTTGATAGCAGGTTTGCTTTCACTCGAAACGACAATTTCGCGCGCGTTAATGGCGGTGATGCACGATGAGCGCTGTTCTTTTCCAGCGTTTGCGTTCGTATAATCTTCATCCCTCTGTAATCGGAAAAAAAAAATACATGAAAACAAAAAAGGTTACCTCTACTTTCCCCGAAGAAAAATGGATCAAAAGAAAGCAGGAAGAAGACGAAGCAAGTCATCCTGAAAATGCGGAGTAAATTACACCCCCCCACGCACACACCCACACACACACACACGTGTGTGACATCTGTAAATATCCAATAAAATCGGTAGAAAACATAATGTCAAGATATGAAAGTATGTGTGCATAGAAAGTTACACAAAAGACAACGTACGAAGTTCGCTCAAAACATAAAGCTTCCTGTTGCTTTTTAGCTCAAAAAGTCGAAGAACTACGAAGTCGAAAGTATCACCTTTAAAACGAGCGACCTTTTCTGGTTGAGAATATATTTTTCTACATAGTCAGTACCATTCTCAATGCACGTTTGCTAAGGATTCAATGATGGATCTCTGCTTTTGACGCACGTCCATAACAGGGTTTGCTTAGATATCGTCTCACACCGTCAATATCTGCAATAGAAGATGAAAATTTCAGATCAGGAATGCATAAGTTCTCATAACAATGTGAATTACAATTCTACTGATCTATTCGGGCGGAATAAAAATAGAAGACATTACTTTTCGAGCGACATTCATACGTTTAAATTGTTAAGATTTACACTCATAGATAGTAATTGGTGCTTTTGTAAAAGCGTTATAATAATTGGATATATTAACCGTTTTTTTAGTCAGCCTGGTGATATGCTTCAAGAATGAAACACATTTTTATACTCTGACTAATCTCTACTCGAGTATTGAACGCTACAGAAATAAACACCGAAACAAACTAATGTATCTAATATAATTTTTATATGTAAATTAGCTGGCCTTAAATATATTTAAGAAATTTTATTCAAAATTTTGATTTGTTTACACATTTCAAAATTGAACTTTGATCATTTCTGTTCGGTAAATATATCCTCCGAAAGTAATTAGATCGAGTTCCATTTTATATTGTTATGTGGTTGCCCTTAAACTATGATCACAGCGTAGTATCTGTGTTATGTTGTGGCGAGTAGTATATATATATGCATATATATAATTATTTACTATAATGATTATTAAATACCTACAGACACTTGTGTTTCATCCTTTCGGAAATCATCAGTGCAGGGTGTAACGATTAATAACAGTCGGTAGATTCGAACCCTGCGACAGAAGCCATCCCTAGCTTCATTAGCAAGGGCCCAATCCATTGGGCTACCGTTAACCGCGAGAAATGCTGTTGAATTTAAACTTTTATTTTTGAAAATGTTTTTTAACGTCTATTAGAGTGATCTAATCATTATATGAGAATCTGCAATATATATATATATATATATATATATTTTTTTTCTAAACAGTTCACGTCTTATAAGTAAAAAAAAATATACTTGAGCTGAGATTGAAACCAAGACCTAAAAACAGTGAGTCATGTACGATAACGATTGAACTGACTTTTCACAACCTTTAAAAAGTGTTTCAAACGTTCTTATTGTTAACATAAGGAAGATGTCATGTGAACAATTCGTACAAGCACATTCGTGAAACAGCTGACAAACAAATGAAAAAAATGCGATGACCCCTAAGTATTAAATGTTTAACAAAACGTGAAATTTCTTGTTTCAAAATTTGTTATTGATAAACATTAATAATTTGTTAGTATTTTAATCATGATGATTGCAAAGTCTTGTCAGACGAGTGCCACTCCCTCAGACACTTTAAGTCCATGAGCCCCAAAATGACTTCCATCGCTACAGGACCATTTTAATAGACAAATGCCCGAGGGAGTATCTATACACAGATGATGTCACAGAGTCTTAGCTTTGTACGACAGCATAGTCTCTCTATTAGTTCAAAATGTTGAGATCCAGCAACAAGCAATAGCAAGATAGCCAACAACAAGTTAAACTGCAGACCAGCTTAATGCGGGTACTGATCTCCCGCTTTATGTTTTTTTTTAATCAGAGATTTGCTTCTCCTAGGAAGGTTGCCTTCACCACGGCTTACGGGAGCTCTCTCCACCTCATTTTAATCATAAACATTACACATATGTGTGTGTATATATGTGTGTATATATATGTGTGTATATATATGTGTGTGTATATATATGTGTATATATATGTGTGTGTGTGTGTATATATGTATATATATATGTGTGTATATATATGTATATATGTGCGTATATATGTATATATGTGTGTATATATATATGTATATATGTGTGTATATATATATATGTGTATGTGTATATATATGTACGTAGATTACTGTTATTAAAAATAATAAATAAAAAAAAACACGTCCAAATAAAAATTGGGCGACTTTCTAAGAAAAACATCGGATCTCCGAAACGGAGACGTTAACCTTAATATCGTTTAAAAAAAGTCAACAACAAAAAACTATGCAAACAGATAAATGATAAAAAAAACTTAACAGTAAATTGTCTACGTCATCATAGCATAATGGGTTAGAGCACTGAACTGAAATACATAAGGTCCGGGGTTCAAATCCTAACAACAGTCAAACTACGCTGAAGAGGAGTAGAGCTTCGAAACACACGTGCTCGTAGATTACTGTTTTTAAAAATGATAAATATATATTTAAGAGAAAGAAAATTAAAACTGTAAGTTGAACTTTACAATCAAAATTTATTGTTCGACTGAATACTCCAAAAAACAATTTACAAAGTCCTTATTCCACGGAGTTTCAAAGAATACAACTCTTGTTATTCTTCTCGCCAGAGGACATAAAGAAATCATATATATGTGTGTATGTCATTTTATTTTAATCGAAGTCAAATGACATACACCACATACACGTGTGTATATATAACCTTGGAAGTCTTTTAATCTTTAAAACTATATTTAAAAAAAAACTTGTTTGATTTTGGTTTTATCATTCTTTGGAAAACTATTTAGTCAGTAAGTCATTCAATCACCTGCAATTGCTATATCAACTCGCTTTCACAAATTCAACATAATCCTAATGTTATATTAAGGATCATCAGTTGTCTACTATGAAAAACTGTTCCGGGATTTAATATAAATAATTAGAATTAAATAATAATTATTTATTTATAACTACAAACACTGGTGTTTCATGCTTACGCAATCATCAGTGTACGGAACCAATTCATGCCGGTCATAAGATTTGAACCGAGCCACGAAGCTACCCTTTGCTTCATTTTGCTGAACCTCTAGCCTTCGGCCACCTACCAATTGCCACGGAGATGAAGGGAATCAAGAACTATTAAACACCGAATTCAGGCGACAATCTAAGGTGCCCGCACGGTCGAAAGTCATAGGCGCTAGTTGACTTAGTTATAACTCCACAGACAGTGCGCATCTTTAAGTATGTGCGCGTGCGCGCTGAGAAATCATGATCACCTGCCGGATTTGTTAAAGAAAAATAGAAATTTGACTTCGATGAATCGTTTTAGTTAAAATATGACCAGGAAATAAAAAGCTTTTCCATTTCTTCAGTAGTTTTTTTTTTTTTTTGTAGTTTTTTTTTTTTTTGTAGTTTTTTTTTTCATTTGTATTTTTTTGCGTTACATTCTTCTCGATTTCTTTTTTCTCATAATTTTTTCCATTGCCTTACTATATCTTTTGCTTATTTATTTATGAAATGTAATGAAACTTTAATTTTACTATTAAATCGGTCGACGAATAAAGACGATTCTTTAACTACATTTATTCCGCTGTATTTGTATGGTTCGATACGTTTTTCTACCTCTCTCTCCCTCCCCCCTCTCTCTCCCTCCCCCTCTCTCTCCCTCCCTCCCCTCTCTCCCTCCCTCCCTCTCTCGTACATACGCACACGCACACTTACATTTTACTAATCCTCTCAGTTAAGAAAAAACTTCAGACATTTTAGAATGTATCTGATTGTCTGCGAGGATTATTATTATTATTATTATTATTATTATTATTATTATTATTATTATTATTATTATTATTATTGCTATTGCTGCTGCTGCTGCGAGGAGGAGTATCTCTATCTCGATGAGACCTTTTTGTTCTTTATTTTTATGTATATTCTTAGCGCTGAGGAGTACCTTGCTGATATAAGAATAATAAAAGCATACCTGAAGATCAGTTATATTTTTTACAACATTGTTCAAACGCTTTAAACTCCATTGTTTGACACACACACACACACACACACACACACACACACACACACACACACATATATATATATATATATATATATATATATTTCAAATATTTTGTAGTGGTGTTTTTTGTTTCTTAATCTCATTCATCCAGAGGAAGTCTCGAAATAAAGACGAAACATTGATGAGCACATAATACGGTTTGTTCCTTTCTATTTCTCTATTTTGTCGGAATACTATTTCCATTATTTTCATCATATATATATAACTTTGTTTATCTGAGGGGCACCGGTATATCGTCGTGATTATGTCGTATATAACGTCGAACATAGTCAATACAAAATTCTGTGACCGTTTTGGAATTCCAGGTGCTGTACGTGTGCGCCTATTTTGTCCTTGTTTCCAGTTACTGGATCAAGCGATGCCGATTCAAGAGGGGTGTGGTTTAAGATTGCGCAACGCTTCCCTCGCAGGGATGATAATTGCATCTTATAGACTGAACGGATGAATATATATATATATATATATATATATATATATATATATATATATATATACATATATATATATAATTTAAAGGAGATTAGAAAAATAGTCTAAAGAGCTGAGTGTATTTTAATGTAACAGTGAAATTACTAGTTTAATTAAAATACAGGAAAGAGAAGGTGCTCGTTGTAATTTAGATATATAATAAGCTCGATAGTTAAATGTCCTAGAGCTAATTCAATATTAAGTAATGTGATTGAAAAAAGTAATTTTAAATTATCAATCACATTACTTAATATATATATATATATATATATATATATACACACATATATATATAAAGTGAAAGTGTCTTCTGTGTGTATGTGTACATTTCCCTACGCAATAACTCTATCAATTATTAGTCTACACCTCAAAATTTGATATACAGGGTACTGAGGTTTGGGGAAATCGATGTGATCGGTTTTCGGCCAGATGTTTGGCGATTAAGAGGTCAAAGTTCAACGATTTAATCCTTGAGAACTCTACCAAACTCCTCCGATAATGTTGGGTCTACTCACTTGAAATTTTAGATATAGGTTCGTTGGACATGGATCTTACTTAATAACTTGAGTTGAGCCCAAAACAATAAAAGTTAAAGGGTCATAATAGGGGTCAAATTTTTAAAAAATAGACCGCTTTTTTTTTTTTTTTTTTTTTTTTGCTCAACATACACCTCCAAATACCCGGGAAACGCCGGGCACCAATGCTAGTATATATATAAAAGTGAAAGTGTCTGTCTATTTGTGTGTCTGTGTGTGTACATTTCCCTACGCAATAACTCTGTCAATTTTAAGTCTACAGACTCGAAATTTGATATACATGGTACTGAGATTTGGAAAAATCGATGTGATTGGTTTTCGGCCAGAAATTTGTCGATGAAGGGGTCAAAGTTCAACGATTTGACCGTTGAGAACTCTACCAAACTCCTCCGACAATTTGGGGTCTAAACACGTGAAATTTTACATATAGGTTCCTTGAACATGGATCTAACTTAATAACTTGATTTGAGCCCCAAACAATAAATATAAAGGGGTCATAATAGGGGTGAAATGTTTAAAATTGACTGCTTTTTTGCTCAATATACACCTCAAAACACCCGGGCAACGCCGGGCTGAAATGCTAGTATATATATATATATATATATATATATATATATATATATATATATATATATATATATATATATATATATATAACTCCCCGACACAGCGTTTAATGGAAAACAATTGAAGATCCCTGAAATGGCATTGTATATTCGAGAAAACAAGTCGATTCAGCGGTTGCAGGAGATTAAATAACTTACTGACAAAATATTTTAACGAATGGCTTAACCATTTAAAAATTTAATAATTTTTATCATAGTTTTAAAGGTTAAAAAATTTCCACGACTCACACAGACGCATATATATATATATATATATATATATATATATATATATGTGTGTGTGTGTGTGTGTATACTCGTAAGCAGACCAGCCGTTGCCTGGAAATAGTTTTCTTGTCACCGAAGTCGCCAATTTTTCAATCAAATTGCTCTAATTGGAGATCAATTACACTGCACCCGGGAGAGGGGGGAGCTTTACATGCTTCCCACCAATGACTTAGTTCTCAATAAATTGTGGTCTACATTGCACTGTAGGGAACCGCTGTTCATTTTATATTTTTTATATATAACGGCTTGAATTAAAGTTTAAAATGTAAAAGTGAAGTACCATGCTTCAGTTGTTCTTAAAACAGAAATATACATTTTGGACGCATCCCTGTCATATCAAAGAACCTACTGTCGATGTTATATGCCTGGTCTTATAACTTGCGCGGTGAAAATGGCTTGAATTTAAGTTCTAAATGCAGAAATCAAGTATCATGGTTAAAATGTGCTTTAATCAGGGAAATTTATCTCGAATGCGTCCCTGTCATATTAAAGGCCATACCGTTGATTTTTTATAAGTCGATCCGTTCAGCTAGTATGGTATTAAACGTCTCATATACACCTCTGATGTTAGGCTGTATAAAGAGGGTAATTTTCGTCAAAATCACCTGTTAATTCATCGAATTAATTCGATCATCGATACTTATCGAAGACATTCTAATACAAATCCTATCTAAGAACACTGCTAGGTTCATAAAGTATCTTCGTATGACAAGTCGTTTTCGAGTCGATAGAGAACGAACTCACAGACACAAAGTTCCATTTTATATAGTAGTAGCTATTTTTATATATATTAGAAGATGTACCCAGCGTTGTCTACTATTGAACGTAACGTTTAATTCCTATAAAAAATGATGTAAAAAAACGGAAAGAAACTGAGACCTGTCCATGCGAGTGTTACGTTTTCTCCTAAACAGTTCATTTCTTCTACGTAAAAATACTCGAGCTGAGATCGAAACCCAAACCTAAAGTCAAGTACGATAACCATTACACCAGCTTGCCATGATCTTCAAAAAGTTTTTTTCAAACCTCGTGAAAAGAGTTTACAAACAGATAAAAATCCTAAGTGTTGTTTTCTAACTTCTTAGAAGTTATTCATTTCTACATGAAAACCGATATTTAATATCCTATATATCAAATCTAATATCCGTAGATCAAAAATTCGTTGTCTTCAAGTCCAATGTAAACAAGTTTTTGATAAACCGCCCCCCCTAAGTAATCCAATTTATAAAATCCCCACTACTTATGTTAACTACGCTATAATCACATTGACTAATGTATACCCATTTACCTTTATCCTCGAGTGGCCTCCAAGCCTTGATAAGTTGCGATTTCTGTGTAAAAAACTAAAATAAAATAAAAAAAATAAAGACTGTTTTCATTGCTCTGTACAAGCTGTGTATATGTGTGCTTAATTTTATTGTGTTTGTGCATTTATTCTCTTTATTTCTATGAACTGTAAAAGAAATTCTGTCTATGTAATATAGACATAAACATATTGAACGGGTCTTGAGGTGAATGCGATCACTTGAGAAGTTGTAGATACTGTGGAAATAGCTGCGAGCTATGAACCATCTTAATAGCTGGAAAAGTTGCCTTAGGGTCAATGTAGGCCATATTGTATATTGAATCGCCAAAGTAGTTTGCCCCTCGAAGAAAAAGCGCCATCTACTTACGTCGTTATTCTAAAACGATTACGGCATTAAATACTTGAAATGTTTAATTCGTTACTTCGTCAAAGCACTTAAGTGAAAACAACAAGAAAACGAAAGTTATTTTAATGCATATATATATATATATATATATATATATATATATAAGTTTTAAATAAATACCAAGAGTAATGAAATTTCAATCGTTTGCGTTTTAGTCGGAGAAAAATGAAAATTTGCACATTTATCGGTCTAATACGATTATGCTTCCTGTTTCATTCTTTTCTCCTGCTCCTCTTACCTCCTCTAAACCTTTACCTCTGTATATAAACACACACACACACATATATATGTATACAGATATGAATATATACGTAAAAATATTTACATATGCACACACACACACACACACATATATATATAGCAAAATCATGTTGACACATCGGTTCTCGCCAGATCACCGAAGTTAAGCTACATTGAGCCTGGCCAGTACCAGATGGGTGACAATTTGGGAAGGTTAGGCGCTGTATGTATCGCGCCGAGTTGTAAAAATTCCCAGGTTTGTATCTGGAGGCGCGTTTAATTTACTGGAGGTGTGCATCCCCCAGTCTTCGTTAAGACCTGCATCTAGGAGAAGGAAACTGAGGTAAAAACATGCGGTTTACTGTATACTCTTTCTTTGGCAGTTATCTACACCGACGGAGGTGTAGCAGTAATACCAAAAGGTGTGGATGGTTCTATACAAATTTTTCACCATTATAAACAAAATAATCTGTGTGGATTTCCGAGCAGCTTAGTTGTTGTAGCGGAACCTCATACGTCGAAATCGACGGGAGGGTCAATTTTATATATATATATATATATATATATATATATATATATATATATATATATATATATATATATATATATATATATATATATAAAATCTAATCTTCCCAGCATAACTACTACCATTCGAAAGACCCAACTGAGATGGGCAGGTCACGTCTCCCGCATTCCAAATGAAAGAATCCCAAAACAACTCCTGTATGGCAAGCTGTGCCAAGGCAAGCGTTCAGTCGGAGCATCAAGAAAACGCTTTAAGGACAACCTCAATGTCTCCCTCAACAGTACGGAGTCCTGGGAATCGCTTGCATCAGACAGACCCTACTGGCGTCATCTCATCAACAAAGGAGCTGAAACAGCTGAAGAGAGAAGAACCCTCAAAGCAGAACAGAAGTGTGCAACCCGCAAAGCCAGAGCAACAAGCTCTGTCCCCACAACACCTGCTCAGCACTGTCCAAATTGTGGGAGAGCCTTGCATGCCATGATCGGCCTTCCAAGTCATCTCCGGAAGCACAAAAAATACTTCTGCTCACTGATGTCATGGTCATCTTCGACTTCGAAGAACGAACACGATTTATATATAACCCTTATCCCTGAGTGGCTTCCAGGCCTTGATAAGTGGTGATCACTGTGTAAAATATATATATATATATATATATATATATATATATATATATATATATATACTCCATTTTACTTAAAGCAAAAAAATCATTATATATTAGAATTACATAGTTTGTCTTCAAGTAAAGTTGAAGTGTATATATATATATATATATATATATATATATATATATTTGTGTGTGTATCGAAGATAAAAGTATGTATGTATATATATATATATATATATATATATATATATATATATATATATGTGTGTGTGTGCATATTGGAGATGAAAGTAAGTATTTATATGTATATATATATTAGAAAATGTTTCCTAAGGTTTAATGTATTAAAATCTATTAGCCAGTGGCAATGTACACATATTAAAAAAATTGAAGCCATGTAAATTGATTCAAATATTAAGCAACATGATTAACATTTCTGTAATCAAGCATTCATATATACTTGCAAAAATTAACTTTGTATTTTTTCAATAAGTCTGATGAGATGCCAACCTGGAAAATTTTTGGAACAATATAAAGTTTAAAATTGTCCAGCTGATGTCGAAACAATTATAACTTTCGAAAAAATACAAACATGCTGTAATTTTTTTCTTTGTTGTTTTGCTTTTCGCGAGTATATATATATATATATATATATATATATATATATATATATATATATATATATATATATCTCAATGAAGTTCAAAATGGCGTAACGTTAGCAAACTATAATGTATTTTGAAGCTTCGCTTTCAATTTTCGGATTTTTTAATCATGTTCAAACGTGTTTTATTCCCTTTTGGTGGATTGATATTTATTATTTCCTTTGTCGAGTTAAGGGCGAATTTTTTTTTTTTTACACAGTGGTCACCATTTATCAAGGCCCGGAAGCCACTCAGGGATAAGGGTTATTACAAGTACATTACGTTTGTGTGGAGATTTGATAAAGTGTTTACTTAAGGGGGCGGTTCATTAGGAATTTGTTAACGTTCGACTTGAAGCCATCCAAGTTGTAGTCAGGTGGGAAGCAGGCAGACGGAACAGAGTTCCACAGGCCTGCAGTTCTAAGAAAGAAGCTTTGTTCATAGAATCCATGTTTTGATTTAGGCACAGATAAAGAGTGGGGGAAATTTTTGACAGTGGGTTCAGCTAGACGGGTGTTTTTCGTGAAAGATTGGCGAGGGGGGACCAGAGATTGGAGTTCAGACGAGCACCTGCCATGGAAATAAGGATAAAATAAGGATAGGCTCGCAACGTCTCTTCTGTGGGAGAGAGGTTGCAGGGTAGAGAAAAGGGCATCCCCCACTAAGCCACAAATAGATTCACTGATTGATATGAAAAAATAAGTGATTGACTTTGTGCTTTCAAGAATTGTGAATGACAACTGAATTAATGGAATAAATTGTAAGATGGTCAACATCATGAAATTTGGAATATAGACTTTCGTCATTTATTTGTTATATGCTCTGTAATTACTTTGAGCTTCTTAAATAAATATTGGTATATATAAAAAGGGAAACATAAGTGAATAAAGAGTATTTCCACGGATATATATATACATATATATGTGTGTGTGTGTGTGTGTGTGTGTGTGTGTGTGTGTGTGT
Organism: Euprymna scolopes; assembly: GCF_053919585.1. Lineage (NCBI taxonomy): Eukaryota > Metazoa > Mollusca > Cephalopoda > Sepiida > Sepiolidae > Euprymna > Euprymna scolopes. Next base: position 94,288,810 of record NC_136509.1, read on the forward strand.
GTGTGTGTGTGTGTGTGTCGTGGAATGATAAAAGGGTCGGCTTAAAGAAAACAACACTACAGCTTTATTGTAAAACGTTTAATGAAAAAAATCAATTCAAGTAACTTGATTATGTAGTAGAATTGACATCTATTCACCGTAGCTGCTCAATCACCACGTTGATACGGGTCCGGAACTGGGAGCATGATTTCTCCGCAAGCGCAAGTGGGAGCTCGCCGAATACTTGTTGTGGAAGGTCATGTTGGTGATATTCCCGATGTATGACCAAACGAAGTAGACCAGCGGATTCAGATCGGAGAAGGAGTGGGGACAGTTAGAGAAGGGTACAAAGTTGTAGCACTCCTTTGGAAGCCAAGCCTGGGTCTCTTTGGACTTGTGAACCGGCGTGTAGTCCTGCTGTGACAGTCTGCCAGAAGCTACCTGATTCCACTAGGGGATCGCCACTCGTCAGCACATCCAGGTACACTTTGGTGTTGATTTCAAAGATGTGAGGTGGCATGATGTGACCCACACTTGAAACCATATCAAAGATCATCACTGTGAACGGAAACTTTGCTTTCTTCACCCTGGGCGCGTCCCTGATATTCCTGACAATTCACCAATGCATTTTGAGAGTACTAGCAATGGTCATGTTGTCATAATTTGGATCAGTAGAGAGCATGAGTTGAACAGCGGAGCATCTCCGATCTCGATTGTTGAACATTGTGTCACTTTCAGACATGATAGAAGGCTCCTATCGCATAACTGGCCAACTAGTAGATTATCTGCAACAAAAAAAACGAAAACCGGTTTTCATCTAAGGGAAATGGAATTATGTCGTCTTTTCTATGGCGACATTTTTATCGTTCCACAACGCACACACACACCTATATACACGTGTCAGTGGATAATTATGTTTTAAAAATAATATATATACCGCTCCCCACGTGGGGGGTACCAAATTGGTTAAAGGAAAAAATATTCCCAACTCGCATTTAGGTAAAAATGCACTTTCGCAAATAATTGAATTCATTCAAAACATATCGCTAAAACCAAAACAAACAACATCTCTCTCTCTCTCTCTCTCTCTCTCTCTCTATATATATATATATATATATATATATATATATATATATATATATATAATGTATTTTGCAATTATTTTGTCTTCAGGTAAATCTGTAATTTGCCGGAATAAGATAGAGCGAAAATATATACGTAGTGAACCAATTTGTGTAAAAATATAGAAGATTGAAAATTTGTTGGAAAATAATTAAAAGCCCAGATTTAATCTTATAATGGAAAAGGAATTGTCATTCTTAAGTCGTTTGAACGAAAAAAAAATACACCCCCTCACACCATACACACACACACACACACACACACACACACATATATATATATATATATATATATATATATATATATATATATATATAAGCTTAATTATCCACACATTATGACTAAACCATTTATATATACTTCCATCGTTATGCTCACAAAAAGTGCACTTTAAAGTACGTCTGCAATTGATTTAAAATTGTATAAGACAAACATTTCAGTCAGATGAGTCATATTATTCGTGTCACTAATTAATACGCTTTGTTGTTGTTTGGTTTGAAGAAATGCCAACCATTGTTGGATTCATTTTATGATGAAATAATACTTTTTTAAATATTTTTTTTTATTATTAATTTATTTGAAGATATTCATTTTACATACAACGCTTTGTCAAAATGGTAACCCACATAGCACTTATCAGGATCATCATTGCTTACCTTCGATGGTCTACCAGGAAATTGTATGCTAACATGATTAGAAAGGACTTTTCATAATCACTTAAAATTTTCGGGCTAATATCCTAATCTTGGCGGCTTATAGCACAATCATTCAGTCGTTAAACTCGCCGTTCTTATAGGTTCCTTGCTGTGAACTCTGAAATGCTTATGACGCGCCAAGACATATGCCCAATGGATCCGAAGACGACGGTAGAAAAAAACTGTAAGCATGTTGTGAGTTATAGTAATTGTCTGTATTTTTGAGATAAGGTGTTTTCATTGATTGAGATTGTCGGGCTGACTTCCTCATCTTGGTTGTTACAGTCACAACGTTTCGGCCGTTTTGCCCTCCGGCCTTCATCAGGTGTTTTGTAACGAACTGGGGTACCGTTTGTTAGGAGTCTCGAACCCAACCCTTTATTATTATTACGGGGGTACCGTGTTAGGACTCCAGCTAGGCTCTGGGACATAGTTGCTGATTCTCTGTTTTGAATGTTACTTTTTCACTGCCTTCGTTCAGGATTGAACTCAGCACCTTTGGGTAACTGTAAACTTTGACACAACGTCTAGGACCACTCGGCCATATGTCCTAACAAACGGTTCCCCAGTTCGTTACAAAACACCTGATGAAGGCCGGAGGGCAAAACGGCCGAAACGTTGTGACTATAAAAACCAAGATGAGGAAGTCAGTCCGACAATCTCAATCAACTACTAAGATGAAAAAATATTTCGAAAATTTTAAATAATAATTATTGTAGTAAAATAAATAGTAGGGTTTTAATTGCACGCTTGCTTTGAAGTAATATATATCGGAGTAGAGCGCAGATACGTATATACGAGGTGCCTTCAATATATTTCTAGATTTTTTTTTTTTTTTTTGTAGAGGCATTTGAAATTGTCGTAAATTGAAAATTGAGTACGTTGTTGCTATACATCTTATGAGATGGCTGACCGATTTTCGCAGTTTCAGGTTCAAATTAACAGCGACAGCAGGAATTAAAATACACCCTACTAAAGCCTGATTGTCACAGCTGGTGGATTTCAAAAATGCAATCTGAACGTAAGATCACAAGAAAATTCTGTTTTAAACCTGAGGAAAATGCCACAGAAACGTGTGGAATGCTTCAGACTGCTTCTGGACTATTTTGCATAAAGTTTGTGACTGGCAGAAGAGATTCAAGGAAGGCAGGAAGTCTGTGAGGGATCATGAAAGGTGTAGGAGGAGTAAGGAAGTCAGAACACTAGATTTCATTAGCAAAAAATAAAAAGAATTTCAGGATAAGGACTGTTGTGTATCTGTAGAGGCAATAATAGCGCAGTTTGATGTCAGTGTGGGAACTGTACACACAGTTATTCGCGATGAACTGAAGATGCAGAAGATTTTCGCGAATGCACCAGTCCACAACTCCATCTTTGTTACAGATTATTTGGCCAAGATGAGCATCAAGACAGTTCCTCACTCTTCCTGTGACTTTGGGTTATTCTCTAAGCTCAAGAAAAATCTTAGAGGCTTTCGTTAAGAAACAATTGAGGAAATGAAAAAAAGGCTGTGACGTCATTGATTTGCTCACACAAGAGAACTTCCATGGAGAATTCCAGACGTTGTTGGAACAGCACGACAAGTGCATTGCAACCGGAGAAGATTACTTTGAAGGGGACTAGAGTTTCATGTGTGTACTATCAATAAAAGTGTCTATACAAAAAAAGTCTGGAAACTTATTGAAGGCACCTCGTACATAGGTCCAGTGAATAATCCTCTGATCACCTTGGCTATAATATGCGAAGTAGATTGCTTGTAAATTAATAAGCCGATGACATACATAAGAGTTAAAGTTAAACTCGGTTGTTGACAATTCTTACTCTTACAAATATTATTTGTTATTGTTGCTAGCAACCGTCCGTCTCGGGAGACGATTGTGTAGCAATGAAGTTACTCAGCCTGGGCAGAGTTATATGAGGGATAGCTGTTGCCCGTACAGCCCCCCTCCCAATCTTTGCGAAGTCAAATAATCCAAGAGAAAGATAGAGTCGATCCAGCTAGTCTCTAATTCCGCCGCAAGTGTATATAAAGTGTATATAAAGTCGCGCCGGATTAGGGACTCCGTCGCCGGATTTTCTGTTGGGATTTATTTCCTTAGCCTTTCCTTTGATTGGGTAACCCTGCAAGGAAGCAGAGGTTTTGAATCAGAGTTGCCGTCTCCTAGGTGAGCTACTATGCAAAATTGACGAGCTCTACCTGCCGTAGTTTTAAAGTGCTAGTGAACTGACTAGTTTTAAAGTGCTAGTGAAGTGCTTTTCTCCCCTTCTCCTAGTTAGTATAAGCAGGTTCGGAGGGCTTGGTAGCTAAACCACACTAGAACGCCAGGAGAATTTTAGGAACAATAAATCTTCCCACGAACCCAGTACTCTCTAACCCTTCTAATGAAAGTCTGTCTGGTGCTCTACATTGGTCATTCCATCCTCCCCGTCCTTTCACGCTAATTTCTATGCATGTCTATATGTATCTTTTTCCTATCTATTTGAATGTAGCTAATCAGTATTTGTTATGTGGATTGGTTTCTGCGTTCATGGACTTTCTTTAATATTTTAGCTGTTTGAATTATTGTAGGTTGTTCTATATCTCAATTTTTGCTTTGATTCCGATTTCTCTTTTCTCTTTTTATTATTATTAGTATTAGTATTAGTAGTATTTACGCATTAGTAGTCACACAGGCAATCATCAAATAGTTTTCTTTGATAACAACTTGTGGTGTTCTCTGGAGTCTGAGTGACAACAAGTCTTCCCAGATTTCCACTCCACTTCACCTCTTTCGATAACCTTTGCAAAAGAATTTGCGCTATCGACCAGTCGCTTACCATTGATTTCACGTTGGCAGCGACCATCGGTCGTCATAGAAATTTGGGCGGCAATAAGCCTCTCCAAGATCCAGTTTTCTTTACACTCATTCAGCGGAGATCTGGCAGGTGCTTTCTTTTCTCCGTCTTTTCATCCTCGTTGATCCTACTCATTTATTTGGTGTGGTGTCAGTTTATTAATGTTATTATTATTATTATTATTATTATTATTATTATTATTATTATTATCATTATTATTATTATCATCATTATTA
>NC_136509.1:94298676-94333676 GCF_053919585.1 Euprymna scolopes
AACAGAATCCCAGAAGGAGTTCCAAAGACTTGCAGTTCTGAGGAAGAAACTATTGGAGTAAAAAGGTTTTCTTACACCTAGGAATCTCTACTGTAAAGGGGTGGGACTTAGTTGCTTGTCGGGTTTGTCGGGGGTACTCACGTCGAGGAGGTACAAGTGCTTGCAGTTCGTCAGAGCATTCATCATTAAAGTATTTGTAGAACAGGCAGAGGGATGTAACATTTCGTCGATGGGAGAGAGGCTGAAGCCTAGATGACAGTTCAGGAGCTACCAGGTTGGCGACTCTCTTTTGAACCCTGTCCAGGAGTGGGAGACAAGTAGCAGATGCACCAGCCCAAATGTGACAATAGTACTCCATACATGGGCGAATGGTGGCCTTATAGAGGTACAGGATACTTTCAGGCGTAAGTAATTTTCTAGCACGGTAGAGATATCCTACCTTATTTGCAGCAGCCTTGGCAATGCTCTCAATGTATCTATTCCAGTTCATGTTCCCTGTAAACGTTAGTCCAAGAAGTTTAAAAGAGGTACTTTAACGTAATGTGTTCATTTATTTTCTCCTCGTGCCTGTTATAGAGAGTGGTGTCATCAGCAAATATACCCATCTCCGAAACAATTTAATCAGGGAGGTCATTTATGAATATCAGGAATAATAAATGTCCAAGGATAGGCCCCTGAGGTACTCCCACATTTATATCATGTGTTTTAGATGTACAACCGTCGAGGACAACTTGGATTTTTCTCTTAAGAAGGATTTAATTGCATTATGTATTCTACCAGCGATACAATATCATTGATCTAATTTTCCTTAGAAGACCATCGTGCCATACCCTGTCAAAAGCCTTAGATATATCAAGGGCTACCGCTCTACCTTCCCCTGTTTTGTCCAGTGAACGGTATATACGTTTAGAGACTACAGTTAAGATATCTGCTCTTGAACGGGCTTGCCTAAATCCATATTTTTTTTCGGGCAGGAGTTTAGCAGTTTTTAGGTGTTGGATTTGGCCTTGATTACTAAAGACTCAAATAGTTTGGCGAAAAGCGGCAGGAGGTTAATGGGGCGATAATTTAGTAGGTCAGTTCTTCTTGAAAACTGGTACCAGAGAAGCGGTTTTCCAGCAGTCGGAAAAGCAAGATTCGTTAAGGCATTTATTGTAAAGTTTGGAGAGTACTGGAGCAACCTCACACGCAGAGCATTTTTTTTAATTGCACAGCCGGGATGAGATCGGGTCCACATACTTTTGAGGTGTCTAGATTTTTTTATGATACCATGTACCCGAGAGGGGTGATTTTCAAATCGTCTGGTGTGGCGTCTGTCCGCAAAGGAAAGTCGGGGAGGGAGTAGTGTGCCGGGTCCAGTGTGGAGTTTGAGGCAAACCGATTGGCAAGCAGATTAGCCTTGTCGGTTACCGTGCAAGCAACCTTCTGATTATTTACTACACTGTTGTAGATTTTCCAGAAATCACGGGTTCCTAATTTCTGTACTTCGATGCGTTTTCTGGTGGTTTCAGTGTAATCTGTCGTAGCTGAAGCTATTACTCTCTTGCAATTAATTCTAGCTTCCATATACTTCTGTTTGAACTGGACTTATGTCGGTTGAATCTGCTGCCTTTGTGCAATGGCAGCTGCACAAGCAGAAGGAAACTATTGGGGAAAGTGCGGTTTGCTATAGAATTTCCGTGTGGGAACATGTACTTCAATTGCAGTTTTGAACCATTCAGTGGTCTCATTTGTACACTGTTCCACTGGAAGCGAAAAGATATTTCGCCGTGGGGCGTCTCTGATGAGTTCCTTGATGGTTTCCCAGTCAGCCTTTTTGTAATACCTCGTTGTTTTGAGTAGTGGGTCTTCAGTTTTTGGGCGAGAATTTAGGGTGATTTCTACCATTACCACAGCGTAATCAGCATTCTCGAGTAGGTTGTGCGCATTCGTTGTACAGTCATCGGGAACTGTTGTCAGAAATAGATCTAGAAGTGAGGCATGTTGATCTTGCTGGTCTGGGAAACGTGTCGGAAATGTAACCGTCTGAAATAGGGAATGGGATATAGAAAAGCTATGTTTTGTGCTACCAGTTACGTCTGTGTAATTAAAGAAGCCAAGCCAGATACTGCGGTGGACACCGAAATGCATATGTATGTATGTATATATATATATATATATATATATATATATATATATATATATATATATATATGTCTCACTCGCTCTCTCTCTCTCTCTCTCTCTATATATATATATATATATATCTATATATATATATATATATATATATATATTAGGAGATATTTTTGGTAAAAACAAGGAAAAAATGCTCAATACTTTAGTAGAACTAAATGCATTTTTATTATTTCAACCTCGAAGTTTCTTTTCTTTTTTTTTTTTTGCTTAAATCATTACGATTGAAGCAATCTTATGATTTAACCAAAACAAAAACGAGGTTGAAAAAATAAAATCATATATCTACACACCTTATTTATATTTTTAAACCACAATTTTTATATATCAAAATTCGGTAATTTTCATATACCATTAAAAGTTAAAAATTAATTCACTTAATTATTAAGCTTCATGACTATTAGTTTTTATATCGAGCATACAAATAATAATTTTGTGCTTGTGTGTGTGTGCTTGTGTGTGTGTGTGCTTGTGTGTGTGTGTGTGTGTGTGTGTGCGCGCGTGCGCGTCAGAACGTATATATTTCCAGGTTAGTATCTGAAGACGCGTTTAAAATCACAGGGAGTGATATACTCTTAATTTTAATGGATCTATGGAACCTTTGTTGATCCTCATTTAATCCTGAAGAACGTTGGGTCTTTATGCTAGTATATATATATATATAATGTTATAAGTCCACGTATGTTTTTAGGATAGTGATTTTAAAGTTATGAGGGTTTTTGAAGCATAAAAAGGATGTTATTATTTGTATTTAATATATATGTATTTTATTATTTTTATATTTCAAGCTGTCTTCCGCTCTTGGTCACAAAAAGGTATCGAGATGAAAATGAAAGACGTCAAATATTGATGGATGAGTCAATTTCAGGTATATGACACAAGATGGAGAGTTGTATGTTTCGTTTCGATTCCATCTGATGGCACCCATCATCCTGCCAGGTTTGGTCATGATCGGTCCACTAGTATGAGCTGTATGAGAGTTGTACATATAGACACACACATACGGACGCTACTGCGTATAGCGCAACGATTAGAAGCTCCGACTGTCATTTGGGTGATCGAGTTTCGATCCTGGCTTGAGGTAGTTGCTTGTCTAACCGTACTGATGAGCTGTGAAACAGCGGAACAGTACTGTAGATGACTATATATATATATATATATATATATATATGTATATATACATATATATATAGTACTGTGGATGACTATATATATATTACAGGGTGACCCCCTCCCAAAAACAAAAGCTAATTGGAGGCCATCTAGAACATATGCTGTAGAACGGAGAAAAATGGCCGAAGACCCTAGTGTTTTTATGTGATGATTTGAATATAATAAACTAGTTATGACCAAAGTTTCATTTCATTCGGACAAACCACTAAGAAACAGGGCCTAATTAGAGTTAGGGCCCGTTTTGGGGGGATCACCCTGTATATAATGTGTGTGTATTTACATAATTATATATATTGAAACAGATGTATACAATACCTCCGCGTTCTACATAACGCTTAAAACAATATTTCTGTGTGTATCAATTACTGTTCGAACCGGCAAAACCATGCGGCTATCTTGTAAACGGTATGTCAGTTTAGTGTGGTCCAATAAATATTTAAACAGATTTTTTTTTGGTATCTGAACCGAAATTGTGTGCAGTCGAACATAAAAAAAAAAATCAGTTAAAAAATAGACAACTTTAGTGAATGGGAAAATAACTATGAAACAAATGAACGTTCACCCTTAAAGGAACGTACTCCAACCGAAGTATAGGTATTTTGACATTTTTAAGTTAAAGGAATATATCCCTATAATGAAGACGTTCGTGGATGGTTTAAGACGTTACTTTGTCTTGATATGTCGGTATGTTCCGGCGACCGGTAATGAGCTTATTCCAACATGCCGATTAATGAGGCAATGTTTAGATGTGACAATTTAAGCTAGATGTCTCGCAACTACGGCCTCTGGTCAGATCCGGCCCGTGTGATTGTAGAGCATAATTTTAGCTTGTTTTGGTTAAATTTTTTACCCTTGACAGGATATGTTTCTCTAGTGAAAATAACTCTGGTATTAACTTTTTAATATAATAGAATTTAGTTACTGTTATATGGAAAAAGAAATTAGAAAAAACTTTAGTATTTTATATAATAATTTATTTCATCTGCTCTTGTGGTATTTTTCAGACTCCAAACCAGTGATTTATCTTCTTAAAATGAACGCCAAAATGCATCCGTCGTTTTGAAAAGCATCTGCAAATAACGTGGGCCTCGTTTTGGGGTGTATGCGTGTCAGCGAATCGAATGGAGATTAATTGATGCAAGAAATGCGTTCTTATATTTATTGCTGTGAAAAAAACCCCTTTAATTGTGATTATCGTAATTAGCTGGAATTTGCAATTAACTTATCTATCTCTTACTATCTATCACTGTCTCTCGTTCTTTCTCTCTTTCTCTCTCTGTATAATATTTGGCTCATACTCTAATTGTATATGGCATTTATCACTCTCATTTCCATGACTCTTTCTCACTCTCTCATTAACTAATTGTCCTTCTCACACACTCTTTCCCTCTCACTTTCCATTCTTCTTATTCCCTCTCGTTCTCTTGCTCTCTTGCAATCTCTCTCTCTCTCTTTAATTTTCTTTTTCACTATCTCTCTCACACCCTTTCTCACTCTCCATATCTTTCACGCTATCTCTCTAATTCTCCATATCTTTCACCCTCTCTATCACACTCAATCTCTCACCCATTCTCTCATTCTCTATCCTTTTCCACACTCTCTCTCACTCCTTCTCTTTAACTCTCTCTCTCACTCTCAATATCTTTCACTCTCTCGCTTTCTTCCATCCTCTCTCTCATTCTCTCTCAATATTCATCTTTCACTCTCTTTCACCCTCTTCTCTCTCTCTCCATCTCTCTCACTCTCTTTCTCATACTTTCCATCTTTCTCACACTCTTTATCTCTTTCATTTTCTCTAAATCCCCATCTCTTGCACTGACTCTTACTTACTCTCCATTCCCTCAACTCTCTCTCTCTCTCTCTCTCATTCTAGATCACCCTCTCCCTTTCTCTACTTCTTATCAAATGCTATATACGCTGTGAACTAATAGCTCTCTCTCTTTCTCTCTCACTCTCTCTTTTGTACACCTACATGCGCTGGCGACGCATACAATCACTTCCAGACTTATGAATCCATTAAATTTCTCACAAACGCGACTGAAATATCTTTGCCTCTATTGAAGTCTACTTATTTCCCGTCCACACGATACCATTTTGTCATATCCAGAAAACTTCCGTTAAACAGCCGGCCATTTAAAACTACTTAAAGTCACACCGCGTTGGCTGTCGCACTGTCAAAACTTATCTCATCGATACGATGACACCTATTAGAGTAATCGGATGAAGCTGTAAATTGATATATATATATATATATATATATATATATATATATATATATATATATATATATATATATATATGCTGTGTCACTGCGATCCTTCTTTCACACAGCGTCCATGTTTCTCTGGTCAAACTTAACGCATTCCAGTGAATTCTTTTTCTCTCTTTTTACTCTCATATTCCGCATGGTTGTTTAATCTGTCTTTATTCTTTTCTTTTTTTCTATCTATTCAGTAATTCAATCTATACATAGGTGTCGTGTCGTCTTTTTTTCGTCTTATTTACAGCCCGTTCGCTTATTTGTTGGTGACACCAATGTCGACTGACGATCTTTATTATTCAGAGAGTTTATTGTCGTCTCCGTATATAACTTCCCGCTTTAAAACCTCTTTGAGCGATATTTTATTTCTTGTCGACTTTCTTCATCTTTTAGACGCCATCTATCTAATATATTAGATCACGTGGTTTCTCTATATCACAATAGCATTGCTTTTGCCATCTCTGTATCCCGAGAGGCCACAATTCGCCCATGCATAGGGTATTGTTGCCACATCTGAGCTCGTGCACATACCTCTAGTCTCTCCCTCTTGGATAGGGTCCAAAAAACGAGTCTTACATCTAATACGTCACACTTTGTCAACTAAGCTCCAACTCCTGTCCCATCGCCGCAATGGTGTATCCCTGTGTCTGTTTTACAAATATTTTAATGGCATGTGCTCTGATGAACTCATTGGACTTGTTCCCCCTTTGACGTACATGTCCCCGACAAACCCGTTTAGCAGCTCCCTAAAGCTTTCTACTCTAAAATTGTATTGATATGGAGAAATTTAAATGTAATGTAAACAAACATCTTAATCTTTCATAGACATTGACCCAATTAAGTAGCCCTTTAAGTACAAATGGCAATATTCATTGTTTGGTGTGGTGAATGTAACTAAAACAACGAGTATTTTATTGGCAATATTTTTTTCTTTTACTAACATTGGTGCATGTTCTTAAGAACAATATATTCTATGAATTTTAATTTTATTTAATCTCTTTGCATATATAATTTATCCTGCTCAGAATTGTGTTCGCAGGGAAACAAATATTTCCTTTCAGCAGCACTTGACTCCAATCTATATGAATGCCCCTTGTCTCAAAGAAGGTTCCTATTTTAAAAACCCTCTGCGTCTGACTTTCGCTTCTGACTTATATTAAATTTGTGACCAAGGTTGTCGACAAAATTGTTGCGTCATTCTAACGCTCAAGATTATATCTCTCTCCAGATATAATCCTCTGTCTAGATGGTCTTAAGAACAATAATTCTATAAATTTTAATTTGATTTAATTTTTTTGCATATATACTTCATCCTCCTCGGAATAGTGCCCGCAGTGTTCATAAACGAAATGCGTATAGAAACAAAAGGGGGTTAAAAATTTAATCTTACGTTTTTGTTTTTTCATGTACAGGTTGAGTTGACATAATTGACGATTATTACATTGATGCATTCCAGTAAGAAGAAATAGTTTGTCATCTTTATATTTGGTTTGCAAAGAAATAACATGTTCGCTAAATAACATCGGTGTCTTTTCGAACCCCTTTTATTTTTTTTTTTAATTATTGTAAATTCAGGAGGGGAATATTTTTTTTTTTTTTTTTTTACAAAGGCATCACCACATTATCAAGGCCCAGAGGCCACTCAAGGATAAGGGTTAAAGAGTGTACAGTAGAAATTGGTCTATATAGTAATCATTAGTAATGAAAATTTGGTAAATTTAATAACTTATATGGAACGGCTCATCAGGAACTTTTTTTTTTTTTTTTTTTTTATTCAATTTTCACCCCAAACAAGGCACAGTGCCACTTTGAAGCAGGGGGCTACTATTAGGGAATTAATTAGCGGGGTCATTATGAAGGGAGAAGAGTAGAAAGATGTTTGTTAACATTACACCTGAACTTCTGCATATCATTGCAGTTGGGAAAGCAGAATCCCGGAAGGGAGTTCCAAAGACCCGCAGTTCTGGGGAAGAAACTATTGGAGTAAAAGGCTTTCTTGCACCTAGGGATCTCCACTGTAAAGGAATGAGACTTAGTAGCTTGTCGGGTTTGTCGGGTGTAGTTACGTCGGGGAGGTACAAGTGTTTGCAGTTCGTCAGAGCATTCACCATTAAAGTATTTGTAGAACAGGCAGAGGGATGCAACATCTCGTCGATGGGACAGAGGTTGAAGCCTAGATGACAGTTCAGGACCTATCAGGTTGGCGACTCTTTTTTGAACCCTGTCCAGGAGCGAGAGACAAGCAGCAGATGCACCAGCCCAGATGTGACAACAGTACTCCATACATGGGCGAATGGTTGCCTTATAGAGGTATAGGATACTGGCAGGCGTAAGTAGTTTTCTAGCACGGTAGAGGGAGCCAACCTTCCTTGCAGCAGCCTTGGCAATGCTCTCAATGTATCTATTCCAGTTCATATTCCCTGTAAACGTTAAGCCGAGGAGTTTAAAAGAAGTACTTTCAGGCAATGTGTTCTTGGCCATTGCTATTGGTGGTAGAGAAGGTTTCTTGTAGTTATTGAAGGAAACAAGCTTAGTCTTAGCAGCATTGAATGAGACCAACCATTTTTGTCCCCATTCCACTACGGATTGGAGGTCATTCTCTAGTGTTTCTGCCATTTTCTTGGATATGTGTTCATTTGTTTTCCCCTCATATCTGTTATAGAGAGTGGTGTCATCGGCAAATATACCCATCTCCGAAACAATATTATCAGGGAGGTCGTTTATGAATATCAGGAACAATAGAGGTCCAAGGATAGACCCCTGAGGCACTCCCGCATTTATGTCATATTGTTTGGATGTACGTCCGTCGAGGACAACTTTGATTTTTCTATTACTTAAGAAGGATTTAATTACGTTATGAATTCTTCCAGTGATTCCATATAATTTAATTTTCCTTAGAAGACCATCGTGCCATACCCTGTCAAAAGCCTTAGATATATCAAGGGCCACCGCTCTACCCTCCCCTGTTTTATCCAATGAACGGTATATACGTTCAGAAACTACAGTTAAGATATCTGCTGTTGAACGGGCTTGCCTGAATCCATATTGTTTGTCAGTCAAGAGTTTAGCAGCTGTTAGGTGCTGGACTAGGGCTTTATTAACTAAGGACCCAAATATTTTGGCGAAAAGCAGGAGGAGGCTAATGGGGCGATAATTTAGTAGGTCAGTTCTTTCACCAGAATTCTTGAAGACTGGTACCACAGAGGCGGTTTTCCAGCAGTCGGGAAAACAAGATTCGTTAAGGCATTTATTGTAAAGTTTGGACAGAACTGGAGCAACCTCGGCAGAGCATTTTTTTAATAGCACAGCCGGGATGAGATCTGGTCCACATGCTTTAGAGGTGTCTAGGTTTTTTATAATAGCATGTACCTGAGAAGGGGTGATTTTCAAGTCGTCAAGTGTGGCGTCTGTTCGCAGAGGAAAATCAGAGAGTGAGTGGTGTACCGAGTTCAGTGTGGAGTTTGAGGCAAACCGACTGGCAAGCAGATTAGCCTTGTCAGTTGCCGTGCAAGCAACCTCATGATTGTTTGTTAGTGGGGGAATAATTGACTGTCCATTATTAACTACGCTGTTGTAGATTTTCCAAAAATCCCGGGTTCCTAATTTCTGTGCTTCGATGCGCTTTCTGGTGGTTTCAGAGTAATCTGACTTAGCTGTGTCTATCACTCTCTTACAATTATTTCTAGCTTCTATAAACTTCTGTTTATTTTAGCTGGACTTATGTCGGTTGAATCTGCGGAACGCATGCTGCCTTTGACAAATGGCAGCTGCACAAGCAGAAGTAAACCATTGGGGGGAGTGGGGCTTGCTATAGTATTTCCGTGCGGGAACTTATTTACTTTAGACTTGAACACAACCATATTGTAGTCAGCCGGAAAGCAGGAAAACGGAAGACAATTCCACAGGCGTGCAGTTCTAAGAAAGAAGCTTTGTTCATGGAATCTACGTTTAGGTTTAGGCACAGATAAAGAGTGGGGGAAATTATTGATAGTGTTTACAGCTAGACGAGTGTTTCTTGTGAAAGTTTGGCGAGGGGGGACCATAAAGTGCTATTCTGATTAACGGTTGAGATTTTCACGAAAGAAACCTCGCCCACCATCGCTCCCCTCCAAATCAACAGACATTAGAGCATTCCTGTAATGATTGCGGCGTAATGCTAGTTCTACGCAATTCTGTCCACCCTCCCAGGCTTTGCCTTCTCTTTTTGAAAAAGAGTTTGTTTATTGCTAATTGCCCGGGGTGCCGTTACCAAGGAATGCCGACGGAGCTTCCCAGGCACCTTTTTTTGGGGGCACTAACTCCTCAATACCACTTTACTACCCTGGTGCCGCAGTTTTTGCAATGTGAGAGAACTAAATATCCCCATCAGAAAATAAGGGGGGGGCGTCTTATTTTTTTGTCGAAATCAGCGACGTTTACTGCATCGAAATATTTCAATAATATGAAATAGTTTGTATTCTATACTTTAAAGAGTAAGGAATGTTTTTGGATATTTTAAAGTAAACCTTGTACCTTTATTATTCTTGATATTCATAAATGACCTCCCTGATGAAATTGTTTCGGAGATGGATATATTTGCTGATGACACCACTCTCTATAACAGGCATGAGAGGAAAACAAATGAACACATATCTAAGGAAATTGCAGAACCACTAGAGAATGACGCCAAATCTGTAGTGGAATGGGGACAAAAATGGATGGTCACATTCAATGCTGCCAAGACTAAGCTTGTTTCCTTCAATAATTATAAGAAACCTTCTCTAACACCAATAGCAATGGCCAAGAACACATTGCCTGAAATTACTTCTTTTAAACTTCTCAGCATAACGTTTACAGAGGACATGAACTGGAATTTGTACATTGAGAGCATTGCACAGGCTGCTGCAAAGAAGGTGGGCTCTCTATACTGTGCTAGAAAATTACTTACGCCTGGAAGTATCCTGTACCTCTATAAGACCACCATTCGCCCATGTATGGAGTACTGTTGTCACATTTGGGCTGGTGCATCTGCTGCTTGTCTCTCACTCCTGGACAGTGTTCAAAAGAGAGTCCAACCTCACCGGTCCTGAACTGTCATCTAGGCTTCAGCCTCTGTCCCATCGATGAAATGTTACATCCCTCTGCCTGTTCTACAAATACTCTGACGAACTGCAAGCACTTGTACCTCCTCGACGTGACTACCCCCGACAAACCCGAAAAGCAATTAAGTCCCACCCCTTTACAGTAGAGATCCGTAGGTGTAAGAAAGCCTTTTACTCCAATAATTTCTTCCCCAGAATTGCAAGTCTTTGGAACTTCCTTCCGGGATTCTGCTTTCCCAACTGTACTGATATGCAGAAGTTCAAGTGTAATGTGAACAAACATCTTTCTATTGATCTCCCTTCATAATGCCCCCGGAAATTATGTCCCTGATAGTAGCCCCCTACTTCAAATTTGCACTGTGTCTTTTTTGGGGGGTGAAAATTTAATAAAAAAAAACTTCTATTGTAATGAAACAACGCTTGTGCAATTTACGTATCGTGCAACGTTTTAGATTAGGTTGCCACGTTAAAATCAATTATTACAATAGATTAGTTCGAACACTCGCTACCGATGAGTCTTAATAATAACGTTATTATTTCATCACGATTCGCAAACTTCACATTTCCCTACGCAATAACTCTGTCAATTTTCAATCTACAGACTCAAAATTTGATATACAGGGTACTGAGATTTGGGAAAATCTTTGTAATCCATTTTCGGCCAGAAATGTAGCTATTAAGTGGTCAAAGTCCAACGATTTGACCTTTGAGAACTCTACCAAACTCCTCCGACAATTTTGGGTATAATCACTTTAAATGTTAGATATAGGTTCCTTGGGCATGGATCTAACTTAAGTACTTGAATTTAGCCCAAAACAATAAAATTTAAGAGGTCATAATAGAGGTCAAAGTTAAAAAAGGTAGAATAGATGTGTAAGTACACTTCTCAACCTATATACTCAACGAATTTTAATCTACAGACTTGCAATTTTGTATATAGTGTATTCAGACATGTGGAAAACTTTTTAATCGGTTTTCATCATGAAAAACGGGCTACTAAGTGGGCAAATATGAAAAATTGGTATGTAGGATGATCGGAATTTTATCTGTATTTCAACTGTTTCACCAATGCCCATGCGTGAATAGTTCGCAGGACAGATGTCTTGTGTTAACAATAAGTATGATTGAATACACTTTAAGATCGTGTCAAGTTGGCCTGACTCACTGTCGTTAGGTTTTTGTTTCGATCTCAGTACAAGTTATTTTTTACTTATAAGATGTGAATTGTTTAGAAGAATCATAATACTCACATGCGCATGTTTCTGGGTTTTTTTGGGTTTTTTTACTTAATTTTTAAAGGGATATAACGTTACGTTTCATACAGGGTAGCACTGAGTACATATATTAATATATAAATAATAATTCGTTGTAAGATAGCTACTATTGAGCCAACGTTATAAAAAAAACAATGCAAGGACGGTTAGAGGCTGCTGAAAAACAAATGTTTTACATATGCAACAAATTACCAACTAACTTTAAGTGCATTTAAGCAACATTTTCCTAACATAATCTGAACGATATAAAGCATACTTTATAGTTAAGGTGCGTGCGTGCGCGCGCGCGCGTGTGTGTGTGTGTGTGTGTGTGTGTGTGTGTGTTTGTGTGTGTGTGTGTGTCTTTAGGTGATTGTGGATATGTGTTTATGTGAACGATTGCGAAAATGTGAGTATTATGGCGTCTCGATATTGATGAACTCAAGCGCATTCACACCTACATGTGAAATCTCTAATCTAAAGCCAGATTGACAAAATGAGTTCAGTGATAAAAAAAGTAACGAAAATGATATATAATATATAAAATAAGTACTCAAGTACATTTCCCGTCTCCCAACTGATGATTATTTTCGGAACCTGACTATAGAGTTTTTACTTTCCATTTTATAAGGAGCGTAATTAAATAGTCATTGCGAGTTTTGTCGTTGCAATAAATTATTACCTATAAATTACATTATTTTATTATTGGAATCCTTTGAGATTTGCGCATTTATTTATTTATAATTGCTATCTCACGACGTTTCGGCCAAACATATACATTTATAAATTTTATTTTGCTAAAAACAATTCCTCTGATGAAATGGCCCATTTATTGCAAATCCATGGATTAAGAAAAAAACTTTAAAATGTGCATTCCTTTTCGAAAAATAAATTTCTCTTATTTTTTTTATTTACGGAATTTAACTTCCAAACCTCCATACATATATATTAAATTGGTGCAAAAATAATGCTTTTTGACGTATATATATATATACGTAAAAAGCATAGTTTTCCGATAATGGACTATCCAAGTTGTATCAACTTCTCTTTTCTTATAATTTTCTCCATATAATTATCCACAACCACTCAAAAAACTATTTTCAATAATTGTGCTGAAAAGCAAAATAGCGTCCATTCGCAGCTGAGCATTTTGCTAACTGCATTTCATTTCCTCTGATGATATGGCCATTGTTGAAAATCCATGGATTAAGGAAATTAATACAACCCCTTCTATATATTCCTTTTGCCAAGCAATAAATTCTTAAATCGAATATATGTCTCTATATGTTGTTTTTTTCAGAATTTAAAATTTAACAACGAAACATATATATATATATATATATATATATATATGACCATTTAGAAATTCTAGGAACTGTATGTGCTCTACGCTTAATAATAATAATAATAATAATAATAATAATAATAATAATAATAATAATAATAATAATAATAATAAATGCTAGCAAGACCCGTGGAAATTCCACGGAATGAGAAATATATTTAATCAAAATATATTTCAACAAAGCTTTTTTTTTTTTTTTTTGAATAGTACAAAAAATATAGTTTTTTTTTAGGTGGGGGACACTCAGCAAATCTTAACTTGATGAATGCGAAGAGACTTGGATCTTCGAGAGGCTTGCTGTCGCTCAAATTCCAGTGAAGGCCAATGGTCGTTGCCAGCGAGAAATTAATAGTAAACGCCTCTTGTGATAATGCAAATTCACTTCGAAGGTTATCGAAGGAGATGAAGAGTACTAGATATCTGCGGACACTTGTTGCCCCCCAGACTTCAGGGGACACCAGAGTTCGTTGTTGGTGAGTAATCTCTGATGATGACCTGTGTGAGAACTCCTAGTGAGTAATGATCATGATGATGCTGATGATGTCTTCATTCGATGGTAAGACATAGCGACTATCCTACTTCTGACACGTTAATTCCCCGATCAATGCTGATTAACACCTCTGATATCTGTCACTTGAAGAAGTGTTAAACAGAACTGAACTAATTAAGCTAATTCCATTAGGAACAGGGACATGTACCTTCAAAAGTTAAAAACAATTTACTGAATCAGAATGAACTAAAGGTTAATATTGGCAACGTATTCGTTAAGGACATTACATTGAATTATGGTAAACAACATGTATTTATAAACCGACTCCTGAATGAGTTCGAACAATAGAAGGCTAACTGAATGAACGCAGATGAAAGTAATGTTATTGTGATATATGCATATAATGGTTTATCGATTGGTTTCTTAAATCCAATGAACCTCGTGTGATTATTAAAGAAGGCTCAATGCAGGACAGAGCTGGTATGTAGTTTGTTTTTTATACAAACATTATTGGTTACATATGTGCAGACATGTTTCAGTGAATCCCAATTAAAAAATAACACTTCATCAGTGATGAAGTGTTATTTTTAAATCGGGATTCACTGAAACATGTATAAACATATGTAATCAATAATGTTTGTAAAAAAACTATATATATATATATATATATACACATATATATATATACATATATATGCATATATATAAATATATACATATATATGCATATATACACATATATATATATACATATATATATGCATATATATACATGCATATATATATACATACATATATATGCATATATATACATGCATATATATATACATACATATATATACATACATATATATGCATATATATATGCATACATACATATGCATATATATACATACATATATATGCATATATATATACATACATATATATACACATATATATACATATATATATATATAAATATATATATATACATATATATATGATGAAAATAATGGAAATAGTATTCCGACAAAATAGAGAAAATAAAAAAGGAACAAACCGTATTATGTGTTCACCAACGTTTCGTCTTTATTTCACCCAGAGGAAGTCTCGAAATAAAGACGAAACGTTGGTGAACACATAATACGATTTGTTCCTTTTTTATTTTCTCTACCTATATATATACATAGATATACATACATATATATATACATGCATACATATACATACATATATATATACATACATATATATACACACACACACATATATATAGACATATATATACATATATATATATACATACATATATATATACATACATACATACATATATATACACGCATATATATAGAGACATATATATACATACATATATATATATATAGACATATATGTATATATACATACATATATATATATATAAACGGATGATATGGGAAAAATGGTATGTGATGTGTCGAAAGATACCAGAGCAAAAAATAAATAAATAAAAAGCGAAAAAAACAGATTTGATATTCCCGAAGCGCTTTTCAACTGACTCTCTTCAGGGGAATCGTCGGTAAATTGGTTAATTACTCAAAACCATGAATTGGTAAATAAAATATTGTAATTGTAAAGTGGTCGGAAAAAAAATAGTTCACGGACGACCAAGTCATTAAATAACTGCAGTGAATGTTTTAACTGCCTTTGTCTGTAGAGAGAGGGACGTCGAGAATTGATGACAATAGCCTCTAGTACGTCGAGGTGGAAACGATGTCGTGCTCTATGTAAAATGGAAAAACTGTTATCAGAGTAGAGATCACGACACGTTCTCTTTATTATATAAAGGTTAACAAATTCCAAGACATATATATATATATATATATATATATATATATATATATATATATATATATATGTGTGTGTGCGCGCGTTTTGGTAAAATGTTTTTTCTAATATTTCACTCTTCGTGTACACCAATTCTTTTTTGTTTAGAATCTCAACGTATATTAAATATAACAACAGAGTATATATAAAAGAATATCAGTAAAGTTACATTCCAAGATTCCAATGTTTCTTTTTCATGCGAAACAGCTCCTTCAGCATGTAAAAGTCTTCTGATTTTGACTCTTATACAGACAGTTTTCTTCTTGCAACATTATATCATCATTCCTTTATTTCTATCTAAGCTAACAAATTCTAACTTTTCTGAAGAGTATATCCACGAAAATGGACGGTATTGACAGCATAATAACTGTTTGTTTTTTCATAAGGAAACGCATTTGTAAAGAGAATGTACCGAAATTTTTACATGCTGGGAAGCTGTTTTGCATTAAAATAAATATTTATACCTTGGAATGTAACTATATTACGTCTATATTATATATATGTGTACATATATGATGCAACAATATGCATGTATATATATATATATATATATATATATATATATATATATATATATATTATTTACCGAAAGTTTAGATAAGATAAGTCACTGGTACCGTCAGTTTCAAATCTGATAATGTAAATCGTTTTAGATTTAAATACATCAAACTTTTTCAGCCGATATCTATCTGTTTTATATCCATATATGTATGATATAAAACAAATGAGTATTGGCGGAAGTAAGCTTGATATGGGTATCTTAGACGTCCTCTATTATCAAATTGGAAACTGACAGTACCGATGACTTTTCTCATCTTGACTTTCTGGAAATAGGAATATAAATAATACGCTATTATTTTCGGAATTTTTCCTCATAATAAAGCACTCTGCTGGAATCCTTTTTCCAAAAATATCTAAGTAATATATATATATATATATATATATATATATATATATATAAATGAATCTATATGAAAATGATAAAAAGTTGTCAAGTTTAAGGTGGCCGTCCTCCCAAGCATTACCTTTTTTATTCGGGGAAAGATATATGATAAAATGTGTCTAGATGTGAACCGATTTAAAACCATGCGTATGATGGCTGTAATCCGTAACATGCTACCATCCCTTTAGTTGAAATAAAGCGTTGGTTTCCGACGGCCTCTTTCCCATGCGTGACCTCCATATATTTAAAAAAAAAAATTTTTTTTTTTGAGGGGGGGGGACAATGGGTGCTTTATTGGCAGTTAGCGTAAGCAACTTAATTATCGAGGAAGAGCCGACGGAACTACGCATGTTATTTTTTAAATTTTTTATCTTGAGTGTCACCGTTTTTGGTGTAGTGTTAATTTCTTCTGTGCCTTAAAAACAGTCACATTGCTCAACTTTGGATCACGTGATGGAAGTAAATAATGTCATGTTTATTTTTTCTGCCTTAACATCTGACATTATTTCGTCATCAACTTGTAACTTGATCCAATAAAAACAAAAACTCTGCATGTTCCATTTCACATGCGGTTGACAACGCCTTTTTTATACTAAAACTAGAACGTTTTTTACAGAATGCCTGACGCGATTGAAAAATTGGCAAACCTCTTAACAACATTTGCTATCGTCGACGTAATCACATACTTATTGTCGAGGTTTAAAAAAGCTGTGCATTCCGTTTAATTTCATAAACTAAATCTGATTAAAAGAAAAAACGCACATTCGTATTTGAATCATTCTCTTGTTTGCATTTGAATGCCTTCTAGAATCGTGTACGTACCCAACGGTCCACGTGAAGTGTCAAGTTTCAGATGTAGTTGTTATAAAAAAAATGTTCACTTTCAGACGTAGTTGCTATAAAGAAGCTGAGATAAGTAGTCTTATGTTTGTATTGTATTTGCAGAGAGCTGTAAAATAACTGTTTTCATTATTATCGGGATGACCGCTGTTGATATCTAAGTATATATAACCGTCTATAGCTTAGGTGCATGAAGATATAGAGAGATGACCTTTGCTGACTCGCATTAATATTAAAACGTGCTGTAAACGAACTGACAGGATTCGAACTTTACAGTCCGTGCAATCAGTTGTATTTAGTTCACTATTTATCTAACAAACGCTGAATTAAATTAAAATAAAAACAACGTCATTAGACTGGATACCTTAGTCTGACAACGGAAAGATGGGTTAACCTTTTACATGTTTTTTTTTCTCTGTATTTTTTTACTGACGTTCACCCCTAACAAGGCATATCACCACTTGAGTGTAAGGGGCTTTTATTTAGGACCATGCCTAGGAAAGTTTAACAAGATGTTGGTTTACATTACATTTAAACTTCTGCATATGAGTACAGTCAGGGAAGCAGGTAGCAGGAAGGGAATTCCAACGTCTAGCTGTTCGAGGGCAGAAACTATTAGAATAAAAAAGCTTTCTGGCATTTAGGGACCTCAATAATGAAGGGGCGAGATTTTGTTGCAAAGTTTGTCGGGAATATGTACGTAGAGGCGACATAAGTGCAATGAGTTCATCAGAGCACATTTCATTAAAATATTTGTAAAACAGACACAAAGATGCAACATTGCGGCGATGGGACAGAGGTTAGAGACTAGTTGACAAAGTGGGATCTATTATATTGGAAACTCTTTTCTGGACCCTATTCAAGAGGGAGGGGCGTCTAGCTGTTCGAGGGCAGAAACTATTAGAATAAAAAAGCTTTCTGGCATTTAGGGACCTCAATAATGAAGGGGCGAGATTTTGTTGCAAAGTTTGTCGGGAATATGTACGTAGAGGCGACATAAGTGCAATGAGTTCATCAGAGCACATTTCATTAAAATATTTGTAAAACAGACACAAAGATGCAACATTGCGGCGATGGGACAGAGGTTAGAGACTAGTTGACAAAGTGGGATCTATTATATTGGAAACTCTTTTCTGGACCCTATTCAAGAGGGAGGGGCTTGTAGTAGATACACTAGCCCAGATGTAGCAAGAATACTCCATGCATGGGCAAATGATGGCCTTGTAGAGATACAAGATAGTCTCAGGTGTGAATAGTCTTCTAGCTTCTTTGCAGCAGCATTCGCAATATCCTCAGTGTATTTGTTCCAGTTAATATTGCCCGTGAATGTAAAGCCGAAGAGTTTGATAGAAGAATTCTCAGACAGGGAGTTATTTGCTATGGATATCGGTGGTTGGAGAGGCGCATTGTAATTTTTAAAGGAGAGCAGCTTAGTTTAGTCTTACTAATATTAAATGCTGCCATCCATTCATAGCCTGATTCCACTTCGGTCTGGAGGACATTTTCTTACGGTTCTGTCATTGTCTTAGATTTATGTACATCCTTTTTATCTCTCATGTATTTTATAGAAAGTTGCATCATCACTAAATATACTATATATACCCGTCTCGGACATAATATATGAAAAACTGCAAAAGCCATGCTTCGGAAACGTTAATAACTTAACCAAATACTTATCTAATTAAGCATCATCTTTAATGTTATCAATGAGTGTCACATTCATTCATTAATTTTCGAAAACTTGTAAGTTGAAGTCATATTTAAATTGGGAGCCTAACCGAACTTTTCGTGGCCCTGTCGGTGGGGCATTAGAATACACCGACTGCCCCCCCCTCCTGCAGAGGGTAAAAGTCCCTCTATGGGGGTCCTGGATATGACCTTAAACTATATCCAGTGGTGAAGCCCCAGCTTGTGGGCTTTGGAGAGTGTAGAGCCGCCCTTTATTTGCCATTGCTCCCAGGTCCACCCTGACCCGGAGTGGTAGTATCTGTTAGGGTCCCAACTATGGATTGAATAGAAATCGACTTGAAAAAAAAAAGAAGATATATTCTATTAAAAAAATGTTCTTCAAAATAACTGGATCCAGCATTAAATAACCTGAAAAGGGTTGATATGCCTTAAAACAAAAACAACCAACCAATCCTCATAGATTCATACACATTATTACCTGTACTAAAGAACCTCTCACTCTCCCACAGTGAAGGTTGTGCGTTTAAACATATTAAAGTTACATATTTACAGACATGACATTAAGTTTTTTTTTTTTTTTTATTTTCTTTGAAGATTGTAACGCTTGGTATGGGGCAGCCAAACCAGCTGTCAACATTTCTCTGCTTTTTATTTAAACCAACTGAGAGCTCTTTTTAGTATCCTCGTTGTTCCCTTGTGCAATTGTCTGGGTCTCTTTTGCACTTAGTTCACCAGGAATATTAGTTAAGTAGGATTTCAGGTTCTTCTTCATAAGCCCTATGCCACCTGGTACGATTGATATCTTTCTAAGATTCCAGTTTCTTTTCATATCATACATGAGACCTTGATATTTGGTTTGTTCATGTATAGTTACGTCGATGGTTACCGAATTCATGTTTTTTTGTTGAATGACATGAAGATTGACGACATATTTGTTTTTCTCTCTTCTGAAGTTGATGGTTGCTGCGTCGAAGGAATAAGGAATTAAATTCGCTGTTTATTCTAAGTTGTTTGAAATCTTTTGTTAGTACCTAATATTTTCACCGAGTTTTGATTGAAGTCAAAAACGATTGAATTTTTTTTTTTCTTCTTTTGCCGTGTGTATCGGCAAACAATTACATTGACACATCGATTCTCGATAGACCATCGACCTTAAGCAACGTTGGCCTGGTCAGTACGAGATGAGTGATTATTTGAGAATACCAGGCGCTGTATGTAGTTTTACGTCAACACCATCGGGTTTACGTCAAGAACTGCAAAAACCTAAGGTTGTCATCTGCCCATCCGGGAATATACAAGCGTCTGAGGACCCCATTTGACATTCAAATTGTACTTTCTCCGGATAGAAGCCGATTTAACTCGAATAGGGTGAGTGTCGCTTCGGAAGGGAATACCAAGTGTTTTTTACGTGTTGAAAGTTGGTGCTACTTTGATGAATTTGGGAACGTAGTTGCTATAAACAGGGATAAGTAAATAGTTATGTGTTTGTATTGTATTTGGTAAGAGCTGCAAAATCAATGTGATTTCCATGATTAGCGCGATGGCCGCTATTGATATCGAAGTATATAACCATCTACAGCACGATCACGTTGAAACACCTGTTCTCGCCAGATCACGGAATTAAGCAGCGTCCAGCCTGGGCAGTACCAGATGGGTGACCATTTGTGAAGGGGCAGTGCTGTATGTACCGCAAAGTAAAATACAAGATAGACCGCAAAGTAAAATACAAGATAGAGAAACTGGCGTGGTCTATCCTTATCTCGAGGATAGATTTAGACTCTCTTAAGCCGTGGTAGGCACCCCGTCTAGTGATCGAGTCACGATAAAAAATACCCTTGATAGCCCTGGCGAAGCATCAAGTATTCAGCTACCGACAAGATTCGAATTACACTATAAGCTCGTATAGTGAGTTCAATTTCGGCTACAGCCGCGCTGGATAGCTTTGGTGTATGAAGATGTAGAGAGATGACCTTTGCTGACTCGCACTATGGCACCAAGAAAAGGAATGAATGTGTCGAAGTACTCGAATATGTCCAGTTGCCTATTTGTTCATATGTTGAAATTTAGTAAAGTGTTTCTCATGCGACTGTATAAAAATATGTTGTAAGAAGATCTGTAATACTGTGTTTATTTTTAAGGGTTACTTGTGAAAAAATATTCAAGTTCTTTCATTGACGTAACTATCTCTGTTCTTCTGGTTTGTAAGATATTAGTGTGGGCAAGATAGAATCAGATTGTGTCATATACGTGCTGCAATTGTTCGTTCCTATCATTTAAGAGATCTTCACGAGACCGTATTTCCTCATCGTGATTGACCGCGACAGGATAGGAATACTGAGTCTTGTAACTTATCTGCAGCAATTACTGCCTTCCATAGTTGTCGCACCACGTTTTGGCTAACCAACCCTCTGGCTTGCTTGAGTAGGATTGAAACCGCCATTGTGAGACAATGCTCTCCTGGAACTGTAGATACTTAACACTCTATCCACTGCGCCGAAGGGCGGTTAAGGTTGGATTTTATGCTCTTACAAATACAATTTTGTTAATATCTGGTCTTCCATTGTCAAGTCCGTACCGAATGATATTATTTTTTGGTCTCCCGGCGAAAGGAGGGTAGACCTGTAAATTCGCCTTGTCCATTCTTCCGTTCGTCTGTCTGCATTTTTCTCAATAACTGATATGAGTAAAAAAGTAACAGAACGGATTTTCCGGGAAAACTCCAGTTGCCGCACTGGGGTTGCCTTTTGGGTTAAAATGGCTAAAATTGACACTTCTGTGCTTATTAAGAAAATTGATGCCTTGGATTTTTATAAAACTTTCTGAAAAGTCGAAACTAACTGATTTCTATTTAATTGTGTTTGTCTATATTTCGCGATAACTCTTGGATGTGCCCTAGGGCCTCTTTTAGAGGTAATAAAAACACTCCATTTTTGGGACTATTTTACCACATTCGCCCAAAATTTTCTGTGTATGTCTATTTAAGAGTTTTGCATGGTGCTGAATTCAAATTTAAATATGTTAAGGCCTTGGGGGCTTTGGGAGCTAAATGGCGGGGTGGGGCCAATGATGGGCTTAGTCATTTCTTTTTTTGCATGGTGCGGAAATCAAATTTACATATATTAAGGCCTAAACTGAACCTTTTGTTCATTTTCACCAGGATTTGACGTTCGCTGGGAACTTTTGGCGGCAAATGGGGGTGGCAAATGCTGAACTTAGTCATTTTTTATGCCTCGTTCACAGTGCACTCACGGTGGACCATGCGTGCTTCACGTGTTTTCTTTTAGTCCTTTGAGATAGAGATAAGGGAATAATTTACAAATCTCGGCACTCCTACCCTGTCGTGGTTAATCACCTGAAGAGGGTCAGAGGATGAGTTGGCTTAAACGTGGTGAAACAACAACAACAACAACTATGAAGATGAGGAAACAGTCCGCAAAAAAGAATAGACAAATTATGAAGCCTCATTTCAAAGTATTTCAAAGAAAAAAAAGGGCAAAGTTTTATTGGGCAATTCTCTAACCTTTTCTAATGATTATGGAACACGCAATGCTATTTATGGAACTAAGATAGTTGGTTTGTGAATATTATTTGTGTCGCTCGAAGTACGTTTCGCAAGTGCGCCGGTTTCTGGCGAGGATAACTAAATATCGGGTTAACTAAGAAAATTCTAAAGTATACTTTAAGGGTGTTGTGTTAATGTCGTCGCGTAATATTTATATGCATATTTATTTATTTTATTCAATTGCTAATACTGTAAAATCCTTCGACCAGCGTTGATCGTTATTTCCTGTACTGATGATTGCGTACACATGGCACATTAGTGTCTGTAAATATTAAAATAATTATTTATAATATATATATATATATATATATATATATATATATATATATATACATGTTTCGGATGTTGGACCATGTTTAGATCCAACAGCCTCGTCAGACTTTATAGATAACCCTTCTGTAAGGTCTGACGAGGCTGTTGGATCGTAAACATGGTCAAACACCCGAAACTTATGTAACCAAATAGATAAAACGGTAATAAAAAAATAATACACATTTGCACTCTCTTAAGGTTTTTAATAATTACCAGTGTACACACACACACACACACATATATATATATATATAAATTGTGTTTGTTGAATTATTGGTTTCCTTGAGTAGAAATAAATCTAACGGTGTACAATTACTTAATCGTAATTTCAAAAATTTAGACCAATATGGTTTCTTAAGTTTCAAGCTGAGGAAATGTTGATACGAACATTGTAACGTTAGGTTTATTGTCTTGATTCGGCCCATCGGTAGACACATCGGTAAGACAGTTTTTTTTAATATATATTTTCACCCCAAACAACGTACGTTGCCATTTGATGTAGTGGGCTACTATCAGGAACATAAGCTACAGGGCTACTGTGTGGGAAGTTGGGCAGCAAGATGTTGGTTCACGTTACACTTGAACTTCTGCATGTCTGCATGTCAGTACAGTTGGGGAAGCAGGAACCCGGAAGGGAATTCCAAAGTCTAGCTGTTCGGTGGAAGAAACTACTGGAGTAGAAGGCTCTCTTACATCTAGGGATCTCTACTGTGAAAGGGTGGGATTTTGCTGCTTGTCAGGTTTGTCGGGGGTATTTACGTCGAGATTACAGTAAGGATATCTGCCGTGGAGCGGGCTTGCTTAAATCCATATTGTTGGTCGGTCAGAAGTTTAGTATCTTTAAGGTGATGGACTAGAACTTGGTTAATTATGAACTTAAATATTTTGGCAAAAAGTTAGAGGAGGCTAATGGGGCGGTAATTTACTGGGTCAGTCCTTTCGCCAGAATTCTTGAAAACTGGTACCACAGAAGCAGTTTTCCAGCAAACAGGAAAGCAAGATTCATTAAGGCATTTGTTGTAAAGTTTGGAGAGAACAGGAGCTACTTCGGCGGAGCACTTTTTAATAGCACAGCCGGGATGAGATCAGGTCCACATGCTTTTGAAGTGTCAAGATTTTTTATGAGAGTATATACCTGAGCATGGGTGATTTTCAGATCGTCTAGTGTGGTGTCTGTCCGCAAAGGAAAGTCATGGAGTAGGTGGTTAGAAGTATGGAGTTGGAGGCAAACAGACTGGCAAGCATGTTAGCCGTCACGATTGCTGAGCAAACAACCTCATGATTGTTGGATAGTGGGGGAATTGTCGATTGCCTATTATTTACTACACTGTTGTAGATTTTCCAGAAGTCACGGGTTCCTAATTTCTGTGCTTCGATGCGTTTTGTGGTGGTTTCAGTAACTTCTCTCTTAGCTGTCGCTATTTCTTTCTTAACGTTATTTCTGGCTTGTATATACTTCTGTCTGTTTGAACTGGACTTATGTCGGTTAAATCTGCGGAACGCATGCTGCCTTTGTGCGATAGCAGCTGCACAAGTAGAATTAAACCATTGGGGAGAGTGGGGCTTATTATAAGACTTCCGCGTGGGAACATGTGCTTCAATTGCTGTTTTGAACCATTCAGTGGTCTCATTTGCGCACTGTTCAGCGGGAAGTGAAATGATATTTCGCAATGGCGCGTCTCTGGTGAGATCCCTGATGGCTTCTCAGTCAGCCTTTTTATAATATCCCGTTATTTTGAGCAATGGCTCTTCCGTTTTGGCTCTAAAGTTTAGAGCGATTTCAACTATTATCACTACATGATCAGCGTTCCCAAGTGGGCTGTTGGAATTCGTAACACAATCATCGGGAACTGTGGTCAGAAGCAGATCTAAAAGTGATGCGTGTTGTTCTTGCTGGTCAGGGAAACGGGTTGGAAACGTAACTATCTGTGTTAGGGAATGAGTTATAGAGAGGCTATGTGTTGTGCTAAATTTTATATTTCAAACTTAAGCTATTGTATAAAATATTTTTCTAAAACCAACGGTAAGTTTGCTAAAGTGTATTGTGGAGTGTGTTCATGCGAGGAGGTATGTGAAGCTTCTCCCAGTGCACAGCGGAGGGTCCACGACTAGAGAACGCAATCAATATGTTGTGTAATGGGATACCAACCTGTCATACAGATGTATGTACTTGTGACGAAGGGTTCATCATTATGTGTGTACGTGTCACTAAATTACATAAACGACTATACATGGTTTGGTATCCTCGTTTATACATACATATTTTATAGACACTCCAGGTGTTCATCTGAATGTGTGTACGTGTCACTACAGTGGTTCTTCGCTATCTGAACCCTAAGTTGTGTTGTTAAAATCTATTTATGTTCCAATGATATGATCGTCTAAATGTTCATAGGTGCGCGTTGTGTGTGTGTGTCATACATGTATTTTCGATGTATCTTATTCAACTATATCATTGATCTTGATCCATTTGGATTCCACCTGTTCTTTGGAGGGGAAGCTGGGACCTGTTTGAACGAATGATTCACTTTAAAAACGCTGCTTGTATTTTATATAATCTTTATTTCACTTTCCAGAATGTCGACGCAGATGAATATGGAAAGTGAGTTTCTTTTGCCGTGTATTTAATTCTATAAGTCTCCATTGTGAAACACGTCATCTCCCTCACAAGGGGGAGGGCAACCCTTAAACCTAAGCGTTCTGTTCCAATTCTAAGTTCTAAATCAATGTTGTCTCTGGCTAACTTGATCACGTAGTAATATGCACGTAGCTCCGGGTCAGCTGATAAGATGCTTCCGGTGACTTGTCTATGATATATCTTGATATGTTTTGACAGCTTTTATCAACATTCTTCACACCCATCTCTTGTGTTTATCTCGCCAGTTATATAGATAGATAGATCGAGGTAGATATATCGATAATACACATAGATATATAGATAGATAGATCGAGGTAGATAAATAATTAACATATTAATGCATATTAATTATATGGAATCATTTTTTTTTAAATAGTCAACCATATAAGAGCCTATTCGTTACCACACACACACACACACACATTCAACTTTGTATTATATATATATATATATATATATATATATAGAGAGAGAGAGAGAGAGAGAGAGAGAGAGAACCACGTTGAGGATGCACTTCATAAAATGTGAATATATATATATATATATATATATATATATATATATATATATATATGTAATCTCTGAAAATAAAATCAGAGCCGATTCTAAAGCAAAAGGGGGATAACGTTTCAGATTGCATTTAATAACAATCATAATTAACAAATTTAGCTTTTCTCAAAAAAGAACTGCAGTGTCACGCTACAGCCGATAGGCGCAAGTGTATTAATAAAATACTAACGTTCGTTATAGATTGGAATAAAATAGTTATTTCATTTAATATATGTATATATATATATATATATATATATATATATAGATAGATAGATAGATATATATATTTATTTCATTTAATATGTGTATATATATATTTATTTATTTCATTTAATATATATGTATATATATTTATTCATTTAATATATGTGTATATATATTATTACATTAAATATAAGTGTATATATATGTATGTGTATATATACATATTTATTTCATTTAATATATGTGTATATATATATATATTTATTTCATTTAATATATGTGTATATATATTTATTTAATTTAATGTGCATATATGTATGTATATATATTTATTTTATTTAATATATGTGTATATATATATCTATGTATATATTTATTTTATTTAATATATGTGTATATATATCTATGTATATATATTTCATTTAATATATGTATATATATGTATGTATATATATTTCCTTTAGTATATTTGTATACATATGCATGTATATATATATATATATATATTTATTTTATTTGATATGTGTGTATATGTATGTATATATATATGTTTCATTTAATATGCGTATGTATGTATATATTTATTTCATTTAATATGTGTATATATGTATATATATATATTTCGTTTAATATGTGTATGTATATATATATATATGTGTTTGTTTCATTTAATATATGCATATATATTTATTACATTTAATATATGTGTATATATATGTATGTAAAGTTCGTTTAATATATGTGTGTGTATATATATATATGTAAGTATATATAAATATTTCATTTAAATTGTGTATATATATGTATGTGCATATATATTTATTTCATTTAATATGTGTATATATATATTTATTTGATTTAATGTGTATATATATATTTATTTCATTTAATGTGTATATATGTGTGTATATATATATTTATTTCATTTAATGTGTATATATGTATGTGTATATATATTTACTTCATTTAATGTGTATATAAGCATATGTATATATATTATTTCATTTAATGTGTATATATACATGTGTATATATATTTATTTCATTTAATGTGTATATATACATGTATATATATATTTATTTCATTTAATGTGTATATATGTATGTGTATATATATTTACTTCATTTAATGTGTATATAAGCATATGTATATATATTATTTCATTTAATGTGTATATATACATGTGTATATATATTTATTTCATTTAATGTGTATATATACATGTGTATATATATTTATTTCATTTAATGTGTATATATACATGTGTATATATATTTATTTCATTTAATGTGTATATATACATGTGTATATATATTTATTTCATTTTATGTGTATATATACATGTGTATATATATTTATTTCATTTAATGTGTATATATACATGTGTATATATATTTATTTCATTTAATGTGTATATAAGCATGTGTATATATATATTTATTTCATTTAATGTGTATATATGTATATATATATATTTCATTTTATGTGTGTATATATGTGCGTGTATATATATATTTCATTTAATGTGTTGTATGTATATATATATATATTTCATTTATTATATGTGTATATATGTATATATATATATATTTATTTCATTTAATATTTTATGTAATATTTGTGTGTATGTATATATATATATTATAGATGTTGAGCAAATTATATTTCTTATGTATTATGTAAACCTCCAAGTTTAAAACTGTTGCTTTTTGTGTTAAAGTGTTTCCAAACTTCTCATGCAATTATTTATATTCAAGCTACATTTATATTGTTTGTGTCACGAATAAAACTCCCTCTTCTCCATCGTCTTCGTTTAAATAACAGTTCAACGCATTTTCTGTGGCGTATATCACACTGTTAAAGCGTGCTGCAATAAATAAGCGGCTAAAGGAGCTGGATTCTCCAAAACTGACGGTGATAATTTAAATTCAACATGTCGCCATGACAACGCTGTTATTTGGCTCTATTAGAACCACTTGTAAGGAACTGATGCTGGTAGGATTTCTACAGTATGACCACATATGCATGGACGTATTAAAAACAAACATAATTTACAATAAAGACAAAAAGAATCTAAAATAGGATAACACGTTAACATTGTAAGGCGTTAATTAATTTTTTTATTAATAAATATAAATTACCTGTTGAGCGTTCTCATAGTTCCCGTATCAAGCTTAATGCCAGCGAACCATTCTTTCAAACGCTAACATACGCTTGGTTATTTGAATTATTCGGACTGCTGTTATCGTCGTGGTTGTTATTTGCACAACGTTTCGATCGACGCAATTTCCGGCCTTCTTCAGGTTTATTCTGTTGAACTCTGGAGTTTTTTCTGTGGAACTCTGCAATCCACATGGAATTTCGAACGGGGTGTAACGTGCTGCAGCCTTTTCCAATCGTTCTAAAAATGTTGTTTGTAACGTGGTCGTTACATTTTAACACGGACTCACCGTTATGTACGAAAGTCTAACAAAGGAACAAAGGAGAAAAAATTAAGTTAAAATAAAGACATTTATTAACGGTCGTTTCATCAGCAAACCACTGATACGTAATTTCGCAAACAATAGGCAATATGGGTGCATCCATGCTTTTCTTTTCTAAGTTTATTAAGTTTCCTAGTCCAACGTTCCAACCAGCTGCTATGTCTGCATCTCGCATCGCAGCACACAAACGTCCGACAATTTTGTTTAAAGTTCGGAAGGCTAACAAGTTCTGCATCTTGTTTAAAAGTTCCTCTCGCACTGAGACGTGCTTAAAAGTCCTGTCATGCCGCTACGTGATTAAGTCTTTCCGCGTCGGCACGTGCTTCCAAGTCGCTGTCGCCACCTTGTGCTGTTTCTCTCTCTCTCTCTCTCTCTCTCTCTCTCTCTCTCTCTCTCTCTCTCTCTCTGCTTTGACATCATTTCACACCACGGTTTTATCATTTACATACGTTGAGATGCCGCAGTGGCTACATGCGTGGTCGTGGTAGTGTGTTCGTTACAGGAACCCTTTATTTAATCTCGTTCCATAAGCCATGACTGGGTAGAAGTTGTATGGCTGACGAAACGAGAACATGTTCAATTCCTGGAATGACCTGGTCCCCGTTGATTTTGCGGTGGGTGTTAAGTTATGTACAGTTCTAGAAGAACGTAACAAAGAGAGCGAATAAAATAGTGGGAGGAATAGACAGATGTACCTAATTAAAAGGAAGGAGGGAAAGGAGGAAAAAGAAGGGGGATATGGGAAGAGTGAAGGTGTATGATGACATCACAAAGTATTCTAGCCGTGATATTGGAAGAGAGGGGGAAGAGGAGGTGGAGAAGATGCAGATAAAAAGAGGAAAGTCTGTTGCATCACAATCTATATAATTATAAAACTCAAATGACCTTGTAACGAGTGATGTAACGCACTTTCCGGTTCACGACATCCGGTTGCGCATTGACCTATAATAACGTAGACAAATAAACAGAAATCGCTACTTTTTAAGAATTTGGCCTGCGCACTAAAATATAAACGTTATTATTTAGAAATTATTATTTAATATGGGAAGGGTGAGGATGTTTTGCAACTATTCTGTATTACAAGTATATTATCGCAATTTTCTTACAAATAAATCAACTTTGACCCGTTGACAACGTATTGTTTTACTGTGTACGTTTTCAGTGTCCCAATTATATATTTTTTCGCGTTTAAATTATCTAAATAATTGTTAATACTTTCTGCATTTTTTTACATCGTTCATTTCCGTATTACGTCTAAGTTATTTTAACGCAATTTTCTTACAAATAAATCTACTTTAACCTTTGACAACCATAAGAGCATTTTACAATGTATTGTTTTACTGTGCACGTTTTCAGCGTCCCAACTGTTTTTTTTTTTGCGTTTAAATTAAACGATATATCAAAATTTGAATAGTGCAGATTTACCTATAAGTATGGCAAACCCCTTATAATTCAGTGGCTGTAAGTTTTTTTTTTCAAAAATAAACAATTATAAACAGAACGACTCATAGAAATCTATCTATATTCTTTTTTCATTTTTAATATACTTTCATAAAAATGTTTCTGTTATGTCACAAAACTGGTATCGGTTAATAAATAGTAATCATTAATAACACTGAGCTAATTATTAAAATAGATTTTCTTTAATGTAAAATGCGATGAGGTAACTTTTTTAACGTAGATTCCTTTTGAATAAATAGTTAAATAGTATAGAAATCATGCTAGAATGAAAGTGTACATAAGTCTGTTTTCAGTATGAACATTGACTTGTGAAACAGTGTACCTTTTGTACATATGATTCAAATAGTAAACAGAGAGGAATACGACTTTATTATAATTAATATTTATGGATTTACTTATTCAGCTATATATATAAATATATATATATATATATACTAGCATGGGTGCCCGGCGTTCCCCGGGTGTTTGAGGTGTATGCTGAGCAAAAAAACCAAAAAAAAAAAACCGGTCAATTTTTTTTAAACTTTGACCCCCGTTATTGTTTTGGGCTCAAATCAAGTTATTAAGTTAGATCCATGTCCAAGGAACCTATATCTAACATTTCAAGTGTTTAGACCCCAAATTGCCGGAGGAGTTTGGTAGAGTTCTCAAAGGTCAAATCGTTGAATTTTGACTATCGAATATCTGGCCGAAATTCTGGCCAAATTTCAGTCCGAAATCCGATCACATCGATTTTCCCAAATCTCAGTACCATGTATATCAAATTTCGAGTCTGTAGACTAAAAATTGACAGTTATTGCGTAGGGAAATGTACACAGACAGACACACAGACACGTTCACTTATATATATATATATATATATATATATATATATAAATACATGTGTGTGTATGTGTGTGTATATATATATATTTATATGTGTGTATATATATATTTACATGTGTGTGTATATATATATTTATATGTGTGTATATATATATTTATGTGTATATGTATATTTATGTGTATATGTGTGTATATATATGTGTGTGTATATATATATATGTGTATATATATATATATTTATATGTGTATATATATATATTTGTGTATATATATATTTATATGTGTATATATATATATTTATGTGTACACATCTGTATGTATATATGTGTGTGTATATATGTGTATGTATATATGTGTGTGTATATATATATATATATATATGCGTGTGTGTATATATGTATATGTTTGTGTATATATATATATATATATATATATATATATATATATATATATATATATAGATATAGATATATAGATATACGTCCTGCATTGCCCGGTTGTATAGTACGCTTAAAGATGATATTTTAATTTATGCAGATTGTGTCTGTCTTATTATAGAATCAATCCTCTATTGATTATTGTTTACTACGAGGAATAATTTGCCCGGTTGATTAATTCGCAAAAAATAAATTTTAAAAATAATAAAGATAATGTCTTTATCAAATTCCGTCTGGGTTTGTTTACAATATCACGTCAGCTGATAATTGGGTTTGGCGATAAATGCCCTGGAAAAGTCGCTTCTGATTAGTCTTAAACTTTGCAACTAAGAATTGATCTGCGGCGATTTTAAATGGAACCTCTTCTTTATCGTAAATTGAACTCGGTGATAAGAAAAAATAAAAATAAAATATTGAGGTGCGTCCAGGCTTGAACAGGGGATCATTTGATCTGTAGTCGAATGCGTTACCACTTAGCTATACTCTAGATGAAAATAAATCTGTTCTTTTGGGGAAGAAATGATTTACTAAGATTTCCTCATTGCCTTTGGCCGGTGTAACGTAAAATATTACCATGTAGAAGTTTTCTTTTTATCTATAAGAAAAGACTATTTTTAGGATCGGGGTTTTTCGATTTTCAATACTTATCGGATTAATTTCTGTACAAAATAAATCTAAGAACACTGCCAGTCATAAAAATTAGCTTTGTGTGAAGATTTTAATTGATCGAAACTTCTAAGGAAAAACCTCACACACACACACACACACACAAAGTGACTATATATATATATATATATATATATATATATATATATATATATTCTTTAATGTAATATGCTCAACAGATAGAAGCTCCGACTGTTGTTTGGGCGGTCGAATTTCGATCCTGGCTTGGAGTAGTTGCTTGTCTAGCCCCACTGATGGGCTGTGATACAGCGAAGCAGTACTGTATGTGGATGACTATATATATTTTTTTCATGCTTGCATATAAATTGTTATAACGGCATTTATAATATTTTATATACTGATTTTTTTTCTTTGACTGTGCTCAATACGTGAGTAGAGCGAAATTTTGAAAATATTTATGGCAATTAAGATCCACGGAATTTTCATCCTCGTGAGAATGAAACGCAGAATTTTTTTTTTTTTTTTTTTTAGCTTAATTGCCATACATATTTTCATTAAAATAGAAAAATGCGAGCATGAAAAGTAATATGGTTAAGCTTGAACATGAGAAAGTAAAGGACTAGTTGTTAAAACTGGAAAAGAAAAGGACAAGATATTCTAGTAAAAAATATAAATTTATAACTTAAAATATTGCAGCATTAAGAATTTATTATATAGTGTTATAAATTGAATTTAAAAAATTCTTAATGCTGCAATATTTTAAGTTATAAATTTATTATAGTTTTTACTTGAATATCTTGTCCTTTTCTTTTCCGGTTTTAACAACTAGTCTTTTACTTTTCCATGTTTAAGCTTAACCATATTACTTTTCATGCTCGCATTTTCTATTATAATCCATGATTTTTACAGGCTTCAAGTAAATTGACTTGTTTAATTTCAGTCTGATTTTGCCCCATAAACATAACATACACATATGTATTAACAATGTACGGCACTCGTCTGCTTTCAATAAAATCCCCCCAATTATCTCCCTTTCATTATTGTATCTCTCTGTTTCACTTGTTACTTCTCTTTGCGCGAGAACGGTGAATTGGTAGAACCAGTAGTCGCTGAAGCAACGTGGTTGCTATGGAGACCGGCCATAAAAAACGTCGCCCACCTCGTTAGTGATTTTTTACGATTTTGAACAACAGTAAATTCATTATAACTTGTTTTACTAAACGAAAATTGAAAATTTTATTTTTCACAATAAAGCCGAGAAGGTGATCTATAAACTGTAATAATTGTTTGAAATTTGGTCGAAAAATGAGCGGTGAAGCTTTAAAGCAGTTCTAAATGACTAAAACATCCACTTAACCACATATTCAAACACAATTCTGTTTGAATGATAATTTATATATTGAATAGTTTTGCTCAACTTTCATACGTTAAAGGTTTGCTTTCGGAAACGAATCGTGTTATGGTGACTTTATCAAATTATTTAAACTTCGATTTTTTTTACATAAATAATGCTCGACAACCAGTATTAATGTAGATTTTTCTTGGCATTCGTTTCTCCGATATCTTTCTAGAAAGAATTATTCCTAGAAGGATATCGGATACTTACGGGAGGGACTATGTGAAGGTTGCCAACATCCTTAAGTAAGATTGGCTTGTGAAACGAACTGGGTTCGAACTCAGCTAGCCTAGGTTGAGCCACGGTCACCTCCCTGTCCGTCGGGTTGTTGCTGATGCTGATAGTTTTATTGCTGTTGTTCAGATTCACTGCTGAATCATATCATTTTTTTGCTGAAAGTAAAACTTTTTTTTTTTAATTTGATGAGGAATACAGTTTAATGTTGTTTTACATTTTTGGTACACGCCTCAAAAAAATTCGCGCAGTTTTATTAATTATCGCAAATCTTTTCATTTTAATGGTCTTCAAATATGGCCGTTTAAAATATTGCTTTGTTTTTGTTTTGTTTTGTTTTTTCGTAAATCCTCGATTCTATGTGTTTATCGAGCATTCAGAGCAACTTCAGAATTCAACCTAATTTAAAAAAAAACTCATATATGCACCCGTCACGAAACGAAGATGACATATTATAAAAATTACGTAAATTGATCAAATATATATTTTTAACGATTTTAAGCGATTATTGTGACATCGTTTGCATTCCAAAGCTGATCTCGCAAGGTTAAATTATTGTAGAATTATCTGCCTTTGTTGTTTTTTTTTCAAGATAGCGATACAAGACAATCCCTTTTTGCTTACTCATAAATTTAATTTCCTTAGTCAAAAATTAAACTACTTGATCAATTTACGTGATAGTTTGGAATATGACATGTTCTAGTAAGCACATCATTCATAATTTTCATTTTTTTTTTTTTTTTTATGAGGTTGAATTCTGAAACTAACCGGGAATTCTTTATTCGTAAACATCTAAACTTAAATAGCATCAAATTTAAAGAGACAAACGTAAACAGTGT
This sequence comes from Euprymna scolopes, assembly GCF_053919585.1. Lineage (NCBI taxonomy): Eukaryota > Metazoa > Mollusca > Cephalopoda > Sepiida > Sepiolidae > Euprymna > Euprymna scolopes. The sequence goes on from NC_136509.1 coordinate 94,333,347, forward strand.
TAAAGGAAAAGAAATAAACTGCTTGACGGAACTTAAAAAAAAAAATTCTTAAAAAATAATGCTGCTTGTGATTTTTTTTTAAACCAACGCATTTTAGGTGAAAATATTATTACTTACGAGTCATGGCGAATAAATTCAAAACATTGCAAAAACTAGTCCAATAGAATATATGCTAGATGTATTTTAAACGAAAAAAACTATCCGCTACAATTACATTCGGTTTTAAAATGACATACTCTTAATTTAATTCAATTAATGTCTATTTAAAACAAGAGAGATAAGTCAGTTTGTCTTACTGAATTAGCTGCACAAATCTTTCTACGATAAAAC
>NC_136509.1:94343676-94348676 GCF_053919585.1 Euprymna scolopes
TATATATATATATATATATATAAGAAAGATAAAATAATCATCCTGAGCATTTAATTATACTATATTGATAGTGTATATTTATCGAAAATGTTTGTATACTTATTTATGTGTCAATAGAATGGATTACACACACAAACATGTGTGTGTGTGTAGATATATCATTATGATTATATTATCATCGTCATTATGAATGTTTTTGGAAAATTATTTATTAATTGATAAAAATCACTTATCAATCGGATATTATTCAAGGAATCTGACCGAAAAGGTATCAGATTGAAATTCTATTGTGGATGAAAAATAAACCTATTCAGCATATTTATGTGCATATGTGCACACATATTTATGTGCAGGTGTGCACGAACAATGCATGTGAGAATTGCCGTCTATAAATAATCGTCAGACAATAATCGACACAATAGATTTCAAACAAATGGTGCGTTTTGTTTCTTTTTTAATTTATAACATTAAATTGAAATAAAGGATTCTTATAGCGCAGGATTAAAAATGATTTCGGTTTTCATAATCACAACAACAGCAAGAACAATAACAATAATAATATGGCCGCAAAGTAATGATAGATTACAAATTACCTATCAATTTACTAAAATGCAATATGCTTCAAAAGTATGCACTTAGCAGTGGTTTTCCCCTTTTTTTGCTTTCAATTAAATACACACACAAACACACACACACACACACACATATATATATATATATATATATATATATATATATATATATATATATAAGCGACTGAAACGAATCTGCTTAAATGTGTGCAGATGACTATATATATATATATATATATATATATATATATAATATATATAATAGACGCAGATATATACAACGCAGGTTTTTACATTAGAGCTACCTTCTCCGAGATGCATGATTTAACAAACTGGGGGGGGGGGGGTCTAGCTCCCAGTGAATTAATGCGCCTCCAGATACTAACCTGGAAATTTCTAAATATATATAAATACACATATACATACATACATGCATGCATACATACATACATATATATATATATATATATATATATATATATATATATATATATATATATACATATATTCATATATATATATACATATATATATTCATATATATATATACATATATATATTCAGATATATATATACATATATATATTCAGATATATATATACATATATATATTCATATATATATACATATATATATTCAGATATATATATACATATATATATTCAGATATATATATACATATATTCAGATATATATATATATATATATATATATATTCATATATATATACATATATATATTCATATATATATACATATATATATTCATATATATATACATATATATATTCATATATATATACATACATATATATATTCATATATATATACATACATATATATATTCATATATATATACATACATATATATATTCATATATATATATATATACATATATATATATATATATATAAACGCATATATGTGTGTGTGTATTTAGAATGTGCATGTTTATATATCTGTGTGTACGTACGTATATATGTATATTTAATTTTATTTATGTAAACACTATACGTCACATATTCCAGAGATATACCATGGTTTCATTTACACTGGTTATACTGTTTAAAAAAAGACTCTTAAAACATAATTTCAAATCCTCATCAACTCAGAAAATGAAGTTCGAAAGAAAACATTCTTAGTTTTTAAATACTTTGTAATTTAGCTTTTGTATACTTATGATTTAATCGATTTTTTTCCAACATACACTAACTCATATATATGTGTGTGTTTATATTATATGATGCTTGCAACGTCTTGTCAGACGAGTTCCCCTCCCTCAGACACTTAATGTCTTTGAGCCCAAAAATGACTTTTTTTTTAGTCCTACTGTTGAATTCACACGCTCAGGCTTAAGACGGTCATCGAGATCAATTATTACATGCTTCCAGCATTTCAAGCCTCCACGCGTCACAACTTTTCCGTCGCCACAGGACCATTTTTATAGACAAATGCCTGAGGGAGTATCTATACACAGATGATGCTACAGAGTCTTAGCTTTGTACGACAGCTAAGTCTCTCTCTCGTTTCAAAATGTTGAGATCCAGCAACAAGCAAGAGCAAGATAGCCAGCAACAAGTTAAACTGCAGACCAGCTTAATGCGGGTACTGGTCTCCCGCTTTATGGTTTTTTAAATCAGATTTACTTTTCCTAGAAATATTGCCTTTACCACGGCTTACCGGAGCCAACACACACATGCATACACACAAATATACACGGTGCTAGTTGGCCGTTGACCCCGAAAAAAGGGTTCATTCGCCCTTTGGAAGGTCTTGTTTTTAATCCTTCAGGGAGACTAGCCACCCTCCTCACCAAACAAGTCTGGTGGGGGAACCAGTTTATTCGTCGGTGACCTGACCATGAAGCAGGTAGTACTGGGTTACATGGTACCAGTAGCATAATAATAATTATATAGGACAGCTAAAATACAAATTTATATATATATATATATATATATATATATATATATATATATATTATTATTATTATTATTATTGCCACATTATACATACACTAGTGTTCCATGCTAACGCAATCGTCAATGTAGGATAACAATTCATGACGTTCATGAGATTTGAACCCAGTCACGAAGGCGCATTTTACTCCATTTACTGAGGCTTTATCTCCGAGTTATATAATGTGTGTTATATTTACTGTTGTATGTTAACGAACTTCGATTTGAAACATCGATCCTCATAATCATATATAGGCTAAAGCTAAATTACGTAAGTATTTGGAGAAATATATTTCCATTTTTATCAAAGCGAGAGGAGGGAGCCAATAATATTGTAGGGTCTGCAATCACGCTTTATATCCATAAAACGCTAATTCGACGTTTTACTTTTCTTTATTTATAACTCGGGAATTATAGAAAGAAAATGACATCCGGAACTTCACATGTAATGTAAATAAATATCTCGCTGCTCAACTCCCTACATAGTATTCCTGTAGTTTTGGCCCCAAATAATAGCCACTTTACGTCCAAGTGGCACTGTGTCTTGTTCATAGTGAATCAGCAGTAATTTAAAAAATAAATAAATAAGAACATAAATATTAATAAGGGATTAGAGGCCTGGTGCACGAGTACGCAGGGGATCCTTATATATATTTTTTCAGAAAAAAACCACTCGATGTACTTTAAGGGATGAATTATAAGTATAAAATGACCCAAGTCTGTTGAGTTAATTTTCTTTTACGCCCACCTCTCAAATAACTAATGATTCCGGCATACTCTAACAGGTAGATATTAGAGATGTTAAATATAAGTGTTATTGTCTGTGCCAATAAACGGCGTAGGAATCCTTGTGCCGCCTTGGAATTCACCGGCTAGTTGTTTATCAATATTAACGTATTAATTATTGTTACTAGTTTTTTTTTATTATTATTAAAATTAACAAGTTTATTTTATTTTCGTTTTTGTTTGACTTTCTGGTCCCTTATTTTATATCTTATATTCTTATTGCTTTTGGGGTTCTCATGTAGTTGTTGTCTCCCTAATTTTACTTTCGCCTTTTTCCCCTCACATGCCGCTATTTCGAATTCGTAGTAGCGGGCCGACATCAGTTGACTTTTAAAAAAGTTTAACCTATTTAAAACTTTTATAAATTTCTGCACAATAAAAAAAATTGAATCAAAACAAAAATAATGTTTCTTATTTCGAATAATTTAATCAAGTAAAACTGTCATCTTTTACTTGATTACAAAATTTTAAAAAGTTATTCTTTTATAATATTTCCAAGTTAAATTCAGTTTTTTATAATAATTTTGTTTGTAAAATTGTTAGGTGATTTTGGTAGAATATCTTTTTCAATTTAGTAATCAAGTTAAAAGAAAAAAATTATACTTGATTAACTAATTTAAAATAAAAAATGATTTTGTTTCAATTTAATTATATAAATTATTTCACAATAAAAATTAGCTGCTAAGAATTCGGAATAGTGACATGGGAGCGAGAGAAACAAACGAAAGTTGTACAGGTAGAAAATGACTACATGAGAACCGCCTTTGCTTAAAACGTTTCTTTTGATCTGTCCTTTATTCTGTCCTAAACAATCATTTACTAAAATTGCAAAAAAAGTGATGTATATTTGAAGCAAGATTAAAACTTTTACCGTTTTTCCTCTTTCAGATTGCCCGTCCAGCCGAGGGATAGTAGTCGAGATATGGCCAAATCACCGACTCTGAGTGTGGTTGTCAACTCCTCAGAAAGTCTGTCTCCGTCGGTCACCAGCAGTAACGATGGTCTTTTCCTGCCGGTGGCTTCCAGCCCGCTCACTGTTCCTCCGATCGCTCAACAAGAATCAAGTTCCAATATCAACACACCGATTGGCAGCACAGCGGGCGGCTCCAACGGCAGCACCGGGGTCTCGCCCACCTACAAGGACCTCGGGTTACTCCCAAACAACAACAATGACACTGTTACGTCACCCCACAAGCCGCTACCGCCGTCGTCGTCGGGTGTCACTAGTCCTGTGGCGACGGTAACGGCCCCGATCACCACCACTACCACTATCACCACCGGTTTTCCGAGCACCGCCGCCACCGCCGCCGTCACTTCGACGACGACGGTCGCCGGCCCTTCTGCCACGACCCTACTAACACCCAGTATACCCTTAACCCCAACGCCAGCCCCAGGCATAGGCAGCACAGCATACGCCCCGATTATGGGGCTCACTCCAGTCCCAGCCACGAGCACCCTTCCAACCCCCGCTAATGCGACCCCATCAATTATGTCACCCGGCACGGTATTTAAACCGCCACCCGTCGGATTGACAAACCCCGGAGGTAACGTCGTACCCGGCGGAGGTGGCGGTCTCGGAACCATCGCCGGCAGTTTCGGTGGTGGTGGCGGTGGTGGTGTGGGAGGAGGAGGAGGCCTCGGCAATGGTGGAGGTGGTGGCATCATCGGAGGAGTGGGAGGCAGTAGT
>NC_136509.1:94353676-94456176 GCF_053919585.1 Euprymna scolopes
TTGCTTTAAACGAATAAACACAAAAAACAAACATACACACACACACACACAGATATATATATATATATATATATATATATATATATATATATATATATATATATATATGTATGAAAAATATATAAATGGTGATATCTTTTCTGTATATTTTTTTTATTTTATTGACATGAAGGAATACAAAGTCTTTCGGAAAAAAAAAGAAAACGTTCCTTTCAAAAGAACATTATTTTCGACTGACTATTAAGTCTTCTTCGGTAAGACACACACACACACATATATATATATATATATATATATATATATATATATATATATATATATATATATATATATATATATATCTGAGGTTGTTTTCCAGAGATTAAGTAATCCATGAAGTATAACGAGGTTAACACAAGAGTGCACAATACCGAAGTAGAGCAGGGTATATTATTGGGTTTTACGTAAGACGTAATATGTTGCTACACAGTCATGAGCATGTTTCGGTCAGCTAGTTACCAGTAACTACCTACTCTTCAGGCGATAGGTCTTCAGGGGATATGGAAGCAAAGTTTGCTTTCGTATAAGCTGCATCGCCTGAAGAGGTTTCTGATAACTAGCTGACCGAAACATGCCCATGACTGTGTAGCAACATATTACTGCTTAAATGAAAACAAATTATATATATATATATATATATACTAGCAAAAGTACCCGTCGTTAACTAGGTTCAAAAACAGCCTACAGAAAATGGACTCTGATTTATGAAAGTATGATAGGTTATAAAAAGGAAGGGTTGTAAACAGATAGCTTCGACTTTGGGGGTATCAAAACCAAAGCAAAATATTATGAAAGTAAAAATAAAATAGATAACCCTCATAATTTATTATACCATATCTGTTCACACTGAAACACTTATCACAATATTCGGTTGATTAAAAAACCTTGTTAAACTTTGTGACATATTTACATTCTATGGATGTCAGGCGCGAACGAACACCCCATATATGCAATATTTCTTCAAACTGAAACATTATTATCAAAGTATACTTACGCAGATAGATATGAAAAGTCTTTATTAAAGTTTGTGCCTATTTCCATTCTATGGAGGCTAGGCGCGAACGCAGACGCCACAATTTTATTATACCATCCCTATTTAAGTTAAAACATATTTATAAAAGTATTCTTATGTACATCTATATCAAAAACACTTGTAAACGTTTTTTTTTTTTTTTATTAAATTTTTTATTTCCATACTTTGTGGACCAGGCGCGAACGCAGACCCCACAATTTTAATGAACCACCGTTCTGCTAGATCAAACATATCCATTCCTGTGTCTCGATACATCTTCTATCATTGTATGCAATCAGTTTTTTAAAATAGTCAACCATATAGGAGCTTATTTGTGACCACACACACAGACATACACACACACACACACACACACACACACACACACACATATATATATATATATATATATATATATATATATATATATATATGCGCAAAGTTTTTAATCGTAAACATTTCGCTTTAATTTGAAATTGCTTTAAAGCAAGAAAACCCGATAATCTTTAATCCTTTCTACTGTTGACGTGTATATTTAAAACGCGTCTTTTTTAAACATCATTCAATATTTCTGAAACTCCATTTTCGGAGTTTTAGCGGAAGTTTTCTCTTTTTAGAAACTTTTGGCGCGCACACACACACTATCTTTGCAGTAAAACCATGGCAACGTAAAAATGCATAAACTCGACTCTAGGATTGCTTTGAACAAATGTTCTCGACGACATTCCTGGACCTTTATCGAATATTCGTTAAAAAAATTGAAAGTTAGAAATCAGGTAGTGTTTTCTAACTTCCACTACTACCATTAAATACAACAACTAAACACTGCAACTAAATTCCTATTCCTAAATTACTGTTACTAAATGCTAGTACTGAATTACTGTGAGTTTTTATATCGGTGATCTCTCGCTGGTAAAACAGGCTGTACTCTTCAGAATCTTAGTGGCAGCAAGCCTCCTCCGATGTCAATTACTCCCCATTTGAGCTCATTACTATTGTAACGTACTTGGTGCTCGCTAACCAACTGTTACTAAAAATTTATCGCTGAATAATGATATGTCTCTATTTATTTATTTTCTCCCCTAAATCGGCGCAGATTTACACACGAGGAGTGTTTTTGATGTGGCGGGAAAACAGCCCTAAAAAAAAAGAAAAGAAAAAAAGCACCGTGAATTAGGATAAAATAAAAAAGGGTCTCAGTCTAGAAGGATTTCTTCTCCATAGACCGACGACAGAAAAGATAAAGTCTTATACCAGAAATTATACTATACCTTGCAGCTAATAAAAAAAAGTTAAACCATACAATTTCACTGAACTCTGATCAGCGATAGTACTTTTCACAATTTCAGTACTCTCCGTTCCCTTCATATCGAAATCAGAATGGTTGCATTTGCCCTCTATTTTTCCTATCTTCTCAGACCTCTACGCCAATTTTCCGTGATACCATTTCACCCCATTATTATTCAGATTTACTTACCTCCCCATGAGGACAGAGTTAGCTACAAGGTCGGTTTTTAATGTGGAGAAAATCCAGCTCCCCAAAAGGGCTACTCTGGATAGGAGCCAAAATAAACATTGTCTCAGTCTAGAAGGATTTCTCCTCCATTGATCGAAGTCAGCAAAGGTCAAGTGTAGTATCAGAACAGATACTACACTTTATTCTTAACCCATTGGTGTTTTCTGACCACACCTTTCTAATGATTTATTGCTAAATAATGGTATTCTTTCCTCTTGATAGAAGAATTAAGCACAAGGTCTGTTATTAATGTGAGTGGAAAAACAGCTCTAAAAATATTAACCGTAATATTAACGCTACTGCTTATTGTGCTGCAATAGCGCATAGTACTAATATTTGTTATCGGTAGTTTCCACATAGCTTTTTACTGCTCACGTTTCGCTAATAAAAACAGATGTTTTTCCCTGGAATATGAATGACAACAATTTTCCCTAACTTTACACCACTCTCCGATCTTTGTGTATTCATTTGTTTGCGGACTGTTATCCTAATCTTCATAATTGTTGTTTCACCATGTTTCGGCAAACTTGTTCTCTGGCCTTCTTCAGGTGCTTAACCGCGACGGGATAGGAATGTTGAGACTTGTAAATGTATCCCTAGTAATTACTGCCTTCCATAGTTGTTGTTGTCTCACCACGTTTTGGCCGACTAATCCTCTGGCCTGCTTTGCTTAGGATTGAAACCGCTATCTTCAGATAGTGTTCGCTTGGAACTGTAGAACTCAACGCCTGTATCCACTGCGCCGCAATGAATACACAAATTATGAAACCTCATTTCAAATGATTCCAAATTTTGAAAATAATATATAGTACTCTTATATCTTTTGCATCATCATTGTAACTCACTTGGTGTTTTCGCATAACAAGTTCTTTCATTACTGATTTATTCCTTTGTGACGGCAGGTGGTTTTCTCTGGAACTTCATTGACAATAAGCCTCCTTAAGCGCCATTGTTTATTTTAGTGAAGTAGTGGTTGGTAGTAGTATCACTCCCAATACCCTTCCAATTCGAATTATGTTATCGCCCACAACACGATGTTATCTTCTCAAACCATCTCCAGCTACTTTCCGTCATACACATCGATGATATTTGCTTTAGTTCATTTATTAAGCGAAAGGATGGAGCAGGGGGCGGGGCTCAGTTTATTGTAATATTCTTATATCTTTATTCGGGTAATCGCAGCTTCTTTAGGTTCATCTTAGAAGGTTTTATCTTTTGCATCTGCATCATTTTATTTTAATTCAGCCAGATGACAATGTGACCAACCACGGGTATGTTGCTTGGTTTCCGCACTCAAGGATTTTTTTTAAATTTTACATATGCCAGCTGTTTTCGTTAATCTTCTTGCTATAAGGTGACAGTGGCTGCTTTCAGTTTTTTTCTCAGTATTTGTTTTTTTCGGAACTGTCCCTAGTGCTCCTAAAATTATTGGCATTACGTAGTTTTCATGTTTCCTTAACTCTTTTAACTGTCAGGCAATTTACTTGTACACGCAATAATTTCAGCTTCACCTTGTGATCTGCTAAGACGACAAAATCTAATATCTGGCAGTTTTTATTGTTTTAGAGGAGTAGAAAGAAGACCTTGAATTTATTTTCGGCAGCCTTGTAACTCTCGCTTCCCTTTATTTTGTCCTTTAGTCCTCACATTCCATGAGCTATGTTTCGGACAAAGGAAGGAAAAAAGTAGTTTTCAGTGTCGGAATCTATCCATTTATCGTTTATCCTTAGTTTTTGACCGTGAAGCGGTATTTTTTTTTTAGTTTGTTACATTTACTGGGTTCATGCCTAATACAGAACGATTTCCATAAAAAATAACGACTAAGAATTCTAACACGAGTCATTATCCGTGATCGCTCACTAGAAGCAACAAGTGTTTTTTTTTCCTCTTGAATGAGTCTCTTCGAATATTCAGTATTCTCTGTTCTTTCGATACCCATTGTGAATTCGATATTGTTTCTTGGTTCCCAAGTAATAAGTTTGCCAACTTAATTCTTTTACCTCTGTAATTCACTTGAAGTTATCGCACCAGCCGTTTACCAGGTGTTCTCTTTCATCACGGCCAGTGTCTTTCTCTGGAAGTTGAGTGAGAATACGCCTCTTCGGTTTTCTAATACGCTCCGCACACTTTTCAGTCGACTGATCAGACATGCAAGCCACCACCCCCCACCCCATTCTTTCTATCATTCCATATATTTTTGAACAACTGCTTTTGGCGCCAAGCGATGTTTGCGCCGCTGCATATTTGGGAGGAGGTGTGGGTTTTTTTTTTGGGGGGGGGTCAATTTATAATATTTATTACATTATTTGAAACTCACTAAGTCATTGTCAGTGATCGCTCACTGATGGGAACAGATGGCGTTCTCTGGAATCTGAGTAACAAGCCTCCCCAGATATCTAGTACTCACCGCTACTATCGATCACAATTGCAACTCGTTTTGCATTCCGGCAACTACCGGTTACTGCGGAGTTTTTCACTGCTAACGATCAATGTCCTGTTCTAGAATGTGAACTACAATATGCCTCAATAGGATTCCTGTATTTTCAGGATGTTTTCAGTCGATATGTAGATGGCGTGTCCTCTCGTTTGTTTTTCCGTCCTCCTAGAACCGCCCCCTAAAAAAAAAAGAAAGAAAAAAACGCTATGATATCAACCCAGATTGAGGTCACTACGTCTTTGTATTTTGGTAATAAGAGGAGGTGTCCAACTATTACGATCTTTATTGCATATCTACAATGGCAGTTTCAGTTGCTTTTGTTTCAAGTGATTGCTTCCTATATCTATTTTAGCTGTGTTTACACGGCCTTAATAGCTTTAAACTTACCTGTGGTTAATTGGTATCACTTGGCTATATAAGTTGGTTTCTGCATTCGAGGACCTTTTTTCAGCTGTTTTACTAGCGGCTCTGTTTTATCAGGTTGACAAAAAAGTTCTTGCGGTTTTTAACTTCTAAATTCATATGATCATATCTCGGTTCCGACAAAAATTTATTGATCGAAATATGCACCATCAGAATCAACGCACTTTTGCCAACACAAAACAAGTGTATGTAAAAATCTTGCGTTTTTGATATGGCTTGGGTTTTTTTTTTTTTTAAGCATTTCTCACGCAGAAAGTTGTCAGGATGCTTGAAAAAGTGATAGTCGGCAGTTGAAAGCTGATAAGGCCGAGTTTCATAACCCAATTCTTTGAACTTCTGAAGGGTCCGTTTAGAAACATGTGGTCGGGTATCGTCGTGGAAAAGAATTGGGCCTCTTTCCTGTTGATTAATGCTGGGTGTTGTTGCTAAAGTTTCTGATGCATTTCATCCATTTGTTGGCACCGTAATGGTTTCGTCTGCATGCAAAAAACCTAATGGATGAGGACAGTCGTAGATCAGCAAACAGTCAGTATGGCCTTCTTTTGGTGCAACTCTGGCTTTGGGAAGTGTCGTGGAGATTCGTCGGCGTCTAACCACTGAGCTGAGTGTCGCCGGTTGTCGTAAAGAACCCACTTTTTATCGCAAGTCATAACTCGGTCGAGAAACGTGTTGTTCTTGTAGCATAAAAGAAGGGAAGATGACACTTCATAACGGTCGTCGTTCGATTTGTGAGGCATCACTTTTATTAAGTTTTTGTCTTTCCAATCTCTCAAGTGGTTGGAAATCGTCGTATACGTTACATCTAAGTAATAACAAATTCTCGAACAATTGTTCTTGGATTGGCTTTAACTAAGGCTCTTAATTCATCGGTATCAACATCCGATGGCCGACCACTAGGGTAATCATCTTCAAGACTCTCGTTGCCGCCACGAAATTTTTTAAACCACCATTGTGCTGTGCGTTCAATATAAATTTTCTTTTCTTCCTTTATGTACATGGAACTAAATGAAACATTAAGGGGCAGTTTTTTTGTTCCCCATAAATTAGCCATTTATAGAAAGCAATATTGTTACGTTGTGTGCATGAACATGTTCTATAACGACGTACACGTTGAATAGCGGGGTTTATCTTTTTCTGTATATTCGTGTAAGTGTAAATGCGTGTATGTATATGCGTCGTATCATTTAGTTCGTCGTCTGGTGTGTATATTTTAACATTTATGCAACAGTTCTAACAGGAAACGATTGACGTGGACGTATCGAAACAGTTGTAGGAAAACAGTTTTTTAACAGATGTAAATAACACAACACGTATCCGGTTATATACGAACGTTTATTTTCATGATCTGGCCGACATTTTCAGAGATTACACGTTCTTTACATTTGGCTGCCTGATATGACCCCCCTCCCTGCACCATGGAGATACCAGCTCCCCTTTTTGAGTTGTCCGTTCTCTATGATATCCAACTAATGACTGCAAGAATCTCCCCAAATCTACATTTCATCACGTGTCTCATGACGGGTCTCAGACCAACAGCTGATGTAACCCGAATCTAATTATTTGTTTATGCAAACTAAAAATCATGTTTACATCTATTTTCTATTTTCACATTCTTTTTGCAATATTTTTATATTATATGGCAATCATTTTTCCCCAATATAATTGTTTATTTTTCTAATCATAATAATTGATCCAGCGACCCTCTGTCGCTTGAATCAAGTAATAATAATAATAATAATAATGTTTTCATCCTTGGTTTTGCCTGCCACAGTTAACAGATACTATGCTATGATCACAACTCAAAGGGTCACAATATTACAATATCACGGGACTACTTCCCAGCTGAGTAAAATATGGCCATTTTCAAGTCTAATATAAACATGTTCTTTTTTCGTTTTATTCGTCATCATATTCAATATGGATTCCAGCAACTTACTCATGACACACAGGAGACTTATTGGTCTGTACTGAGTGGTAGATGTCATATCACGTGAATTCTTAAATACAGGGCATACTGATGAGGTTTTCCAGGGTGTTGAGAAGCACTTCTCCTTAAGACAATGCTTAAACATTGCTATTGACATATCAAAGGCCTTTGAAAAGGTATGGCATAAAGGCCTACTTCACAAGATTTCCAGCTAGGGTATAACTGGAAATGTTTTCTCAATTATTAAATCATTGCTCTCTGATAGGCTCATAAGAGTAGTGGTTGATGGGCAGAAATCAGAGGCCCACAGTATTAATGCTGGAGTCCCTCAGGGGTCCATACTGGGCACAACTCTCTTTCTGATCTGCATCAATGATCTCCCAAAACACATACTATGTTGTGGAGTCGTCCTCAAGATATAATCAAAATCTGTCCTGTTTCAATTCTTATCTAAAATCCTCAAGGTGTTTTTTCTTACTGTCGACCTGAAAAAGCCAGTAAGTCTTAACTTCGAGACGCTTTCGAGACTTGATAAGGGGTGACCAATTATGACAACAACAAAAATTATATCCCCGACTTCTTCCTTTGATGAGTTTATCAGTTTGTGTATCCACATCTTAAACTTCCTTCGGTTTGTGCCTATAGTATTTATTCTCATGTTCAAAGTGCAGTCGTTTGCACAGTTCCTAGAGGAATTTTTTTCGGTCATGTTTCTACGTTTCTTTAATGCTACTCTGGTACATTCATGTATATTTTTTCTTTACATAGGAATCACCACTTATCAAGGCCAACAGGCCACTGGAGGATAAGGGTTAAAGAGTATACAGTAGTCAATTGGACAATATAGTAATCGTTAGTCATGGAAATTCGGTAAATTTGTTAACTTAAGTGGAACGGCTCATCAAGAACTTGTTTACGTTGGACTTGAAGACAACCATATTGTAGTCAGCTGGAAAACAGGAAAAGGGAGGACAGTTCCAGATGCGTGCAGTTCTGAGAAAGAAGCTTTGTTCATGGAATCTACGTTTAGGTTTGGGCACAGATAAAGAGTGGAGGGAAATATTGATAGTGTTTTCAGCTAGACGCGTGTTTCTTGTGAAAGTTTAGCGAGGGGGGACCATAGATTGAAGCTCAGTCGAGCACTTGCCATGAAAATAGCGATAAAGCAAAGACAAACTCGCAACATCTCTTCTATGAGAAAGAGGCTTCAGGGAAGAGAAAAAGGCATCTACGAGGTTATGAGCTCTATTTTGAATTCTATCAAGGCAGGATGCCCTTTCTAGCATCATAGATGATGTAGTTTACTATTTTGTTTCCTTGTCCGTAGTCGACATTTACTATTTTAATTGGATTTTTGTAGGCTAATCGCGGGACTGAACTTCACTCCTCGCTTCACACTTGCCATGAAAATACGTTCATCATTGTTAAATGTAATGTGAACAAATATATCGCTAAGTTCCCCATTTAAAGTGTCACTGTATGCATTGTTCCTAATTCACAGAACACCCTTGCGTCTCAATGAGAATTTGCGTCAGCGTGTGGTTTATTTTCTGTGTCACGCTTACATCCGGGTCGTTTAATTGTTATGTACTTCCATTTCTTGTCATAAATAATTTGACTAAGTATTCTTCATCATTTTGGTTTCGATTATAGCTAATGACACTCCAATAATCTATTTTTTAAAATAATTTTATCAGGAATTCTTCATACGCCTTTGTTTCGGTTTCAGCTGATGGCCCTCCAGTAATCCATTTTTTTAATAAATAATTTTATTAAGAGTCCTTCATAAGTTTTAATTTCGGTTTCGATTATAGCAGAAGGAACTAAAGTTTATATATATATATATATATATATATATATATAATTTTAAGTTCTGTTCTGACTCAAGCTGATGAACCCAAGTCATATAGATATTTTTTTTATTTTCAATATCACAACTTTATAATATATGAAAACTGATAGAAGATTAACTGTATAATAATAATATATACGAAATTTGCAAGAATTAAAATATCGTATTTAAGCGATTTTACGACCGGGCTCCGCCGGGTGTCCCTGCAAACTTGGATAAATAATTTTGCAGTTTTAATAATACAATAATATCAGAGCGTTTCCATTAACGTTGAATATCTATAGAATACCAACATCAGTATATTACATATGAATCAGTCCCCTATGGAAATTCCACAAGTCCCGCTAGTTCTTCGTCTTCTTCTTCTTCTTCTTCTTCTTCTTCTTCTTCTTCTTCTTCTTCTTCTTCGTCGTCGTCGTCGTCGTCGTCGTCGTCGTCGTCGTCTTCTTCTTCTTCTTCTTCTTCTTCTTCTTATTATTATTATTATTATTATTATTATTATTATTATTTATAGTTTAGGTCTGGCTGTTGATATTGCCGATTTTATACCGATAGGCGGATCATAACAAACTAACAGAGGTTATCAGCATCTTGTTTTCCCAATCTTCCGTCATTTTTCCACAAGACTCTGGCGATCCCCCACAAGGCAGTGTTTTTAAGTACTCCAACCTTGCAATGGATTCCAATTTTCTCAATCCACTTGTCAAGTCCTTTTGTCACACTCCCTAGGGCTCCCATCACAATAAGAACTACTACTGCAATCTTCTTATTTCCCTTTTCAAGTCTTGGTACTTTTCGACATTCTCATTTTCTGTTTCCTCCGCATTCACATCAGCTGTGCCACTGCTATATTAAGTATATTGCCGTGTATCCCTTTTTTTCAACGAGACTAAATCTGGCCTCCTTGCTTCAATCATATTATCACAGTAGATATTCATATCCCACAATAATTTCACATATTATTATTATTATTATTATTATTATTATTATTATTATTATTATTGGCTCACAAAGAGCTTTCACACAGGTATTCATAGATCTTTCTCCGGCACGTGGTGTTCCCTCGAAGCTGAGAGACAACAAGTCTCCCCAAGTCTCCAGTACTCTCCACCTCTTTCGATAATATTTGCAATTAAATTTGCATTATCGCAACAGCTGATTGCCATTGATTTCTCGTTGGCAGAAGCTATTGGTCTTTGATGGGATTTGAGTGGCAATAAGCTTCCCCAAGGTCCCAGTTCTTTTCACATTTATTCGACTGAGGTCTGGTCAGTTCATCAGTCTTTCCTTCCCCCTTGATTCTACTTGGTTAGTTGGTCTCGCTCTTTGGGGGGGGGCAATGATGTGGCAATGAGGATAGGGTTGGGGTTAGAGAACTTCTAGATATGCGGTTTCAGTGTTCTTGGTTCCATGTAGTGTTTCATGTTTTGCCTTTGCAGCAGTTTGTCTGGCCCGTCTTGTTGTCTCTGTGTGTTACTTTCCACATTCAAGGGGGTTCCTTAATATTTCAGCTGTTTTCATTATTGTTGTTCGTTGTATTTTTCCAGTCATTCCTTTGATTCCAATTTCTCCCATTATTATTATTATTATTATTATTATTATTATTATTATTATTATTTACTCACTAGGAGTTTTTACGCGACTCATTATTAATGACAGCTCAGTAGCTATAACAAGTGGTGTTTCCTGGAATCCGAGTAAAAAGTGTCCCCAGAATACAAACACACGTCACCTATTTTGAAAACCGATGCAAATCATTTTGTATTATCGCAACAGACGTTTATCAGCGATTTTCCGTTGATAACGACCGTGGGATGTTTTTCTTGGACGTGAGTGTCAATTTATTATTACTTTACAAATTTCAAATGTTTTCCGGGCCTATCTTGTGCATGTCTAGATGGGAGGGGGGTGTCTCTTTCTTTTTATTCTCTCGAACGATTCCGACTGTTTTGTCCAGTGTAAACCGAGACTATTACCACCGTTTTATGAATACTGAGAAAATAGAAATTTAGTATTTTGATGAAAATAGCTTTGTGCGTTTAGTTTTGTACGCAGACATTAGCGCAGATGGTGTATTACGTACCGATTATATAACAAATTGTGGAATCGACAATTGTATAATAAACTAGCAGACCGCTTGCCGTACCTCGTTCGTAAAATACGCTAAAATGTTATATTTAATTTATGCAGATTTCATATTTATTATTATAGAGCTAATACTCTATTGGTTAATATATTGTACCTAATATATAGTAGTGATTTCAAGTTTTTTTTTTTTAATATGCTAGAATCGAAACCAAAACATGTAACTCTCAAGCCTTATTCGTTACCGACTGATCAAACTCCATATGCATACAAAAACTAAAAACATAACATTGTTAACTATATAAATGTATATTTGTGCATGCGTAGAAAAACACGTCTAGTCGACGTACGTTTGTCAAGTCTTAATTTTTTTTTTCAGTTTTGACCTCTTAGAATCTTGTTTTACTGTCTAAAAATACAAATCGAATTCGTTTCACTGGTTCAAATTCCCTATATATACAGTTTTAACTCTGTTGACTGAAAATTAACAGTGGTTTGGTAGAAACCGCTCGTCACACAGACAAGCAAGATTACATTTATATATAGATAGATTACTAAAAAGAAATCGTACAACGCAGGAATTTTAATATTACAACAATATATTTACATTACATTACAGGAAATTATCGAATAATATGATACATATGATACTTAATCAGTGCATTTTGCAATTTGCTTTGTATTACGTGGGTATGATTCAAGTGATTACTGGTAGTTTGAAATTTATTTAATCTGCAACAAGTA
This sequence comes from Euprymna scolopes, assembly GCF_053919585.1. NCBI lineage: Eukaryota > Metazoa > Mollusca > Cephalopoda > Sepiida > Sepiolidae > Euprymna > Euprymna scolopes. The sequence goes on from NC_136509.1 coordinate 94,365,712, forward strand.
TTGATAATCACAGGTAACGTAAATTGGAAGACATTGCGAAGGCTGCTGCAAATAAAGTGGGCGCCTTCTATCGCACTAGAAAAATAAGCCCACCTGAAAGTATACTATACTTGTATGACGTCACTATTCATTAATGCATTTTTATATCTGGGCGAGTGAATCAATCGTCATATCTGGAGGTGGGGGTGAATCAATCGCTAGTCCCTCTCCTTATTAATAGGTCCCACACTGTCAACCAACTTTTAAGTAAACAAGTTACATTATGTATACTATTGTTTCGGTCAACATATATGACTTCATCGAATGAGTTATACTTCCGGTTCCACTGGCCACCGAGGACCGAAACGCTAGGTGTGTAATTTTTGTGGCATTGTTTACTTAAAATAAAAATATATATTTTACTCTCTCAATAATCTCAGCATATTCATTGGATTTTTACTATTGAATATGTTTAACCCGAAATAATATATATATATATATATATATATATATATATATATATATAACTACTTAATTTACTCACATAAAATTTATATACGAAAGTATAGATTTATGCGTAAACTTTAAGTGTTTACTTCAAAAGTGCTCAATGCGTAGGTAGAGCTAGTTAGTAAGTTATAAAATGTATATGGCGATACACTGAATATTCCGCGTTTCATCCCACTCTAGGATTATATATATATATATATATATATATATATATATATATATATATATATATATATATATATATATATATATTACTTCAGAATAATAAAATGCAATATAACTACTGGTATGCAAATTCAGTCATTATCGGTCTTACAAAATATTATTAGATATAATATTTTATATAAGACAATCCCAGCTAAATAAAGTTGTTCAATATATAAGATGGAGCAAATAAACTTTAAAAACTTTTAATTTTCTATGTGTATTACCTTTAGTAAATAAGGTACAAACCATTAATAACATTTGCTAATTTTTTTTTCTGAACATCGAAAACTCATGGGTTAAGGAAATAGATTTATTAAACTGTATTCTTTGTTTTGCATACAATAAAAATTCTATATTCGAAAATTAACCTTTTCAAATCATAAAATTTAAATTCCTAAATTATGACATATATATATATGAGAGAGAGAAAGAGGGAGAAACGTGCAGAGGGGAGGCGCTAGGGAGGCCCAACCTTATTTGAACTTGTCATATCAGATTGCCGAGTTTCCAATGCTATCTATGAAGTCAATGACGTTTAAACTTTTAACTAGATTCGAACTCAGTTTTCACTGTTAGTAGCCATCATAAAAAGCTGAGGCAACAACTGCATTTAATATGCATTTCGATTGAAAAGGCAATTTCTAAAAGATTCCGTTTCGATTGGCCGATAATTTTCTGATAATTGTCTTCCACGCTGCACTCGGATGAAATTGCATCGCTGAGCAAATTTACATAAGCCTCATTTCGTGAACGGCATGTGCGCAAACAAATTGAGGCCAAAAGCTTAAACAGAACTCGGCCGATTTTTTTTTTTAAATGCAACTAGCCAGGGTTGTGTCTCGACGTTGTCCGGGAAAATTGGGGAAACTAAAAATTGCAAGCCTCATAGTAAATTGTCCAGAAAGTTACTTTTAACTTAACGCATCTATCTATGATAAAAAAATCCAGAAGCTTTAGTAGGAGAGTGGTATACTTTCTTCGCTTTACCGTCCAGGTATATGCTTGTTTTGAGGGAGTTGATTATAAGATATACGTGTGTGTGTGTGTGTGTGTGTGAGAGAGAGAGAGAGAGAGAGAGAGAGAGAGAGAGAGACGCTGTCTTTCAATTTTTGGTTTACACATATGGAACTTGATATATAAGAGATTTGTACCCGTGGAACATATTCGATTTGTTTTTAACTGGAGAAATAGCTAATAAAGAGTCAACATTAAAAACACAATAGAATGTGCCAGGCGTAAATCTATTAAACGTATCTTCTACGCATGTACAAATAATCATTAATACGCTTAAATACGTTATTTTTTAATGTTTTGACATGCATATGGATTAGCTCAAATAGTAGCGAATAATGCTGTAGAGCTAGATATTTTGGTTTCGATTCTAGCTGATGGCACCCAAATCATTCTTTTTAAACTTTTGAAATCACTATTATATATTGGGTACAATATAATAATCAATAGAGAAGTGGCTCTATATTAATAAATATGAAATCTGCATGAATTTAAAATATCGTATTTACGCGTATTTTACGACCGGGCAACGCCGGGAGGCGAGCTATTTATGATATAACAAAAGAATTACATGCCTGTCTAATCAAGATTAGTTCGTAATCTGTTAAGGACTGAACTTTTGTATGAAAAATGTCGCCTGAAAAGGTCTCTAGTTACTTGTAACTTGCTGACCGAAACATGCTCTTGAGTGTGTAACGACACATTAATGCTTATGTAAACAAATTATATATATATATATATATATATATATATATATATATATATATATATATATATATATGTGTATAGTGTTGGGTCCATTAATCGGAATCGGGAATCGAGAGAATCGGAGATTTTGGGGGGATCGGTATCGGAAAAATTTGTGCCTACTTTCCGATGCCAACAACGATTCTTTTAATTGTCTTTTTTTATTTGATTTTCTTTAAAGAAAAATATTCTACCGCTGATAGTAATACTAAAATAATGAATATCTGTTGATTTTAAACTATTAATAAACTAAAATCGATAGATCATGCCTCACAAGTGTATCCTTACGTTTGAGAAAATATCTGCACATTTAACATGTGTTTTTACGGTAATCGTGGAAAGTACCAACTTTATAGTTAAATATGTAGAGATTTAGAAAGAATCGGAATCGGTAATTGTATCGGAATCGGTAAGAATACTGGAATCGTCCCATCCTTGTGTGGGTGTGTGTACTTTACCAACTAATGGCAGTGATTACATATAAATAAATAACAAAGCTTATATAGCTCAATAGTGCAATGCTAGAGCTATGAATACTTTTTCTGTTAAGATACTATTTTAATAAGGACAAATACACGAGTATTTACTTAAGTGTTTTCTTTTATTGATCACAACATAGCGTATAAGTGTTTCAGCTCAAGTGTTGGCATATAAGAATGTAATTGTTCATCAAATTATGATTTTCCAAGCTTGGACTTCATGAGTGCTTTAGAAAAATACCAATGTTTCAATAGTTATTTCTCGGCCACGAATAGGACGTTTCCAGTTTAATACTTGTGTATTCATCTACACACACACACACACACACACACACACACACACACACACACACACACACACACACACACGTAGTTTTGTTGTTGATTTTTTAAACGATATTAAGGTTATAGTCTCCACCTTGGAGATCCGGCGTTTTCTTAGAAATTCGCCTTCTTTTTATTTGGACGTATATATTTATTTATATTTTTGAAAAACAGTAATCTACGTACACGCGTGTTTCGGGGTCGCTGAAGAGGGGTAGGACCCCGAAACACGCGTGTACATAGATTACTGTTTTTAAAAAATAATAAAAAAAAAGTAATGTGTATATATATATATACATATATTAAGTGTAAGGCTTGTTTGAGAGAACTCTAGCAAAGCGCTGGAATACGAAGAAACTTTTAATATTAGATCGTAATATTTATTTATATTTGTGTTACAGAAAATCAGGAAAAAAAAGCATCGGTGTCGTCGGTTTCAAATCCCAAACAAAAAGTACCAGTCTCTGGTCGCCTATGTTGGACTCTCTTCAGTCTCTGCTTTTCTGTTCATGAAATAGAGGCGAAAGAGAATTCGAAACCGACGACCAGAGACGGATATCCTTTGTTTTGGATTTAAAACCGACGGTTCCGATGTTTTTTGTGATCTTCTGTAGAACACACACACACAGAGCAAAATTCATTTGAACCATTCAATGTAGAAACTCCATGAACATTTAACAACAGAGCAAACAGAACAATGGTATTGTGAATTCCAATGTCCAAGTCATTTTTCCTACATTCTTATTGAATTCGAAAATAATACAATATAACTTGACAATTGTTTCGCGCACAAACAAACAACTGGGAATAAACATATAATTACAAGAACTTTCCGATCATACAGCTTATCAGAAGCCCATTAGATCACTTCAAGAGAAAAAAAGAACAAGCTGAACAATCAGAAAATCTTTTACGTATATTTCCCACAGGAATCTGTTCCATAAACGAATCAAATATTCAATTCATAGACAACTAGTTATTTTGTATGTACAAAACAGATACTTATCTATGAATCGAATTACAAGAATTTAATGTATCACAGTTATAATATATATATATATATATATATATATATTATTATTATTATTATTATTATTTTAGCTTCCTTAGCAGTTATTTTTACCGGATAAGAACCAAATCAGGTTTGTTCCACAATTTTAAATTTCATATAAATCAAGTTGAAAATCTGTAAATTAAAAATTGAGTAGTGTGATAGAGACCGTTCCTCAGGCAAGCAGTTAGATAAAGTCACTATTACACACACACACACACACACACACACACACACATATATATATGCATATTATATATAAATACACATGCTTATATATGTATATACACATACTTATATATATGTGTGTGTGTATATGTACACACATACTTATATATATGTGTATATATACACACACATACTTATATATATATACACACATACTTATATGCATATATACACATATTTATATATATATGCATATATACACACAAATATATATACACACATACGTATATGCATATATACACATACTTATATATATATGCATATACACACACACATATATATATATATATATTTATATATATATATATATATATTAGAGAGATAAGGATTTAGCAACGTTGACAATCTGACAATTGGGAAGTACGTTAACATTTTACGGGTCATACAGACTGAAAACCTCAAATGGCAGTAATAATGTCTACCAAGCTAAATAGTTACAACTGTAGAAAGGCTGTAGTAGCTGAGGTATGGTACAAGCGCAGAGCACACACATGCGCGCGCGCGCACACACACACATATATATAGTGAATAAATGACAAAAAACTATCTTCCAAAATTCATGTTATTGACCATCTTACTATTTATTCCTTTAATATAGTTGACATTTACAGTTCTTTACAGTGTCTGTTTCGTAGCGCAAAATCAATTACTTAATTATTATATCAATCAGAAAATTGAAAATGTCAATTGAATTAAAGGAATAAATAATAAGATCGTCAACATCATGAATTTTGGAATATAGATTTTTCTCATTTATTCGCTATATATATATCTGTAATTACACTGAACTTCTTAAATAAGGACTGGTATATTTCATAATATTTCGAATATTATATATATATATATATATATATATATATATATATATATATACTCGTAGTTATGTACTTAAGTTTTTTCTCCTTCAAACATGCATACTAGAAGCATACTTTTTCTGTTTAAATATTTATAAAACAATATAGTCGGTCATTGATATGCGAGCGTCTTCAGGTTAACTAATTTGCATATTTAATTGAAAAATGAATGTTCATTAATTAATTATTCGTTTTGCATGGTTTCATTTAACTATTACTCTTAATTATTTTTATTCATACTTCCTACATTGTTTATAATTGCGTAATTCTTTAGGATGAAAACGTACTAGCTGACAAACATGTTTATGTTATATTATGTTATGTTGCGTGTGTGTGTGTGTGTGTGTGTGTGTGTGTGTGTGTATTAATTAAACTATCAAGATTTTTTTCATATCTCAAGATTGTTTTCAGGTGTCATGGGTTTCTTTTTGCATTAGAATCAAGAAGTGCCGGAAGATACGTGGTTGGAAATTACATAATACGTGTATCTCCAATTACTCGTGCAGGTACTCTTACAGCAGGTATCCATTGTCTCTAATAACTGAATGTAGGCCATGAATTTTACACATCTGAGGAGACCTTGTCTCGTCGTATGTGTATGTATATTGATGTTAAAAAAATGTTCATAGGTAAGTTCATCTTGAACGCAAGATTTTCACATATTTCTCATCGCTTTTATGAAAAAAGAATAAGACAAGACTAACACGCCGTTCGGCGTTGCCCACTTGTAAAATACGTTTAAAGATAATGTTCTTATTCATGCAGATTATTATTATAGAGCCAATAATTTATTGGTTAGTATATTGTATGCAATATAGAATTCTGATTTTAAGTTTTTAAAATAAATACGACTTCAGCTAGAATCGAAACCGAAATATTTCGCTATCAGATAAGTACTGTATTTAAACACTATAAATGTATGTATATTCATACACACTCACATGATAGTTGGATTAGCACACATACATTCATATATATCTGAATAATTATAGAAGTCTGCGAATTATATATATATATATGTATATATATATATACTAGCAAAAGTACCCGTCGTTGACTGGGTTCAAAAACAGCCTACAGAAAATGGACTCTGATTTATGAAAGTATGATAGGTTATGAAAAGGAAGGGTTGTAAAGAGATAGCTTCGAATTTGAGGGTATCAAAACCAAAGCAAAATATGATGAAAGTAAAAATAAAATAGATAAACCCCATAATTTATTATACCATACCTGTTCACACTGAAACACTTATCACAATATTCTGTAGATCTATATTAAAAAAAAAACTTGTTAAACTTTGTGACATATTTACATTCTATGGAGGTCAGGCGCGAACGAACACCCCATAATTTTATTATACCATATTTCTTCAAACTGAAACATAATTATCAAAGTATACTTACGCAGATAGATATGAAAAGTCTTTATTAAAGTCTGTGCCTATTTCCATTCTATGGAGGCCAGGCGCGAACGCAGACCTCACAATTTTATTATACCATCCATATTTACGTTAAAATATACTAATCAAAGTATTCTTACGTACATCTAAATCAAAAACCCTTGTAAACGATTTTTTTTATTTAAAATTTTTTATTTCCATACTTTGTGGACCAGGCGCGTACGCAGACCCCACAATTTTAATGAACCACCGTTCTGCCAGATCAAACATACCCATTCCTGTGTCTCGATACATCTTCTATCATTATATGTGATCAGTCGTCTATAATAGTCAACCATATAGGAGCCTATTCGTGACCAGACACACACAAACACATACACACAGACATTCAGCTTTATAATATAATACATATATATATATATATATATATATATATATATATATATATATATATATATATATATATATGCGTATTGGTGTGGCCCAGTAGCTGAGCAATGAGGCATGGAAAGCTGTATATTTTGGCTTTGATTCTAGCTGATAGCATCCATGACATATGTATTTTATTTTTAGTTTTGATCTCACTATTATATATTAGGTGCAATATAACAATCGATAGAGAATTGTTTTTATAATAATGAATGCGTAATCTGCATTAAAATATTATATTTAAGTGTATCTTACGGCCGGGCCCCGCTATAATATATACATAAGATGTATATAAGGTGCAAACAACAGACGGTCTATAAAATTTTATAATTAAGTTTGTCCTAACCAGAAATCTGCCCTGGATTTGGTGTAATATCCCGAAATGTTTAAGGCGATCAGTTTATGTTGTGTGTGTCTCAAACATCGAAGGTCCGTGTTGGGTAACATTCGTAATCAGAAAGCTTCAGGCTATCATGGCATATCGATTCCAGAATTGTATAAACGAGCACGCACCAATTTCGGGAACAACTCAGGCGTCAATGCTTCAAGACACGTATCACGCGTTGTGATATCTAGATCTGCCTTTAGGTGGATCAGTCAGAATTTCAAACCAAAACCAATTTTCGACACCAAGAAGACTTTCAATGATGAACCAACGCATTGTGACCAGACCTTATATTGAACGAATATTGCCTCGTGAGTTTCGCTTTCTGTCGAATAAAATGGGCACCGTGTCACACGCTATGGTTTACACGAAAGTTGGCCTTGGGTTAACTAGCGCCCTTTATAAGAAATATCGTTTATTTTCTATAAAGAGTGCCCATCATTAATAAGAACAAATGATGAGATCTCTTATGTTAAAGGATTTTTTTAGTAATAAGAAAAAGGGGCCACTGTTTTGTTGCCTTTGATAAGCGTTACCATTCGCTCGAATATAAAAATAAACTATTTTATACAAAGCAGTCACTACTTATCAAGGCCAGGAGACCACTCGAGGATAAGGATTAATGAGTGTGTGGTAGTTATTAGAAAACTATTGTACTAATCGTTAGTAGTGAAAATTTGGTAAATTGGATTACTTAAGAGGACGGCTCAGCAAGAATTTGTTTGTATTTGACTTGAAAACAATCATATTGTAATCAGTTGGAAAGCAGGAAAACAGAAAAGAGTTCCACATGTGTGCAGTTCTAAGAAAGAATCTTTGTTCATGGTTTAGGCACAGATAAAGACTGGAAGGAATTATTGATAGCAGTTTCAACTAGACGAGTGCTTTTCGTGAAAGTCAGGCAAAGGAGACCATAGATTGGAGCTCAGACGAGCAATTGCGATGAACATAACGATAAAGCAGAGATAGGCTCGCAACGTCTCGTCCGTGGGGAAGAGATTGCATGGAAGAGAAAAGGGCATCTCTTACTAGATTACGAAGTCTATTTTGAACTCTGTCAAGGCAGAGAATTGCATCAGCAGTGAGATATCTATTGGAGCTGTAGAACGATCCCACTATTTTTCCAGTAACCTTAAACAGCTTTATTCCATCGATTCACTTTCAAACAGCAAGCGACAATGTATTAGTGATGTCATAAAAATATCAGTGCAGGTTGGGTCACCGAGCGCGCGGTTACCTGTCCGATTCATTAGGTCTTGCACCAAGTTTCTGCTCGGTTGAAACAAGGACATGACACGTTTAACAGCTTGATGTTAAAACACCAGACTGGTGAAAAATGAGAAAAATTTTATATACAGTTCAATGGAGGTGCTTGATTTGAATATTACTTCAATCACTCCGCATAGAAGAATACATTTTCTAGAAATAGTCCGTTTCAGACCTGCGTGAGAACTCCTAGTGAGTGAGATAATAATAACAGACGACACAAAATAAAAAAGTAAAAGTTTGTTAATATTTCCATTCTATCACGACTGGCGGGACAAGAATAATCTTTTTAATGGAGTTTAGTTCAAAATTTTGTGTAGATTCTTGAATTCAGGTTTCCGATTTCGGAGTCCGACAAGATACATCTGAGGAAGATCGGAGATTACATCGATCAAACCGATTTGAGAATAATATCAAAGACAGAAATAGTAGCTCGAATAATATAAATAATCCAAATTAGAAATTATCACTTAATGAATGTCTGAAATAGAATTAAAAATGCTTATGGAAAGAACAAGTGAAGCATGCATGGTCCCCCGTGAGTGCACAGTGATCGAGGCATAAAAAAAATGACTAAGTTCGGCAATTCCCCTTCCCCCGCCATTTAGCCCCAAAAGTCCACAGGTGACGTCAAATCCTAGTGAAAATGAACAAACGGTGCAGTTTTAGGTCTTAATATATGTAAATTTGAGTTCTGTGCCATGCAAAGAAAGAAATGACTAAGCCTATCATTTGCGCCCCCCTTCAGCCTCAAAAGTCCCCAAGGCCTTAACATATTTCAACTTGAGTTCAGCACCATGCAAAACTGCTAAATAGACATACATATAAAATTTTAGACAAATATGGTAAAATAGTCCGCAAAATAGAGTATTTTTATTAGCCCTAAAAGAGCTCCATGGGGCACACCCAAGAGTTATCGCGAAATATAGACAAACAAAATTATATAGAAATCAGTTATTTACAACTTTTCAGAAAGTTCTATAAATATCCAAGTCATCAATTGTTTTTAATAGACACAAAAGTGTCAATTTTAGCCATTTTAACCTGAAAGGCACTCCAGCGGCCGGAGTTTTCCCGGAAAACCCGTCCTGTTACTTTTTTACTCATGATTAATTTTTGTGTAAAATTTCCAAAGATTCCAACGCATTGTTATTGAGAACAGTTCGAACAGACAAGGGGAAATTTCAGCTCCACCCTCCTTTTGTCAGGGGATCAAAAATTTAAATTATAAAGCTCAGATCAGCTTGCTTGCTTGGATGTTTAAATCGTCCATCCGGTTTGTGACTTCCAGTTTAAAAGAATTCTTACCTATTTAATGGCTGCCCTGTATTAAGTCCGATATTAATAGCTACTGTTCCAATTCAAAGGATGCAAAATGTCAACAATATTTTTTGTTTTACCTTATTTTAACGTAATTTCCTTAAAAATAAATGTAATTAAACCCCGTTGGATAAAGAAAAACTAATTTAAATATAAATATACCATATATATATATATATTACTATATTTAGCGTTCCCGTGGATTCTGACAATTTATTTTTTTCAGGCCTTACTTTAAAAATATTTTTGCTTCAAGGGGGGGGTAGAAAGTTGGTTTTAGTGGTGCTTTTAGTAGCCCCTCCTTAATGTAAATTAGTGTTTCCTGTACTGCTCTGGAGGCTTCCTGATTTTTAGTTTTTTCACTCATCACTTAAAAAAATATTTTCTAAAGACAACAAAAGACAATATAATCTCAAAATTACTTTTTATTTTGAACATATTTAATCTTAACCTTTAATGGACAACGTGTAAATTAGTATTCGAATAAATATAAGCTGAGTTTCAAGAATAAGGGTAGGAATTTCTGCGTTTATTAATTTTCTGCCAGATAACTAATAATGCAGTTGCTGGACATATTTTAAAGATAATTTATATCCTACGGAGGGTGGCGGGCGTCACCCGGCCTTACCTGGTCGTAAAATATGATTAAATATATTATTTCTTGCGGATTTATATATATATATATATATATATAAGGAAAAGAAATCAAGATTGGAATAAAAATTTACAAGGAAATGTATTGTTCGACAGAATACTCCAGAAAAATCTTAAGAAATCCTGCATCCACTGAGTTTCAAAGAATGTTATTCTTCTCTTCAGAGGAAATAAGATATTAGCAAATTACTAGTGCAGCTGTGGTTGTATTGAACTTTTTTTTATTTGGTTGGGATTACTATATAAATATTAATATTTCTATTAGATTTAAATTTAAACTTGCTTTTTTCTAGTAAACTTTTTATTTCTATTACCTATATATATATATATATATATATATATATATATATATATATATATATATATAATGTACCGGGACGCCCACATCATTGTCCGGTCATAAAATACGCTAAAATATTTTTTAATTAATGCAGATTTCATATCCATTATTACAGAGCCCATTATCTATTGATTATTCTATTGTACCCAATGTATAATACAAACTTCAAAAAGAAAAAGAAAAATGACTTGGGTGCGATCAGCTAGAATCGAAACCAAAACATTTAATTAACATAAATAATCAAATCCTACACAATTAAGGATTACTACACTACCACTTTACATTTTATATATATATATATATATATATATATATATATACACACATCGCGTGTCAAATTATTAACGAGATAACATGTTTTTACCAGTTTCAGAAACCGGTAGTTTCGTATCAAAATCTTCGGAAACATTGGCAATGCTGAGCTGCGCGTACTGTAAAATTTTCGTTCTGTTCCGCGCAATGTAAGCAACTTGCCATCGTAATTGCTGAATCCACCGTATATAAGGTGTGTCAAAGGCAGTTTGTTTCGTAAAAAAAATGGGTCATAAATCTGGTTTGAGTAGTTCTGAAAAGAGTAATATTTCAGAGCAACTAGCAAAAGGCAAACTCCCCTCGGAATATCGAAAATGATAGCAAGGTACCATCAAATTGTGAAGAATTTTGTCAAGGATCCTACAAAGGTACGTAAGAGAGCCGATAAAGGTAAATCTAGAGTTGTTTCACGCCTTTCTCTACTCCAAATTAAATGTGAAGTTGTTAAGAACCGTGGGCAGACAAGTCGAGAAGTCGTTGACCAAGCCGGATTAAAGAATGTCTCAAAAAATACCGGATGTTGCCTTCTGAAAGCCGTGGCAAAGTCTGTTAAGCCTGTGACAAAACCCCCATTAAAGCAACATCACATACAAAACCGATTGAAATGGGCAGAGGACAACATGAAAACGGATTTCCCCAAAGTTTTGTTCACAGATGAAGTGCGTGTCATTCTTGATGGCCCAGATGGCTGGAGCAACGGATAGACTCTAGATGAACGACATCGTCATCAGCGTTTAAGACGATAACAAGGTGCGATAATGATTTGGGTAGGGATTATCAGAGGTACCTTAGTTGGCTCATGGAGAGTCCCAGAAGGCGTAAAAATTACGTCAAATGCTTATATAGCTTTGGACCATGGTTGAAGAAGCAAATGTTGACGTTCAGAAAAACCATTATGCTCCCTCGCATTACCATGCATTAGTCTGCAGCAAACAAAAGCAAAGAGTATTTGCAACAACTGGCGTTCTCTGGGTTACGTAAGATGGAGTGGCCTACGAATTCACCAGATTTGAAACCAATTAAAAACCTTTCGAGTATCATGAAGCGACGCCTCTATGTAAGTGGACGCCAATTTAAGAGCAAAGATGAGTTGTGGGATGCTCTCCAAGAGGTATCGCGAGGAATAAGTGTTGAGGAAATCACAAATTTGATTAAATCTTTGGACCATCGTCTTTTACAAGGCATTCATAAAAAAGGATCGCATATCCCCTACTAATTATGTCAACGTAGAAATTGCTATGTAGTCATTGTGTCCTAAGCATTTTTGCTAGTTCATTTAATGTTTGAATATTATTTCAATAAACAAGTTATGGGGATATTGTTTTTTTTTCTCAACCTAGTTAATAAATTGACACACTGAAATCAACAGATATTCCTATTTTCTGCCATAGTTTCGCTAATACTGCTTTAAATACTTTTATTTTAGGAATGGAGTAGCGGAATAGTATTGTAAATGGATTCATGGATTTTTATTCACTCGTTCCTTACATATTTAAAAAAATGTAAACTCATTAAAACATTTGATACGCAGTATATATAGATAAAATATATATAAAATATATAAAATCGAGAGAAAAATGTATATTTAAATAAGTGGGATCTCCAACAATTGTTATGCATTTTAAAACTTATTTTAGTTTTTCATATTTTCATTTGGAATTTTTCGACTATTTATATAATTGTAATATTTTTTTTAAAGAAATTTAAATAATTCACAGGTATCGGACGTTCTGTTAAGCCTTCTTCATTAAGAATTATTCAAAATATACAATGTTTAAAATGTATAAGGGCGTTTTTGCTGGCAATGTTGATGACATGTTTGTAAGAGGAAGGAATATTTGTAAATGTTTCTAAATATTTACATACATATATATATATATGTGTATATATACATATATATACATAGATAAATATATAGATATATGCACATATATATAAGTATATATACCTATACATACATATGTATATATACCTATAGATACATATACGTATATATATACGTATATATATATATATATATATATATATATATATATATATATACATACAGAAGAATATCAAGCAACGATGCCGGGACGGTCCACAGAGTTTTATAATAATTTAGATATATATATTGTCCTGAGGGTGTTGGGAATACTTCTATCCGTCGCGTCTACAAGCGATAACGAAAGTTGTTCTGAGTAAAGATAACAGCCTCCCGATAAACAAGTGATGCAGACTTTGTCTCTCAGGCGGATATTATTTTTCAGTAGTATCAATATATTTTGCACCTGATGCATTTGTTATAAACCTATGTGTGTATGTATACAGGTGTGTATGTATGTATATGTGTGTCTATATATGTGTGTATATATATATGTGTATATGTATGTATATATATGTGCATATATATATATATATATATATATAAAGGAGATTAGAACAATAGTCTAAAAAGCAGAGTGTATTTATGTAATAGTAAAATTACTAATTTAATTAAAATACAGGGAAAGAAAAAGTGCTCGTTGTAATTTAGATATATAATAAGCTCGATAGGTAAATATCCTAGAGCTAATTTAATATTCAGTAATGTGATTGATAATTTAAAATTCAAATTAGAATTAAATTAAACATCCGTTTCAATAATTTGTACGATCGTTTCGGAAAACAATGTTTTTCATAAGTTGAAAAGCTACAATAAACATCCATATGAATGCTTTGACCTTAATTGCTGATTTCAAAAGGCGAGAGAATTAAGATACATCTGCCTTACTTTTAATGCTAGGTTTATTTATGGTGTCTTTTACATATATTAAAAATCCTTCTCAATACTTTGCTGATGAGGAAACTTTGTTTGTTAAAAATACTATATGTAAAAATTATTGTCCGTGGCTTAATGTCTACCACAATAAAAACATTGTTTTCCGATACGATCGTACAAATTATTGATTTTGTTATTGTTCCTTCTTGTGAAACGGTTTTTTTTAATTTAATTCTAATTTGAATTTTAAATTATCAATCACATAACTGAATATATATATATATATATATATATAAATCTTATTTTTAATAATAATCACAATTCCTTATTTTTGTTCAAAGTGATTTCCTCCGATACGCAAGGTTGCACGGGGGGGGTGAAATGCTTGCATTTTTTTATCGACCGTCGGGTTAGGGTTACAATCTATTTACATCAATATAAATATATCTGATTATACAGTATTATAATCTATTTACATAAATATAAATATATCTGATTATAGAATATTACAATCTATTTACATAAATATAAATATATGTGATTATACAATATTACAATCTATTTACATGAATATAAATATATCTGATTACAGAAAATTACAATCTATTTACATAAATATAAATATATCTGATTATACAATATTACAATCTATTTACATGAATATAAATATACCTGATTACAGAATATTACAATCTATTTACATAAATATAAATATATCTGATTATACAATATTACAATCTATTTACATAAATATAAATATATCTGATTATAGAATATTACAATCTATTTATAGATTTTTAGCCGGTAAAAATAGCTGCTAAGTGGTCAAATGCATACAAATATTAGATGACCACGTCAGTAAAGATAGGGATCAGTGTTTAATCTAAGGTTATTTCAGTATAATTTTAAATAACGCGTTTTAAAAATAACATTCGCTTGAGTGTGAATTGATTGATTCTTTCATATCCTATTCATAAAGGAACTTATGACACATCTCAACGTAGTGTTTTCATGAAAACCTAGTTGGTACCTATGCAAATATTCGTCTAAATATAATATACCGTGTTATCTTTATTATTATCGGCCACTCTAAGATCACAACACTGGCAACGAGGATGAGATCAATGTTGTGACCGTTTAAAAAATTAAACACTTTGGTGATATATTTACCATAAAATATATTTACAGAAGTACAGAGAGATTCTCGTGATAATCTCCTCTATACAGGGTTTCTGGAAAAGACCATATATTTCGGAAAAGGTCAGATCACCTTTACATTGTTAGAAATATTAAATGCTAACTTTATTTTTTTGTTGTTTTATTTCACTTCAGTCGAAGTTCTCAGAAATCAAGGGGTCCATTTCCCCGGGCGAACACTTGAACTCTATATGAGATACATAGATATTCGAATGTTGCATCTCTTCAACATTGAGTTAGTAAAGAAATTGAGAACATAATTTTCCTCCTCCCAAGTAACCATTTTCATATGTTGTAGTATATCTTTCGTTTTGGTCTCTTGGTCTTACTGGATTCCAGGACAACAATTAATCTAGTTTGGTGGAGTATCATGCTTTGTGCTATTACTTGATGTAACTTCACTTATAGAAGGTGCAGCATTCTTCGTAAAAACCATAGTGAGGAGATCTTATTTGGGCAGCAAATGTTATGTGATTTTGAATATTTGGTCAGGGTTTACTTCTAGGGAAAAGTATCCTCATGCCAGGTTGGTTTTGAAAACCCTGTACAGAAAGACCTTAGACACTCGAGGATAGTGTTTAGTAGGCATTCAAGTTCTCTCCAAGTAGGCATTCAATTATAATAGTACTGCTTATGTAAATCTAGCCTTGCAAACATATTAAGCAGCGAATAGTGGCTTGTAGTCCAAACTAGTTTCGAGGTTTCTTTAATTCAGTTATAAAATAAACCCGCTTTTCAATGTACTTACGTCACATATAAATAATGTGTGATACTATCCATGTCCCCCATAAAAAGTGATAGCAATTAAAATAAGATGACAAAATTAAACCACAAAAAGTAACCAAGTTTATCAACAGAAGAAAATTATAGGACGTTGTTCACCAGAGCACACAAAGGAAATTAGAATAGGATTGTTAATCAAGTTGTAATGGACAAATGACCGAACATAAAGGTACATACATTTAGTAAGTTTACCGGCAGTTTTAGGAGTGGCAGTGAATTTTACGAGAGCCAAGGACATTTTTTACAAAGTTATCACCACTTATCAAGGCTCGAAGGCTACTCGAAGATACACGTTAATGAGTGTCGGTAGCCATTGGAACAATAGCGTAATTATCTTTAGTAGTGGGAGTTTGGTATAATGGGACGGCCCAGCAAGAATTTTGTTATGTTAGACTTAAAAACAACCACTAGTCAGCTAGAAAGCAAGCAAGCAGAACAGAGTTCCGTAGAGGGGAATATCTAGGAAAGAAGTTTTGTTAATTGAATCCATGTTTAAGTTTAGGCATAGATAGAGAGCGAGGAAAATTGTTGATAGTAGTTGTAGGTAGACAAGTGTTTTTTCTTTGTGAAAGTTTAGCAAGGGGAGACCGTAGATTGAGCTCAGACGAGCACTTGTCATGAAACTAACGATAGAGTAGAGATAGGCTAGCAACGATACTTCTGGGAGAAAGAAGTTGCAGGAAAGGGAAAAGGGCAGGATTCAAAGCCGGTTTTGAACTCTGTCAGGGCAGGATTTACAGCTCCGAGCAGTTTCTGCCATGCTATGGTAACAGTACTTCATCCTAGGACGCACTTGGCTCTTATACAGAGACAGGATTGCATCGGCAGTGATATATTTACTAGAGCGGTAGAATGAAGGAACCATTTTTCCGGCGACCTTTGCAACGGATGTGATGTAAGTGTTCCATTTCAGATCAAGAGTAAAACGGACAGTCTTGAGTTTGCAACGATTGAGGACAGTTCAGAGTTGAACAGTTTTCCAGTGTGCGACAGTTGAGGTTGTTGCTCGTATAAGATTGTGCTAAGCTGACGTCAACCAACAACAAAGAGGCTTCGTAGAAGTGGACGTTAGCGCTTAATGAGTTGTTTCTTACGACGGTGTCACACACGTACCCAAAGCCTAAATAACTTTCACTAATATTATTTCTATGTTTTCCTTTGAACTGCTTTATTTTTTTATATTCATGAATCCGTGTACACCCCCTCGGTGTCCGCAAATGACGACGACACGGACAGAATATGTTGAAAAAGAAGACCATGAAATATCATTGTCAAGCGGACGAACAATACTGGCACAAATGTATACAACAATATCTATATATCTATAAAAGCGAACGTGTCTGTGTGTGTCTATCTGTGTGCCTGTGTATCTGTGTATATTTCCCTGTGCAATAACTCTGTCAATTTTCAGTCAACAAACTCGAAATTTGATATACAGGGTACTGAGATTTTGGAAAATCTTAGTAATCCGTTTTCGGCCAGAAATTTTGCTGTTAAGGGGTCAAAGTTCAACTATTTGATCTTTGAGATCTCTACCAAACTCCTCCGCCAATTTTGGGTCTAAATACTTGAACTTTTAGATATAGGTACGTTGGACATGGATCTAACTTAATAACTTGATTTGAGTCCCAAACAATCAATGTTGAGGGGTCATAATAGGGGTCAAAATTGACCGCTTTTTCTTTTTCTTTTTTTTTTTTTGCTCAACATACACCTCCAAACACCCAGGCAACGCCGGGCTGAAATGCTAGTTTTATATAAATACCAAATTGTGTTCTTATTTCTCTGTTTCAACTTGAGTTCCGGATAATTCACCCGTTCTTATCACGGCATTGGCATTCTTTGCACTTCTGTCTTTTACAGACGCCATTCTTTCTTTCTCTAAATCTCTTCCATCTTCATATTTGCCGAACGCACACTTGTCTGCGGTTTATTTATTCCACTGTACACACTCGTCTTTATTAGTCAATTGAAATCCTGAGTTGCAAATACTTCGCATGCTGGAGAAAAGACCGTTGCTTAGTTGTGCGTTTCTCACGTTGCATAACCGTTCGACTTTTACAGATGAGTGACAAAGGAATGTAGGTATAAATGAAATTCGTCAAAATGCTTGTAGAGTCTACTATCTAGATTGCGGTCGTTGGACTTAATCAAGCTAGCATAGACATTGATTAAAATGAAATAGCTTTTGTTAAAAATGTTCTAAATTTATCAGTAAAGTGTCATTATCAATTTTGGAACATTATATATATATATATATATATATATATATATATATATATATATATATATATATACTAGCAGTTCCGCCCGGCTTTGCTCGGGCCCTATGTATTGTTCATAAGGTTATGTGCATATGTATATATTAAAACGTGTGAATATGTAAAGTAATGCCTTTCTGTATAGTAGTCTTCCTTAACTACCATAAAGAAAAGACAGACAGACATTTTCACTTATATATATATATATATATATATATATATATATATATATATATATATATATATATTGGATGCAATATATAGTAATGATTTGAAAAGTATAAAAAAAGACTCATGCGCCACCACCGAGAATCGAAACCAAAACGTTCAGTCCACGTTTTTTTTTTACCTCTGCCGTCAATGACTGAGCTATGGAATCATGTTTACTACAAGGCCAAAAATTAAAATATGAACCAATAGCTACTACGTTATGCATTCGTAATTACAGCATTCGACCATCACCTGGTAAATTTCCGTTTTTTTTAATTTTCACACTTTTGCACCGATTTGTCCGGGCTAAAATCCAAATATAAAGTTTTGCATGGATTCAAATACCTTATATATGAAGTTTCATGTCTATAGACCAAAAACTCTAGGAGGAGTTTGGTAGGCAAAATTTGTTAAACAAAAAGATATACGTATACATAAATATATATGGAAACAATTTTGTGTTTACTATAAACTTTTACGCAAATATTATGCAAGTATAAATCATTTAGAATATCTGCATGAATATAATTACACGTAATAGTTAACAAAAGATGATTATCCCATAAGAAAACCGAAGCAACTAATAGGGAATTAATTAAAATGAATATTTAAAAGAATATGCACATTAGCAAATTAGCTAGATCTTTTGCTAGTGAATGCAATTCCATATATAAGAGAATTATATTTTCTTTTTAAATGAATAGAAAAGAGCGTTTTTAATATGAATATCAATACACACAAAAGAAAAACGAATTTATAGGAGTATAGATATTAGTCATTTAAAACCGGTAAAATTATATACCGTTTAATTAGGATGAGTCCTTTATGAAAAAATTTTGGAGTAAATGTGGTATTGTGGTCACTAATTACTATCAAAAACTAACTTTAAAAAAAAAAATCAATTTCACGCAAACAAAGCACAGTCCCACTTTGAAATAGGGGTCTACTATCAGGGAAATAAATTTCAGGGATATTAAGAAGGGAGTTGAGCAGCAAGATGTCTGTTCACGTTGTATTTGATCTTTTGCATGTCAGTACAATTGGGAAAGCAGAATTCCGGAAGGGAGTTCCAAAGTCTAGCAGTTTTGGGGAAGAAACTATTGGAGTAGAAGGCTTTCTTACATCTAGGGATCTCTGCTGTGTAGGAGTGGGATTCAGCTCCTTGTCTGTTTTGTCGGAGGTATTTACGTCGAGGGAACACAAGTGCTTGTAGTTCGTTAGAGAATTCGCCATTAAAATACTTGTAGACCAGGGTGAAGGATGCAACGTTTCATCGATGAGACAGAGGCTGAAGCTTAGTTGACAGTTCAGGACCAATCAGCTTGGCGAATCTCTTTTGAACCCTGTCCAGGAGTGAGAGACAAGTAGCAGATGCACCAGCCCAAATGTGACAATAATACTCCATACATGGGCGAATGGTAGCCTTATAGAGGTACAGGTTAATTTCAGGCGTAAGTAGCTTTCTAGCACGGTAGAGAGAGCCCACCTTCTTCGCAGCACCCTATGTATCGAACGGATACCAGAATACTTCGATTGACGCACCAGATCATAAAAAAGGTCCATATAAAGTTATAACCAGGTCGGCCATGCAATTTCCTAGAAAAGTTCTGCAAATATCGTACTGCAGTGATTTTAGTCATATTTATTTATAATTGTACATCGAACGGTTAAAATACTTAGTTCGATGCACCTCATCATGATCATAAAGGTTCGTACAATAATTCTGCCAGATTGGCCAAGTAATTTCCAAGACAAAGTTGAACGGACAAACAGCCAGCCAAACAGACTTATAGCATACTATTATATAAATATATTTAGCCGTAATTTGTCATTAACTGAACAAAACAATTATCTTTCACTCGGCTCTTTGTGTTTCTCTTATCCCATCTTTCTGTCCTTTTAATATCTCTGTGGATATTAACAGAAAACCTGACAATATTTAGTGTCTGTACCTACTACAAACATCGATGGAAATTAGATGGCGAAATAATAAATCACTGCTTCAACATTATTCATACGTATAATAAATAACTAATAATAATAAGAAACGTGCCTTAACAGCTATATTGCATTTTATAAATTTTTAAATAAATTCCAATTGGCAAAAGAAATTAGCAAAGTTTCATAAAAAAAAAAATAATGTTGTTGTTAGTGTGACTGAATTAACCTTCCAATCTATTAAAGCGAGAATGTGTGTGTGAGGGAGGAAATGCTTAACCTATATACTCAACGAATTTTTAATCTACATACTTGAAATTTGGTATATAGGATATTCAGATACGTGGAAACATTTTTATTGATTTTCATCTTAAATAACAGGCTTCTAAGAGATCAAATTTGAAACTTTGGTACGTGGAGGTCGTGTGATTTTTATGTGCTTGCTTACTGTTTCACGAATGCGCATGCGTGAATAGTTTACATGGCAGATTCATCATGTTAAAAATAAGTAGGTTTTAAAATCTTTTGAAAGAGCGTGTCAAGCCAGCCTAATGCTTATCGCACTTGACTTACCGTGTTTGGGTTTTGGTTTTGATCTAAGCTCTAATATATATATATATATATATATATATATATATATATATATATATATATATAGTAGCATCAAAAAGTTAAGGAACGGTCGATCTTTTTTTTTTTAATGGCTTCTAACTTTATGAAAACAAGGAAAAAATTTGGTGAATTTTCTAATGTTTAATAATGGTAGTTAAATAAAAGAATTTTTTTTGATTTTGAATACATATTAGGTTTTTACATATAAACAATTTTAATTGAATTACTGGTGTCCAAAAGTTAAGGAACGGGGGAAATTATTAATGAAAAAACAAAGAATCCTTTCAGTATTTGCTGAAAAAAAACCTTGTTTTCAATCACACTATGGCATATTTTGCTGCAAGACAAAACCAATCGTTCACATGTTATAGAGGAGATAGTATTCCAGGATTTTCTTATACATTCCCATAAATCATCAAGATTTTTTTGTTTTCTGTGATCTTATCACCAATAATTTTCCAAACATTTTCAATTGGCTTAAGGTCGGTCTCTAAGCGGGGCAATCCATAAAGCAAATATTGAATCTATTTAGCTCTTCTAGAACAATTTTTGCGGTGCGTTGTCTTGCATAAAGATATCAGAATCAGAAAGATTAGGAACCAGATGTTCTCTAATCAATTCTTTGTACATTCGGGCATTTACTTTTTCCATGATTCCTTACAAAGGGGTCAGTTCCTTTTGAAGATATCATGCCCCATGCCATTATACTACCCACTTCAAATTTTATTGTACTTTTAACGCACTTAGGGGACAGTCTTTCTCCATTTATTTTTCTGACATGTGGTCTTTTGTCTGATCTGAAAACAGTGAATTTAGACTCATCACTAAAATGAATCTTTTCCCATTTTTTCTACCCAAAACAAATGTTTTTTGGCGAATAACAATCTGGCCTTTTTATTTTTAATAGAAATTAAAGGCTTTGAGCATGTACTTCTTGAAAATAACCAAACTTCGTTTAATCTTCGTGAGATCGTTTGTCTGGAATTTTTTTCCCCCGTTTCGGATGTAAAATCCCGGGATATCGAAGCCACAGTTTTAAAGCAATCAGAACGAGATGATCGAGTGGTTTTTCTATCCTCCCTCTTAGTTGTTATTCGGGTTGGCCCGATATTTTTCTTTTCAGTCAATGGTAAACCTTTTTTCCCCCTATTTTCAATAATTCGGAAAACAACGCTTTTAGACCAGTTCAATATGTTAGCAATCACCCCTATTGTCTTTTTTTTTTTCATCATAATGGTCATAAATAAGCTGTTTTTCTTGTATAGATAGATTTGTTTTCGAATATTCGGAGTCGACATTTTGTTAAGTTGTTATTAAAATTGCTAAAGTTTGTATTAATTTTTCCCGTTCCTTAACTTTTGGACGGCTGTAATTTAATTAAAATTGTTTATATGTAAAAACCTAATATGTATTCAAAATCAAAAATAAAAAAAAATTATTTTTTTGATTAAACTACCATTATTAAACATTGGAAAATTCACCGAAAAAAATTTTTCCCCCTTTTTGATAGATAGTTAGAAGCCACTCAATAAAAATGATCAATCGTTCCTTAACTTTTGGACGCTACTATATATATATATATATATATATATATATATATATATATATATATATATATATATATATATATATATATATGTGTGTGTGTTTTTTACTTACAGGAAATGAACTGTTTGGAAAAAAACATGCTACTCGCATGCACTTGTCTCGGTTTCTGTGTGAATTAAAATCTAATATTTATGCCTATTTTACGACCGGACAATGCCGGGCTGCCTGCTAGTAATGTCGTATTTATAAAAAACGAATGATTGGTGAGAAATATAATTTTCTGCCTTAGAGGCTTTTCGTTTAAATAGAATAGAATGTGAATATTTGACAGACTCGTAACTTTTGTTCCGCCGATAGTTTATCCTTTAGATTTAGTCTTTCTACGCGCGATGGCTCTGGCAAAGGGATGAGAAATGCTGCATTCTGTGTCGGCTACTGTTGATAATCGTTAATTTCGTATAGAGTCAAATGATTCTTGCTAGAATTCTTTTCGTCGATATCTTTCTAGTTAGAATTATTTCTAGACAGACATCGGGTACTTTCGGGAGAAACCAAGTGAAGGTTGCCAACATACTAAGAGAAAATGTTTCTAAGAAACTGGATTCAAACTTGACATACCAAGTTACGTCGATAAACACTTAACCACCGTCACCTCCAACAATCGTTTAATGCTTATTTATTTTGTTTAGTACACTATTCTGAGAAAGCTCTGACTGTAACTAAATCAAAACGCAGATTCCATAAACAAAGCATCTGTCCTAGACCTGTCCGCCTGTGGAACTCCGTTCTACTGATGCCTGACTACAACAAGGTTGTCCTTCGAGTATAACGTAAACATGTTCTTTTTTAGTCGTTGCCTTAAATAGTCCAAGTATACCCAATTTTCACCACTAACAATTGCTACGCTGTTGTACCGCATACTCTTTTACCCTTATTCTCAAATAGCCTTTGGGCCTTGATAAGTGGTAACGCCCTAGTAAAAAAAAAACTAGGAGAGCTAGTATAGTACCTGTTCTGTTCCCCTGAGGCTATCCTCTAAGGCATTCCCTTTTAAAAGAGAGAGTGTATCATATTTTGTTCGTTATAAGATTATCAACGCAAGCATTTTCTCTGCCTTTGGGGGTATTGTAATAACAGTTCTGTTATGATACTTTTATTTCAATCTTTACCTGGGTTCGAACTTGGCACACACAGCTTATCAATCCATGTCGTAACCGGAAATTTTGTTTACATCACCCTGGGAACGCCCTCAACCGTTGAACCGTTCGATTTAGCATTTTGAGAGTGCTGGCAATGGTCCTGTTGTCAGTGAGAGAAGGGTACGAAGTCATATTACTTCTTTCTAAAGCCAAGCCTAGGTTTATTTGGACTTGTAGGCCGGCGCCGAATAATGGTGCCACACCCAGTGTCTGCCAAGGGATCGCCAAACTCTTTAGCACATCCAGGTACACTTCGGTGTTGGCTTTCAAGCAAACTTCGAAGATGTGAGGTGGCATGATGTGTCCCCCACTTGAAATCACACCAAAGACCATAACCGTGGCCGAAAACTTTCTGTTCATCACCCTGGCAATCCAGCAATGCATTCTGATAGTGCTGGCAATGACCTGTTTTCATAACTTGGATCGGTAGAGAGTAGCGGCGCATCTCAAATCTCACTCCTTGAACATTGTGCCACTTTCAGACATGATAGAAGGCTCCTATCGCTCTTGGGATATGTACACAACTAGAAAACTAGTAGATTGTCTGCACAAAAAAGAAAGAAAATTGGTTTTCATCAAACAGAAATGGAATCTTGGCGTTTTTTCTAGTGCTACAATTTGATCGTTCCACTCTGTAGCTGTTTTAAAATTTGACTAACGTTATTTGTTTCATTAAAATTCTAATTATCGTCGTTATTGCCAACCATGACGTTAGTATTGTTTACCTCTTTTTCCAAACGCAATTAAAAATAAGCGACACCTCGGCCTGGCAACAACTGCGAACAAGCAACTAATTACGTCAAGAGACGCTTTTTAGCTCCCAATTAATTTTTCGCGCGAAAACGCACAACCAGCATCTTCTGTTTTATAAAAGAGAAAGCTATAACGTGGATAATTAGCAATCCAATAAAATAAATGTCAATTTAACTGTTTTTGCAATCTTAGTTGATGCAACTCACTGGCCGTATTTTCTTACATGACATTCGATGTTATACAAAAGCTTAATGCTTGTAAAAGTGAAACGTTATCGCTAGAAATTAATTGCAAATGCACGCAATTAAATCTATTCTATCTATATCGCATTCCGCTTTTTATTCATATTAAATTAGATACTTCATTTTTTTTTCGAGTATTAAATTTATAAATAATTATGAGGTGAACCATAATATGGAATCGATAAAATTCATTGAAATTTCTTGTTTTATATAAAGAACATCGGAAATTTCCGTAATTCACTGGCTATGTAGACTCAAATAGTGATTTACCAGGTGCAATGTTATTCTCGGGAATTCGACTGACGATTCTTTACATATTAAATAAACAAGTACAGGTATCAAATCACTAAACAACTCGATAGAAGTGGTGGAGTTCTAAGTACATGATGAATGTAGGATGAACAGCTATCGAGCGAAGGGTAGCAGATTGAATATTACTTAGAATCGAAATTAGATTTATGTAGAATCCACAGACACCGTTCCTCAGGAATGCCTGAGTTACAGGAAGCTATCCCCACGGAGCGCAAAGTTTTGTTATACTTAAAAAATCTAAAAGGACCAATATTAAGCACTTGCGTGCAAAGTCGAGTAAGGTTTGTTCTTGAACACACAAATGTATCAGAATCTCGATAAAAATACGCAGAAAGAACGTTTTTATCCTAACTTCACGGGTTTTCGGTTCTCCGTCTGTTACGGCCTTGCTTGTCATGTGTAGAGGCATAAATGCTGTTGACTCTTGGATTTCCAACTTAACCTTGCTAGTCAGGGTGCGTTGCCACCACTGCTGCTGCTGTTGTATATCGCGTTTTGTTTTTCTTGACTTTTATTTTTTAACTAAATATTAACATTTTATTACAATGCGATTCAAATTGGTGCAGTGATTGTGACTATATTCCATGAATATCTGCTTTAAAAATGTGAATTGTACTAACCCGAGAATTTTAAAATCTTTACTTATATATTAACTAGCAGGGGTATAGAAGGCACTTTCTCTGTGTGTGCTTATGTGTGTGAGCTCTTTCCGTATAGACTCCGAAACGGCTGAGCAGATTTTCTATTTTTTTGTTTTTTTTTTAAATTTCTGACAAATTTACTTCATATGTCTGAGAGTTTTCTTAGATAGATTTTGTATCGGAATGTCCTTGATAAGTATCGATACAAATCCGATAAGCAGTCCAATTTTTACTAAAGTCAACACTTTTATGAAGTCTAATATCACAAGTTCATTTAAGAAATTGTATCATCACGCAAGTGAAAAGGCCCTACTTATAAAATTACCAATTGATAAGACAGCGACACGTTCGAAATGAATAATTCTGTTTAGAGCACAACTGAACCATACTACTTGACTTTTGCATTTAAAACCGTAATTCAAGCTATTATATAAAATGATTTTATAAATTCAACGATAGGTTCTCCAACGTGCAATGTAGACTACGATCTATTGTGGACTAAGTCACTGTGATGAGGCCAGTGAAGTTTCTTCTTGGTACACTGCGGTGAGTCCCCGACTAGAGCAGGCAATGAATTGATTTGATCGAAAAAATGAGCGATTGCATCGATTTTGATGACAATAAAAATATTGTGTGAAACATTCGTTGATCATCATTCAATCCCAGGTAATGTCAGGATTCCCTGCTAGTAATTTTATTAAATGCAATTTACTTTGTTTTCTCACTTTTAAATAATAAAGCGGCCTTTTATCGGACTGTCACGTTTAAGATTGGTGTAGATTTTTCCTTGGTCCGGGAGATGTAAGCATTAATTGGTACCATTGTTTCCAATATGTGCTTAGAATATTCTACGTATTATTTAGATACTTCGGACTGTTGTTCTCATCTTGAGTCTTATTGTCACCACGTTCCGGTCGATATAACCTCCAACCTTCTTGCGGAACACGGGGATGTTTTTGTCGAACTCGCAAATCTGCACGGAATTTCAAACGGAACTTTCACGGGGTTTGTTTGCTTTCGCCCTGTCAGCCTTGACTTATTAGAGGTCTTAATTGCGAATTACATCGGATATATGTATGCGTGTGTTTAAGAGATAAACATTTAAAAAATGGTCACATAACATTGAAGTTAACAGGAAGTAACAACCATATACAAAGGATTGTTTATAACGAGTAGACATTTTGTGTGGATTGATGAATAACACGTACAAAAATCTGTCAGCAAGTTTAAATGCAACATTTTCATTTCAACTTGCCGACATGTTTTTATTAGTTTTACGCATGCGCAAATTCAATCATAGCTTCAATTGGTTTCATTCTTAACCTTTCTTATCTATCTGTCGGATTAGCGCAAACGTTAGGGAACGCTGCTGTGGCACTAAATGTTTTGGCTTCCAGTCTAGCTGATGACACAAAAATGATTTTGTTTAAACTTTTGAAATCAGTACTATAGATATGTATAATATAAAATAGAGAATTGGCTTTATAATAGTAAATACGAAATCTGCTTGAATTAAAATATATTTAAGCGTGATTTACGACCGGCAAGGTCGCCCCCCACCCACTTCTGACTAGAACAAAATAAAATATTAATTATCCGAACGTTTATTGAGATTATCGGACTGACTTCCTCATCTTGGTTGTTATAGTCACAACGTTTCGGCCGTTTTGTCCTTCGGCCTTCATCAGGTTTTTTGTATCGAACTGGGGAACCGTTTGTTAGGAGTCTCGAACCCAACCCTTTATTATTACTACGGGGGTACCGTGCTCGGACTCCAGTTAGGCTCTGCGACATAGTTGCTGATTCTCTGTTTTGAATGTTACTTTTCACTGCCTTCGTTCAGAATTGAACTCAGCACCTTTGGGTAACTGTAAACTTTGATACAACGTCTAGGACTACTCGGCCATATGTCACTAATTTAATTAAAATTAAATTAAGATGAAATAAAATTAAGTTGTCATTAGATAAGCATGTATAATTTAAAATTTTAGTTTTTAACATTCGTTATTGAGAAGTGTGTGGCCTTTTTTTTTTGACTACATAATAAATAAAGGTGCTTTCAGAAATTTTGTTTATTTTATTCTAACTAAGTAAATGTTCAGAAAATAAATGTTTTAGTTTGTGCTGTTGTATGATATTAGTGTATTTACTTTTGTATTACTTTAGTGTATTTAATTTTGTATTACTTTAGTGTATTTACTTTTGTATTACTTTAGTGTATTTACTTTTGTACTAATTTAGTGTATTTAATTTTTGTATTACTTTAGTGTATTTACTTTGGTATTACTTTAGTGTATTTAATTGTTTTATTACTTTAGTGTATTTACTTTTTGTATTACTTTAGTGTATTTAATTTTGTATTACTTTAGTGTATTTAATTTTTGTATTACTTTAGTGTATTTAATTTTTGTATTACTTTAGTGTATTTAATTTTTGTATTACTTTAGTGTATTTAATTTTTGTATTACTTTAGTGTATTTAATTTTTGTATTACTTTAGTGTATTTACTTTGGTATTACTTTAGTGTATTTACTTTGGTATTACTTTAGTGTATTTACTTTGGTATTACTTTAGTGTATTTACTTTTTGTATTACTTTAGTGTATTCAATTTTTTATTACTTTAGTGTATTTAATTTTGTATTACTTTAGTGTATTAATTTTTGTTTCCCTATTTTAGTATTATACTAGCGACGATACCCGGCGTTGCCAGGGTCTGGTAAGATGTAGGGGGCGTAAGTAAAAACAAAATGGAAAAAATAGATAAGCGAACGTAATAACTCTGTTTAAATACTATAAAAAAACAGCGAACGTGATAAAAATAAAGAATAAGCGAACGATGTTGAAATTTCTTTAAAAAATTGGATAAACAAAACGAAAAAAACCCACAAATAAACAGCGAATGTGATGGGGAAAAAAACATTGTGATGTACAATAAAGATTAAGCGATGTTAAAACTTAAAAAATCGGAAAAACAAAAACAACAAAAAACAGCGAACGTAATGAAAAAAAGATGAACGAAAAAATGGCATAAATAACCCTGTTTCAATATGAATACTTTAAAAATCTAAAAACATATATCTAATACCTCGACTCGAACGATAACGACGCTGCTACTATACCGGCTGGGTTTTAACCGCGTGAGTGAAAGTAGGTGTTTTTTTATATTTAAACTAATTCAAGAAAGAACTTTTTGCGCATGCGTGTATGGTTAAATTATCATGAAGGAACGATTTTTCGCTACCGCTCCCTGTAGAAAAGTGCCCAACAGAGGGTAAAGAAATTAATGTTTGTAGCCAATTTTTCGATATTTGTTGCCCGAAGGGTCGACTTCAAAATGATACTGATCCCGTGAAAATCTGTCGCCTCTGTTGAAAATTTTTGCGAGACATACATACATACATACATACATTGAAACAGACGGGTAAGATTTATATTATAGATTACGAAGCTTTGACATTTTTGGATAAGGTTTTAATTTGTCGCCATCTATTCTGAAAGGGGTTCTTGAAAAAATATAAACCAAAGAATTGTTCAAAATAACCACAATGCAAATATGTCGCATTTTCTTTTATTCCAATAGTCTTTCGAATCCAAATTTTGTGTACAATCGTCTGCTAAGTCGTCCAAGAAAATCGATTTGTTGTTATTGCCAACAATGACGTTGATATTTTTTTCTAATTTCTATTTCTGAAGACAATTAAAATCAAGAAACAACTTGAAGGTAATATTAGTCGATCAAGAAAAAAATATTTTATGAATTCATTTTTTTTTTCTTTTTAATTATAAGGAGAAAACTTTAAGAGAAAACTTTGAATGATTTATAACGTGGATGGTTTTAGGCAACGAGTTATACAGATGTAAAGAGGAACGAGGAAAAAAAGAAACCCAAAGGTGAAAACTATAATGAAAATATAAGATTAAATATTTGAAATTGGAAGAATTAGATAAAAATTTCTGAAGAAATAAGAATTAATTGTAGAACAAGAAATAAAAGAAACTATGAAAATGTAAATGAACGATTGTAATGAAAGGCAAATTTGTTTAGAAGCCTAAAAAATCTATATATCTATAAAAGTGGAATTGTCTGTGTTCATTTCCCTACCAAACTACTCTGTAAATTTTCAGTCTACAGACTCGGTTTGACATTAAGGATATTGAGATTTGGGAAAATCTTTTTAATCCGTTTCGGTCAGAAATTTGCCTGTCAAGGAGTCAAAGTTCAACGATTTGTACCTTGGAAAACTCTATCAAACCCCTCCGCCAATTTTGGGTCTAAACGCATGTAATTTTAGATGTAGGTTACTTGGGCATGGATAAAACATTTAACTTTATTTGAGCCCAAAACAATATATGTTAAGGGGTCAAAATTAGGGTAATTTTTTTTAAAAATTGACCGCTTCGGTCTCTACCAAATTACTCTGCCAATTTTTGGTTTAAACATTTGAAATTTGTATATAAAGTATATTCATACACAGGGCAAGCTTTTTAATTGGTTTTTATCCGAAATTTTGGCTGTCAAGGAGTCAAAGTTCAAAAGATTTTACCTTTGCGGTCTCTAGCAAACTATTCAGCCAATTTTTGGTCTAAACATTTGAAATTTTACATAAAATATATTCAGACATGCAGCAAGCGTTTTAATCAGTTTTGGGGCGAAGATTTGGCTTCTAAAAGGTCAAAGTTGAAAGAGTTTACATTTTCAGATTCTATCAAACTCATCCGCCAATTTTAGGTCTAAACATTTGAAATTTTAGATGTAGATTACCTGCACATTAGTAAAACTTTTAAATGCATATATTCATATACACATAAAGTTATGAACAGTACATAGGGCCCGAGCAAAGCTGGGCTGAACAGCTAGTATGAAATAAAACCAACGTGATGTTCGTGAATTTGTCAGATGAGGATTGATCATTCGTCTTATTTTCGTTCTTTGAATTATTGCTCTCATCTTGAGTTTATTTGCACAACGTTTCGGTTGATGTAACCTCTGACCTTCAAGTCGGAATTGCATGAACGGAACTCGAAATCCGAACATCTATGCTAGAATTGTTCGCAAAGACCCGTGACGTATTCAGTTGTTATATTCAGTCCTAAGTGACACTCTTCTAGTGTTGAAGATTTAATTCTCAATGCTGGCGACACTCAAAAATACAATTGCAAACTATTTCGAACTTCTACCAAGTCATGACCGATGGGACGAGAGATGATTCAATAAAGGGTTTCGTTAGCAATTCCATGCAGATTGCCGAGTTCGAGAGAACGGTTGCTGCGTTCGAGAGAACGGTTGCTGCGTTCGAGAGAAAGGTTGCTGCGTTCGAGAGAAAGGTTGCTGCGTTCGAGAGAAAGGTTGCTGCGTCCGAGAGAAAGGTTGCCACGGCCGACAAGATGCACTTAAAGAAGGGTGAAGGTTATATTAACCGAAACGTTGTGTGAATAACACTTAATTTGAGAACAATAGTGCGTTTAATCCAAATAGCACGTAATAAAAGAAAGTTAATATTGTTGTTGTTATTATTATTATTATTATTATTATTATTAAATCGATAAAAATAAAAAAGACAGCTTCTTTAATCAACGTTTGTTTCCCTAAATTTTTTTTATACATATTTAACTTTAAAAATATATGCTATAATATTTATTGGGTTTGAGATTCAGTTATAATACAAAAAAAATCCGTTTTCTGTGTTCTAATTAGTTGTGATTTGCAATTAACTGAACAATTCATTCATTTTTTATTGACTGATTATCTCCCCAGTAATTTTTTATTAGAGTACTTATCATCCACGTTTCTGTCTATGTTTCTAACGATTACATGTAAAAAAAATAATTAGCGAAATCTGTGGAAATTCCACAGAGGACTCTTTCATATGTAATATAATGATGTTGGCATTCTGTGGATGTTTTTTTTTTTTTTTTTTTTTTTTTTTACAAAGGCATCACCACATTATCAAGGCCCAGAGGCCACTCAAGGATAAGGGTTAAAGAGTGTACAGTAGAAATTGGTCAATATAGTAATCATTAGTAATGAAAATTTGGTAAATTTAATAACTTATATGGAACGGCTCATCAAGAACTTATTTACTTTAGACTTGAACACAACCATATTGTAGTCAGCCGGAAAGCAGGAAAACGGAAGACAATTCCACAGGCGTGCAGTTCTAAGAAAGAAGCTTTGTTCATGGAATCTACGTTTAGGTTTAGCCACAGATAAAGAGTGGGGGAAATTATTGATAGTGTTTACAGCTAGACGAGTGTTTCTTGTGAAAGTTTGGCGAGGGGGGACCAAAGATTGAAGCTCAGTTGAACACTTTCCATGAAAATAACGATACATCAGAGACAAACTCGCAACATCTCTTCTGTGAGATAGAGGTTGCAAGGAGGAGAAAAGGACATCTCCTACGAGGCTACGAAGTCTATTTTGAACTCTATCAAGGCAGGACAAGTCCTTTCTAGCAGCTCCTGCCCAGATGTGGCAACAGTATTCCATCCTTGGACGTACCTGGCTCTTATATAGGTAGAGAATACCATCAGCAGTGAGATATCTACTGGATCGATAGAAAGATCCCACCATTTTTCCAGCGGCCTTGGCAACAGATTTGATATACGTGTTCCATTTAAGATCAGGAGTAATGGTCAAGCCCAGAAGCTTGTCAAAACTTGAGGCCTCCTGAAGACGAGAGCCATTCATTTCAATTGATGACAAATGTGGATTGTTCACCGTAAATAGAGATGCCCTGATATTTATTGTAGCCTTCTGCAAAACTATTTATCTAAGCTAGCAGGGACGCCCCGTATAGCCCGGTCGTAAAATACGCTTAAGTGTGATATTTTAATTTATGCAGATTTCGTATATATCATAACAGAATCAATATTATATCGATTCTCATATATTATAAAGTTGTGATTTCAAAAATCAAAAAATATATCCATATGACTTAGATGCGTCAGTTTGAATCGAAATCTAAACAAACACTTATGAATAATGAAATATATGTATATGCATATATATATATAACTTGACTTCCCTCAGCTATAATCGAAACCAAAACTAAAACTTATGAAGAATTCTTGGTAAAATTATTTATTAGAAAAAGGTAGATAACTTAAGTGCCATCAGCTATAAGCACACCCGAAACCAAAATTTACAAAGAATTCTTGTATAAAATTATTTATTACAGAAAACGGAAGGTCACGCCAATTAAACGACAGTCACTCGGACGAAAAAATATATAAACGTGACACACAAAATAGCACACGCTATCGTATTAATATATAGATTAAAACATCATTAGCTTAAGAATTAGTTATCTAATTTATGGAACTCAATATGTTTGTATTTATGTTTTCAAACTGTATCTCTCCCGATACACAAAATTGCAGAGTAACTCGAAGCAGGTCAAATGATTGAATTTTTTGTGGACTGTCGCATGAATTAAAATATCATGTTTTAAGTGTATTTTACGAGCGGGCAACGCCGCGCGGCTTGCTAGTGTCTATATAAAGCATACACATGGTGGAAGAAAGGGACAAACGAATCGTGCCTGGATATACTAAATGTTTTAGTTTTTATTCGCCTCTACCCACATTTTATTCCTATGAAATAATACACTCATCACTTGAACAATTTAATCGTGTTGGGTTTATTTAAGACTAGCGAGGGTGCCCGGCGTTGTCCGGGTGTTTAGGTAATAAGGAACCGTCGAGAGGGATCAAAGCAACGGTAGTTGGGGTGTCCGTTGCCCTTAGTATATAGCTGATATAGTAAAGAAGACTGGGGGATGTAAAAAAGTGGTAGTAGCGGGGGGAGGGGAATCGAAACAACAGTAGGCAGAGGTGTTATAAAAAGTGGTAATAGGCCGGCAGGCAGGCTCGAACCCGTAACGTGAAGGAGAATAAAAATTTAAAAAATCGTAACATCTTAGCCGATGTCTCCATTGCCCGACCGAAAGTTCTGAAGGTTGAAATTAAGCGTAGTCAATCCAACCGATACGACGAGTTGTGAAATTTACGACGCAAAAACCTTCTCCTCCTTGTAGAAAACTGGCCAGTGTAGAGTGAAGGAATTTATTTATGGGGCCAATTTTTCGACATTTGTCTTCCGAGACGCCGGTATCAAAACGATACCAATCTTGTCAGGATCCGTCGCGTTTGTCGAAAGTTTTTGGCTGAGATACATACATACATACATACATACATTCACACAAACTGCCGATTGATTTATATTATAGAAGATATGCCACTAGATGATTTAAACTAAGGGTAGACAATCTTTTGCTAACTGCGTGCTGATTTAATTAATTGAATTATTCAGAGTGTAAACAGCACATATATTTCTTAAACAAGTATAGGTTAATATACTTATTTTACAATATATTTTTAAGAAAAATAGAAAAAATACAAAAAGAAAATGAATATTTTTTGAGCGTTTACAAAGAAATGTGCAATTAGTAATTTCTCTTTACAACAAGGTAGATTATCTAGAGCGTCGACGTTCCATTGGAAATTTCTCGGCGTGCAAAGTGTGACACATGAGTCATAGGTTACCGATTCCTAGCTTAAACTATTAAGCGAGCTGTGACGAATTGTAACAGACTCTGCAACTGAAATGCATTCAGATACAACACCGCACAAGGTGGAAGAGTATAAAAAGAACAAAATAATTCAATCTCGCTTAAACATTCACAACAACTTTTGGTCAAGATCAAAGTGTAGTATCTGTTCCGGCAGATACTGCACTTAAGATAATTTGTACCAGTCAATGGAGGGGAAACCCTCTATACTGGGACAATTATTATTTTTGGTAACCAGAGTGCCCCCTTTTTTTAGGGGAGCTGGTTTTTACCTCACATTAAAAACGGCCTTGTGCCTAATTTGCTCAGTGGGGGAGCAAATAAACACCATCTGTTCCGGCAGATGCTGCAAGCTATGACTAGCTAGAACTAGCTATGACTAGCAAAGACCAGATGTGGGGGCAACCCCACATGCCTGACCTTTAACCAGCTCCCATTTCCCACCTCTCGGGAGCTGGTCCCCTTTTTCCCTTCCCCCTCCCTTCACTCCTCACATTAAAAATTGGCCTTGTGCCTAATTTGCTCGGTGGGGGAGCAAATAAACACCATCTGTTCCGGCAGATGCTGCACTTAAGATAATTTGTACCAGTCAATGGAGGGGAAACCCTCTATACTGGGACAATTATTATTTTTGGTAACCAGAGTGCCCCCTTTTTGCCTACTTTTAGGGGAGCTGGTTTTTACCTCACATTAAAAACGGCCTTGTGCCTAATTTGCTCAGTGGGGGAGCAAATAAATACCATCTGTTCCGGCAGATACTGCACTTAAGATAATTTGTACCAGTCAATGGAGGGGAAACCCTCTATACTGGGACAATTATTATTTTTGGTAACCAGAGTGACCCCTTTTAGGGGAGCTGGTTTTTACCTCACATTAAAAACGGCCTTGTGCCTAATTTGCTCAGTGGGGGAGCAAATAAACACCATCTGTTCCGGCAGATACTGCACTTGAGATGATTTGTACCAGTCAATGGAGGGGAAACCCTCTATACTGGGACAATTATTATTTTTGGTAACCAGAGTGACCCCTTTTAGGGGAGCTGGTTTTTACCTCACATTAAAAACGGCCTTGTGCCTAATTTGCTCAGTGGGGGAGCAAATAAATACCATCTGTTCCGGCAGATACTGCACTTAAGATAATTTGTACCAGTCAATGGAGGGGAAACCCTCTATACTGGGACAATTATTATTTTTGGTAACCAGAGTGACCCCTTTTAGGGGAGCTGGTGTTTACCTCACATTAAAAACGGCCTTGTGCCTAATTTGCTCAGTGGGGGAGCAAATAAATACCATCTGTTCCGGCAGATACTGCAAGCTATGACTAGCTATGACTAGCAAAGACCAGATGTGGGGCAACCCCACATGCCTGACCTTTAACCAGCTCCCATTTCCCACCTCTCGGGAGCTGGTCCCCTTTTTCCCTTCCCCCTCCCTTCACTCCTCACATTAAAAATCGGCCTTGTGCCTAATTTGCTCGGTGGGGGAGCAAATAAATACCATCTGTTCCGGCAGATGCTGCACTTAAGATAATTTGTACCAGTCAATGGAGGGGAAACCCTCTATACTGGGACAATTATTATTTTTGGTAACCAGAGTGCCCCCTTTTTGCCTACTTTTAGGGGAGCTGGTTTTTACCTCACATTAAAAACGGCCTTGTGCCTAATTTGCTCAGTGGGGGAGCAAATAAATACCATCTGTTCTTCAGATGCTGCACTTAAGATAATTTGTACCAGTCAATGGAGGGGAAACCCTCTATACTGGGACAATTATTATTTTTGGTAACCAGAGTGCCCCCTTTTTGCCTACTTTTAGGGGAGCTGGTTTTTACCTCACATTAAAAACGGCATTGTGCCTAATTTGCTCAGTGGGGGAGCAAATAAATACCATCTGTTCTTCAGATGCTGCACTTCCATTTCTTGTTCTCTTTCAGTGGAGGAGAAATCCTTCACGACTGAGACAATTTTTATTTTTGTACCTTTTCTCCACGTTAAAAAACGACCCTGGTGTCTAACTCTGTCCCGTGGGGAGGCATAGTAAATAGGTCCATCCAACATCAACAATTTCCCTCACGCTGTGCCTAAAACCAAACTAACATTTCATGTGCAAAGTTTATTTCATAGAACTAGCCGTTTATGAGGCACAACAACGCGGGCCTTCTTCCTGACTGACTATAACATGATTGTTTTCAAGTCCAATGTAAACAAGTTCTTAATGGGCCGTACTTTTAAAACAGCATTATGTTAGATTTCCACCATTAGTAACTTTGAGCGGCGTTGTCTCACTGGTTACCTGACACTCATTAACACTTATCCTCGAGTGGCGTTGTTCCTTACTATGTGGTGTATCATTAAAAAAGAGGATGAAAAGAAACGCCGTTCTGCCTTAGGATGATGATTATGATCCTCATAAGAAAATACTGATCATCAATCAGGTTACATATGAGGGGGGGGGACGCTTCAGAGATTTTAACGATTTTTTTTAATAAATTCACTAAACTCAATATTTAAATTCATCACTTGTCTGAAGATGACCCATGGAAGTCGAAAACATGCGATTATGGCAAATTTGTATTTACGCTCGAACAGACCGTTCGAATATTAGCCCGCCAAATGGAAAAAAAAAGAAACGAAAGAGAAACAAACAATAACTATCTCTGCTGTTCAATGAAACCTCTCATATACATGCTATGTATATACATAAATAAAATAAAAATACACGCTATGTATATACATAAATAAAATAAAAATACATGCTATATATATATATATATATAATAAAAATACATGCTATATATATATAATAAAAATACATGCTATATATATATATATAATAAAAATACATGCTATATATATATATATAATAAAAATACATGCTATATATATATAATAAAAATACATGCTATATATATATAATAAAAATACATGCTATATATATATATATAAAATAAAAATACATGCTATATATCTATATATAAAATAAAAATACATGCTATATATATATAATATAAAAATACATGCTATATATATATATATATGTATATATAAAATAAAAATGCATGCTATATATATATATATATATATGAAATAAACATACATTCTATATATATATATATATATATATATATATATATATATATAAAATATATGCTATATATATATATATATATATAATTTTAAATTTACATTAACAAAATTATCAAGGATTAAATTATCGTAAAATCGGAAAAATCTGGTGATTTTTATTGGCAATTTGATTCGACTAAACCATATTAAGTGATGCGCTAAACGGATTGTGGTGCGCTGATTTCTTTGGATTCTGCCACGTTTACACAAGTTTAACTTGCATGTAGTTTTGTTTCTTTCTTTTAATGAAAAACGTTTTCTAATATTCATGTCTTCCAGATCGATTCATACGGACACATTAATTGCTAGGAACGTAAAGCTCGAAGCAACAACGATTATTATTATTTATTTCTATTTTTATGTTTCTAATATTAAACTCATAATTTTCAACGACCATTTCTTTAGTAATTCTATTACTTTCCGAATACGAAAAAAATGGTTAGAATTGTTCGACAATAAAAAATTCCTCTGTTATTTTTTTTTATATTTGTTCATTTTTCTGTTTCTTTAAAATAATTCCGGTGATTTTATTTTTAATGAATGATTTAATTAATGAACTATAGTTAATTCATGATTGCAATCATATTTCTCCTGGAAATATCAAGAATAACTAGAAATTTAAAGTTAAACAATCAGGCCGCCTGGCGTTGCTCGGTCATGAGATAAGCTTAAATATGAAATTTTAATTCATGCACATTACGTAGTTATCACTATAAAGACAATTCTTTATTGATACGAAACCTTATATATAGTAGTGAGATGAAAACAAATATATATATATATATATATATATATATATATGTAACTTGGGTGTAATCAGTAAGAATCAGAACCAAAACACATACCTCTCCGCCCTCACTCCTTAGCCGCTGAGCCATGCCTATACACGTGTGCGTGAGTATATATACATATGTATGAGGGTATGATTATATATATACATTTATAATTATCTATAATATAAATCTCATTTATCTGTTTAAATGTATGTATGTATGTTTGTATGACTAAAAACTTTCGATTGAAGCGACACATTTTCACGAGATTGGGATCATTTTGAAGCGCGACCCTTTGGACGACAAATATCGAAAAATTGGCCGAAAACAATAATTGCTTCACCCTTAACTGGCCCTTTTCTACAGGGAGAGGTCGTTTTTTTTTTCGCCGATATTTTCGAAAGTCATCCCTATCTTTTGAATTGTCTAGTTTTAATTAAACCTACGTCACTTCCGGTTTGGCGATGGACACAATAACAAAGATGTCACGTTTTTTATTCGCGTTCTTTGCCTCCTTCGCGGTAAAGGTTCGAGCCTGCCTACATGCCTACTATTTGTTCCATTTTTTTCTTTTTTTTTTTCCCCTAAACACCCGGACAACGCCGGGCATCCAAGCTAGTCTATAATATAACTGTCACCTGTCGATTTAAATTTATGCATGCCTAAAACTTTCGACAGAGGTGACAGATTTTCACGAGATCGGTATGATTTTAAAGCGACCCTTCGGACGACAAATATAAAAAAAAAGTTAACTAAAACATTAATTCCTTCACCCTCAACTCGGTACTTTTCTTCAGAGAAGAGTCGGTTTATTCGCCGATATTTTCGAAAGTCATCCCCTTTTTTCGATTGTCTAGCCTTACCTTAAACTTACTCCACTTCCATTTGGTGATGGGCGTAACAGTAAAGACGTCACATTTTTTTGTGTTTTTTATTCACGTTCTTTTCCTCCTTCGTGGTACAGGCTCGAGTCTGCCTGCCTACTACTATCCTTCTCTTTATTTTATTTTTATTTTTATTTATTTGTTTATTTTGCTCAAAACACACTTCCAAATACCCGGGCAACGCCGGGCATACAGGCTAGTATATGATAAATATAAATTTAACTATCATCCCTTTCTTAAAGATGGAATCGATCGATGGACGAAGACAAGATTCAAGCAGTCATTTATAATATAAATTTCACCTGTCTGTTTAAATGTATGTATTATGTATGTATGTATGTATGTATGTCTTGCAAAAACTTTCGACAGAGG
Organism: Euprymna scolopes; assembly: GCF_053919585.1. Lineage (NCBI taxonomy): Eukaryota > Metazoa > Mollusca > Cephalopoda > Sepiida > Sepiolidae > Euprymna > Euprymna scolopes. The sequence continues at coordinate 94,405,364 of NC_136509.1, forward strand.
CGACGGATTTTCACAGGATTAGTATGATTTTGAAGCTGGACCCGTCAAACGACAAATATCGAAAAAAAAATAACTAAAAACATTAATTCCTTCACCCTCAACTGAGCACTTTTCTACAGGGGGGGGTCGCTTTTTCGCAGATATTTTCGAAAGTCATCCCCTCTTTTCGATTGTTTAGCCTTGATTTAAACCTACGTCACTTCCGGTTTGGCGATGGGCGCAACACCTAACGCGTCACGGGTTTTTTCATGTTCTTTTCCTCCTTCGCGGTACGGACTCGAGTCTGTCCTACTACTACTTTTTTTTTTTCACAACCAACATTCTTACATACACCTCCACTTTCTTTTCCGCCTTCGCTTTACGAGAGTTCGAACCTGCCTGCCTACTGCCACTGTTTTTTTTTTTTTTTTTTTTGGTTCAACAGACACCCCAAAACACCGGGGCAACGCCGGGCACCCAGACTATATATATATATATATATATATATATATATATATATATATATAAATTCACCTGTCATCCCCATTTAGAAGATGGAATCGTTGAAAACAAGATCCAAGCAAGCAATATTCAGTTTTATGATTATATAGATTAAAGTATCATAGGACGGTATTTAATATTTTTGCTATATTTAGAAATGCGTATGGAAATTTTCAGGTAAAACTTAAATATGCAAGAAGGAAGTTTTTCATTAAATGTTACAATTCGAACTATGGCGACCATGTAACTATGTGAATTAAAAGACTACAAATTCGAACTATGGCGATCGTGTAAATATGTGAAATAAGACTAAAAATTTGAACTATCGTACCGTGGCAAGTTGGAAAGTAAAACACTACAAACGTTAAGCCGACCTCGCAAAAATGTAGTGAAAAGTTATTTAAGGTTTTAGAGAAACATATCTTGAACAAGGACCAACAACTCCAGAAGTCCCCACTGCTATAAAATAAAAGATTAATCAATACTAGCGGAATCTGTGGAAATTCCACAGCGGACTTTTTCAGATGTTGATGTTGGCATTCTGTTGACGTTCAACGTTAATGGAGACGCGCCCTGTATTATTATAGCTTCTTTGTTAAACCTTCAAAGGTATTTATCTAAGATAGCAAGGACCCCAGTCGTAAAATACGCTTAAATATATTATTATTATAGAGTCAATTTGATTCTTTATGAATTTGTGATTTTAAAATAAAAAAACTATATAACTTGGGTACACCAGCTTGAACTGAAACCAAAACCTATGAAGAGTATATATATGTGTGTGTGTATACATGCATGTATATATGTACATATATGTATGTTTGTATATATATATATATATATATATATATTGATTTCCTTCAGCTTTAATCGAAACCAAAACTTATGAAAAATTCTTTGTAAAATTCTTCATAAAAAATAGATGACTTGAGTGGCATCAACTATAATCGAAACCGAAACCCAAACTTATAAAGTATTCTTGGTAAAATTATTTATTACAAGAAATTAAAGGTCATAAAAATGAAACGACAATCACTCGGAAGGGGTAAGCGTGACACACAAAAGAACAAAAGTGCTATCGCATTAATATATAGATAAGAACATTTTTAAATCATAAATTTCAAAGATTATTTCTTTAATTCTATTAATATTGGAATACAAAAAAATATGGTTGCGGTTGTTTAGCAATCGAAACATTCATTCTGAGTTGCTGTTATGTCTTTTCGTTTATTTTTTGTTTCGTTTTCTTAAAAAACATTCTAGCTGATTCTATTTAAAACGATTATTTCATTCATGAATTTTGCTTAATTCATAGTTATAATTTTTTTTTTTTTTATTACATTTTCACCCCAAACAAGGCACATTGCCACTTTAATGTAGGGGGCTACTATCAGGGGAAACATCTACTGGGGTACTATGTAGGGATTAGGGCAGCGAGATGTTGGTTCACGTTGCACTTGAACTTATGCATGTCAGTACAGTTGGGGAAGCAGTGACCTGGAATGGAATTCCAAAGTCTAGCAGTTCTGGGGAAGAAACTACTGGAGTAGAAAGATCTTTTACATCTAGGGATCTCTACAGTGTGGGGTGGGATTTTGCAGCTTGTCGGGTCTGTCGAGGGTGTTCACGTCGTGGGGGCACAAGTGCTTGCAGTTCTTCAGAGCATTCACCATTATAATACTTGTAGAACAGGCAGAGGGATGCAACGTTTTGATGATGGGACAGAGGCTGAAGTTTAGATGCCAGTTTAGGGCCTATCAGATTTGCGACTCTCTTTTGAACCCTGTCAAGGAGCGAGAGACTAGTAGCCGATGCACCGACCCAAATATGACAGCAATACTCCATACATGGGCGAATAGTGGCCTTATAGAGGTACAGGATACTTTCGGGTGTTATCCTGAATGTACGTATTAAAATACCTAGAAATAGCTTTTAAATGTTGCCCATTTTCAGCTTCACATATTTGTGCTATTTCCAAAAATATTATTCATTGCAGATTACAGAATCTCGGGATTGCGATTTAACTCCCTTGTTTCGTTCCGCGAGCTCGCAGACCTCGAAACGTCAACCCCGAAACCCTGCAAGAATTGAAGGAAAACATCAGGAACGAAATAAGTGAGTTAAATCGCAATCCAGAGATTCTGCAATCTGTCATGAATGTTTTAGAAACAGCACAAATATGCGAAGCTGAAAATAGGCAACGTTTAAGACATTTTTTTCTATATAAATATTGTTTGAATTTTGTAATTGTTTTTCTTTTTTAAATTCCCAAGTCAGATTGTGTTAAAATTACAGAAAAATGTTATACGATAAACACAAGCAAAATATTGAATTCAAAAGCATAGATGCACAAAAAGAGATATTTTATACAGCAGCGTCCAAAACTAAGGGACAAATTTTAAAACTTAATATTTGTTAGAAATAACAACTGTGAACAGCTGAAATATTTGATAACTGGTATTCGTTATCATCCATAATAACATACTAAAATTTGAATCATTTGCAAAGGATAGAAAAAGAATTATTACAATTATTTATTTATTTTCAAAATAGGAACGTACAAAAGTAAGGGATATCTAAAATAAAGAGTTTTTTCATATATAAAGATTTTTTTCAACTTGTCAATTTTTTTTAAATGTCCAAATCTCTTGTTGTTAGATTGTGTTAAAATTACAGAAAGATATAAAAAATAAAGAAAATATTTAAGTTGAAACCCCTTCAGTCAGTTTTTGGACTCCACATATTATTTGAATGGAACTCTTTATTAAATTCACGGGGTTAACATGTTCTCCTTCCAATAGCCACCATGAAGTTTTCATTCACAATTGATTTCTTTGTACTGCCCGCACTGAGAATTGAACTTTCAATCTCTTGAAGTGTCGATTGTAACTGAATCTATTTAGTATTTTATCCATTACATCAAGGATACTTGCGAACAGAAATATATAGCTTTTCACGCGCTTTCTTTCATATTTGCCTAACGCGGTCAACGTTTCAAGATTTTTCCAACTTGGGCGTTGACGTTTCATACAAGATTAGTTTTTAGTATTAGTACTACGTTCAACAACAACATCAACAACACTGCTACAACGCGCGGTCATAACCTGTTTTTGAAATCTATGCCTTATTTCATGCAAATTGTAGCTATATTTTCTCCTGATTGTGTCATAAACATAAATTCACGCGAAACTTAAATTTGTAAGCGGAAAGTTTTCTATTGCCAGTGAAATTAAAACGTATGGTGTTGACTATGTCAAAAAATACATTCTGGAGCTCAAAAGTTTGCTCGTTTTTATGGTACCACTCCCGTTTTCGCAGCTCTTCAATATTTTTAGTTAAAAAACAGCTTTACCTTTTAGAACAACACTTCTATGAAAAGAAAAATAAAAACGAGCTCCAGACGCTCATGCACAACCAACGTTCATTGCTAGCAAACGTGTATCGAAAATGATAGTTACTATGTAGAAACATAAATTCTGGAGCACAATAGGGTGTTCGTTTTAATTGTCCTATCTCCGTCTTTGTAGCTCTTAAACATTTTGAGTTAAGAATAAGGGGTTTACTTTTTAAACAACTCATATATATATATATATATATATATATATATATATATATAAAAATGTGTGTGTGATAAGAAGAATACCCGTCCCAAGGGACGGGTACAATAAGTTCCTTAAACCGAACTATTTCGATCGAACTATTGCATTCATCTTGAGTGTTATTTGTGCAACGTTTCTGCCGGGTTGGCCTTCGACCGCCCCCAGGCATGTTAGTTGTTATTTTGAAAAGAAAAAGGGAAAGTTACTGACTCCGAATCTATTTTCGTATTCTTTGAGTTAGTCTCTATTTTATAGTTATTATTTCGTATTTCTGAAAAAAAAAATTGGTTGACAAAGGAGAGGCAACTCTATTAAAGATCGACAGAGGATTATTCCCCTTCTATCACCGAAATTTTACACTATCTTATGTATCTTCACGAATATGGAACAAAAGTTATAATATAGCCTCACCTTATGTTTAGAATCTTTATTCAAACTTTAATTCAAATATCTTAGCTAAAAATGTCTGAAATTAGTTTAGGAGTGAATCCTGTTAAAGCAAATATATTAAAATGTATAGGTAAATAATTTTTACTGTCTCACAAATGGTCACTAATTTAGTATTGACCAGGCCCAACGTCGCATAATGTCGATGATCTAACGGGAATTTATTACTATAGAGATTGTAAATGGATTTGATGGCGTCCATTTTTATTTTTATGATAACAGTAGGAAAAGTTGGCACTTGATGGGATGTTGAGCATGAGAACGTAGGTAATAGATTCCACTTATAAGTATGAAAGAGATGATAATAATGATGATAATAATGATGATATGATGATAATAATAATAATAATAATAATATGATAATGGTAATGGTTGCGATTACGTTAATAAGCAATTGCTTCCAACCTAATAATCGCTCATTATTCGATGAAAGCTGCATTCAAAGAAGCATGATCGATGATCATCATATTGATTTCTAGACGATTAATAAGTTTCAATTGCTGACGAAACGGTAGACATCGCGTCTTGTTTCGTTTCCGGTGGCACAGGCACAAAAAAGAAGAAAAAAAATATCTAGATATCTCATTGTTTTTTATTCTTTTTTTTTTTTGTTTTTTTTTTATTATTATTATTCTGCTATGTAAGTGAAAGAGGAAAAAGGAAGGATAAAAAAAAATCCTCTCGTTTTCCACCGCATCCTGCAAGACAAAAAAACAAGTTTTCGTATGAAAGTGTGGCGTGTCTCGAAAAAGACTGACCACCTTCTCACCTTACATTATCCGCTTTTAATTAATGCATGTGGCAGTAAATAAATAAAAAAATATATATTAAAAAATGAGTTTTCGAAATCGTAGTATTAATTGTGAACGCATTTAAATAATTGCTGAAAGTTGGTTAAAAAAACAGAAAGTTGTACGTGAAAACATACACAAATTCTTGCATACAACTGTGGCACGTGTATGAACTGTTTTAGTTACATTAGAATCGAAGATGTAACCTAATACGTAACTTTTTTCCTATCATCTGTAATTCAAGCCATAAATACATCAACAACAATGTTGTATGGAGTATAGCTATCACGTCTGGCTTAGTGTACCAGACACTTATCTCTCTCTTTTTGACACCGGGCAAAAACTATTGTCTGACTTTAGAAGACAACCGTGTCATACCCTGTGAAAAGCCTTAGATATATCTAGAGCTATCGCTATACTCTCCCCTTTTTTTGTCCAGTGAACGGTATATACGTTCAGAGATTACAGTTATTATATCTGCTGTGGAACGGGCTTGCCTAAATCCACTTGGCAAATTCCAGGTTCTGCAAATCTCTCGAGGTCAATATGGCAACATGGATTCCATGCATTTTAGACTGAAGTGTCCTTACAAAGAGAAATTGCAAAAGATTCTGTGCAGCCTAATTACCTTTCACTATGTATATGTATATACTAGCATGGCACCCGATATTGCCGGTCGTAAAATACGCTTAAATATGATATTCTGCTGAACTTCTGACGGACAATCAATATGGATTTAGGCAAGCCCGTTCCACAGCAGATATCATAACTGTAATCTCTGAACGTATATATCGTTCACTGGACAAAGAAGGGATGAGTAGAGCGGTAGCTCTAGATATATTTAAGGCTTTTCGCAGGGTATGGCACGGTTGTCTTCTAAGGAAAATCAGATCATATGGTATCACACGAAGAATACATAACGGAATTAAATCCTTCTTAAGTAAGAGAAAAATCCAAGTTGTCCTCGACGGTCGTACATCTAAACAATATGATATAAATGTGGAGTACCTCAGGGGCCTATCCTGGGACCTTTAGTATCTCTGATATTCATAAATTAACTCGCTGATAAAATCGTTTCTGAGATGGGTATATTTGCTGATGACACCACTCGCTATAACAGGCACGAGGGGAAAACAAAGAAACACATATCTAAGGAAGTGGCAGAAACACTAGATGAAGACCTCCAATCTGTAGTGGAATGGGGACAAAAATGGATGGTCACATTCAATGCTGCTAAGACTAAGCTTTTTTCCTTTAATAATTATAAGAAACCTTCTCTACCACCAATAGTAATGGCCATAAACACATTACCCGAAAGTACTTCCTTTAAACTCCTCAGCCTGACATTCACAAGGAACACGGGTTGGAATGGTTACATTGAGAGCATTGCTAAAGCTGCTGCGGAGAAGGTGGTCTCCCTATACCGTGCTAGAAAACTAGTTACGCATGAAATTATCCTGTTCCTCTATAGGCAACCATTCACCCATCTATGGAGTACTGTTGTCACATTTGAGCTGGTGCATCTGCTATTTGTTTCTCACTCCTGGAGCGGGTCCAAAAGAGTCGCCAACTTGATAGCGCCTGAACTGTCATCTAGGCTTCAGCCTCTGTCCCATCGACAGAAATTTGCATGCCTCTACCTGTTCTACAAGTACTTTAATGGTGAATGCTCTGACGAACTACAAGCCCTTGTACCCCCTCGACGTAAATACTCCCGACAATCAGCAAAATCCCACCCTCACAGTAGATATCCCCAGGTGTAAGAAAGCCTTCTACTCCAACAGTTTCTTCCCTAGAACTGCTAGACTTAGAACTCCCTTCCGGGATTCTGCTTTCTCCAACTGTACTGACATGCAGAAGTTCAAGTGTAATGTGAACAGACATCTTGCTACTCATCTCCCTTCATAATATCCCTGCAGCTTATGTACCCGATAGTAGCCCCTACTTCAAAGTGGCATTGTTTTAATTGAATTTAACAAATGCATATTTCGTATTTATTATTATATTGGATCCAATATACAGTAATGATTTTAAAAGTAAAAATAAATTGACTCGTGCGTCACCACCGAGAATCGAAACCAAAACGTTTAGCTTACGATTTACTTTTTCCTTTTATATTAAGGACTGAGCTATGAAGACATATTTGCTGCAAAGCTAAAAATTAAAACATGAACCAATAGCTATTACGTTACATATGCATATTCGTAATGCCGTCGTTCGACCTTCACCTGGCAAATTCCATTTTCTTTTTTTAATTTTTAATACTTTTGCGCCGATTTTTCCTGGCTAAAACCCAAATATAAAGTTTTGCATGCGTTCGAATAGACCATGGATTCAGTTTTATGTGTGTAGAGTAAAAACTGGCAGAGGAGTTTGGTAGGCAAAATTTTTTAAACAAATATATATATATATATATATATATATATAAGAGATTTGTGTTGCTATAAACTTTTTACGTAAATATTATGCAAGCATAAATTATGTAGAATATCTGCATGAATATAATTATACGTAATAGTTAACTAAAGATGATCATCCCATGAGAACCCCCCCCCCAAAAAAAAAAACTAGTAGGGAATTAATTAAAATGAATGTTTAAAAGAATATGCAAATTAGCTAGATCTTTTGCAGATGAATGCAATTTCACGACCCATATATAACAAAGTTGTATTTTCTTTTTAAATAAATAGAAAAACGGATTTTTCTTATGAATATCAATACACAAAAACCTAAATTTATAGGACTGATATATATAATGAGATGGAGAGAGAGAGAGAGAGAGAGAGAGGAAGAAAGATGTATGTTGCTTAGGACTGAGTAAAATATTTGTATTCTTATTTGTTTGGACATTTTTTTTTAATTTATGCAAACAAAAGAAATGTTATTCATGAGGTAGATAACTCCTATTATTTTCTTTCAAGTTAAAACAAGTAATTTTATCTTTCATATTATTTGCCTTATGCTTAATATTGTTGGTGTCGTTCACAAATAATGATCTATTTCGACATCGACATCTTTCAGACATTTCCTATTTCTTTACCCGTACATTTCTGTATTAGCGTATTAAATAAAAAAAGGAACAATAGTTATTTTTGTCAAAAGAAGTAATAAAAATCTTAGATCAATTAGAGCCTATTAATTATTTTATTATTATTGATATAAGCAAGTTTTTTTTTTGTTTTTTTAAGTGATTTTTTTTTTCTTAATCTTTACATTTTAGACGTCTTTCGGAGCGAACTAAGTATTTTCTTCGATAAATTGTAACGAAGTACATTATTAGGTTGATGCGAAATAATGCCGTTTTTTTTTTTGATGTTCAACTTTAAAAGATCACAATTCCTTTCATAATAAACTTCATCAATCGAAATAAGAAGCATTAGAATCGATACATTTTTGCCAACGAGAAACAAGTTCATTTATCTCATTAGCGTAGAAATTCCGAGTTCTGGAAGAGATTAATTCATTGAAATCCGATTCTGCATCATCCCGGTTTTTGAAGCATTTTTCGCGCAGGAAGTTGTCGAGATGCTTGAAAAAGTGATAATCGGTGGGCGAGAGATCTGGTGAATATGGTGGATTCGTTCAGCTACTTCAGGGTTAGTTGAGCAACATGCGGGCGAGCGTTATCATGGAGGAAAATTGGTCCCTCCATATTGACCAATCTTGGGCACATACGTTGGAGCTTCTGGTTCATTTTGTCAATTTGTCGGCAATACTTCTCCGCCGTAATCGTTTCGCCCGGATTCAAGAATCTGTGATAGATAAGACCGAACGCAGACGACTAAACAGTCGCCATAATCTTGTTTTGGTGCAATTCCGGCTTTGGGATGTGTTGTGGAGCTTTTCCAGAATCCAATAACTGTGCCTAACGTCACTGGTTGTGGTAGAAGATCCATTTCTCAACACATGTCACAAACCCGTTCGAGAAATGAGTCGTTTTTGTTGCGTAAAAGGAGCGTAGAAGACACTTCAAAACGACGATTTTGTTTTTATTATCGTTCAATTCATGCGGCACCCATTTATCCAACTTTTTTACTTGCCTATTTGCTTTACACGGCGAACGAGTGTTCAGTGGTCGACCTCGAATACAACAGCAACTTCTGGTGTGGTTTTGCGAGGATCGGCTTCAACTAAGGCTTTCAAATGCTCGTTATCAACCGCAATCGGCCGGCCGCGACAGTCTTATCTTCGAGGCTCTCGTCACTGTTGCGAAATTACTTGAACTACACGCTGTGTCACACGTTCGTTAGTGGTTCCTGAACCAAATGCATCATTGATATCACGAGCTGTCTCGGCAGCTTTTCGGCCTAGTTTGAACTGGAACAAGAAAATCGCGCGAATTTTGTCTGTCGAAAAGCCTGCAAAAATTAATGAAGAGATTGACAATGGTAATGAATAACACGATTCGATAGAGCGAAAAACGCGCTTCAAAATGATGTATAACATGGCTATATATATATATATATATATATATATATATATATATATATATATCAATGAATTAATTCAGAAATCATATATAAAAAGTAAAATATGTGAAAAAGATATTGTTTTTGCACCTACCTAATATTACACCGCAAAGAACGTGGTGCAACTATAACGAATGGAACTTGGTTAGGCAAAAGCATATTTCGAACTGGTAGTCTCAATGCTATTTAGGTCTCACGATTTATCTCCAACAAGATAACAGTATATGTAAGATTATATCAATCGAGTATAAATAATATAGGTTAGCAGGTGGCTTGAACTGAAGGTTATTAAGTGAAGCTAACCCAAACGGAATTTGTTTACTGTCAGTTTTAAAAGATAGAAAATACTGATATATGAATTGGCTAATCGAAATATTAACCCTCATCAATTCCGATGTGTTTTCAGGTTATTAATCTTCGGCAATGAAACATACAAATAAATTGACTGACAGGAACTGAGTATATGAACATAATAAATAAAAATATATATATATATATATATATATATATATATATATATATATATATATATATTTGTTATTGTTGTTTTTTCAAGCGATACATACGGTTAATATTGGCTCCGCCTCGAAGCTCATTTTTTAATTTACTTAGAAAGTCGCCCTTTTTAATTTGTTTGAACGTAAATAACATTTTTATTTATTTATTATTTTTAAAACAGTAATCTACGTACACGCGTGTTTCGAGGTCGTTACCTCTCGTCAGCGTAGTTCAACTGTTTCTAGGGATCGAACCTCAGACCATGTTTACCACAGTCCGGTGCCTTAACCGTTAGGCCACAAACCCTTAATTATACTGTTTATTTTTATCGCTTATAAATTTAGATTTGTTATTGTTGTTTTTTCAAGCGATACATACGGTTAATATTGGCTCCGCCTCGAATCTCATTTTTTTATTTACTTAGAAAGTCGCCCTTTTAATTTGTTTGGACGCATATAACATTTTTATTTATTTATTTATTATTTTTAAAACAGTAATCTACGTACACGCGTGTTTCGAGGTCGTTACCTCTCGTCAGTTTAGTTCAACTGTTTATATATATAATAGTGGGTATATTTTTAAAAGAGAAAATGATAGAAATGATGAGTATAAGTAATGTTTATGCTAAACTATGCCGTTTTTGTGGGTTTTTTTAGCAAAATATTTCTTTTTTTTAATATAGTGGAGGACAATAAAATTAAATCTATGTTTTAAAACTTTTATTGAAAAAAAACAATTCATGCAACTTGATTATGTAGTAGAGATGACATCTATTCAATGTAGCCACCTTCAGCATCAATCACCGCCTCGATACGGGTCCGGAACTGGCAGCATGCCTTTTCCAAAAACGCTGGCGGGAGCTCGCCGATTACTCGACAGATAACGGCAATCAAGCTGGCTTTGGTGTTGTGAGAGGTCATGTTGGTGATGTTTTCGACATATGACCATACAAAGTAGTCCAGTTGATTCAGGTCAGGGGAGGATGCGGGTCAGTGAGAGAAGGGTACGAAGTCATATTACTTCTTTCTAAAGCTAAGCCTGGGTTTATTTGGACTTGTAGGCCGGCGCCGAATAATGTTGCCACACCCAGGGTCTGCCAAGGGATCGCCACATTCTTTAGCACATCCAGGTACACTTCGGTGTTTACTTTCAAGCCAACTTCGAAGATGTGAGGTGGCATGATGTGGCCCTCACTTGAAACCACACCAAAGACCATCACTGTGGCCGGAAACTTTGTGTTCATCACCCTGGCAATCCAGCAATGCATTCTGATAGTGCTGGCAATGGCCTGTTTTCATAACTTAGATCGGTAGAGAGCATGAGTTGTACAGCGACGCCTCTCCAATCTCGCTCGTTGAACTCTGCATCACTTTCAAACATGATAGAAGGCTCCTATCGCTCTTGGGATTTGTACACAATTGGTCAACCAGTTGATCTGCAACAAAAAAAGAAAGAAAGAAAACTGGTTTTCATCAAACGGAAATGGATTCATGTCTTTTCTAGGGCTAGAATTTTATCGTTCTACCCTGTATAATATATAGTTTATTCTTTGATTAATTAATTTATTAATTGAAATAAATTGTTAGAAAATTATAACTAATTCTGTTAAGGTGATGTTTTGATCTATTTATAAACTTATTGGATGCGCATAGCTTTCAAAATTTTTAAATCTTTCATTCAGGAGAGGTGTGGTTGGTTATTTTGTCAACATTGCCTCATAACTACATGCGCAGCTACACTTACAAGGATTATCCATTGTCTCTTGAGACTGAACGGAGGCATCGTATTGTTGACATTGGTTTCCTCAATAATTTTCCAGGTATAATTTTTCTATAATTTTTCTATTTCGGGAGGAATCACGTGAAGGTTGCCAACATCCTAAGTTAAATCGATTTTTGTGGAAGGAACTGGATTCAAACTTGGAACATTCAGGTCGTCAGGTCGTGTCGTTAACCACTAAACCATCGTCACTTCCTTTCTTTAAGGTGAGGTGTCCAAACGAAAAAGAACCGTAGGAGGACAGCGGAAATGATACAAGCATAACTCGAAGGTCACCCTCAAACTGTTCAGTTTGAATTCCAGCGTGAAAGAACGTGAAAGTTGCCAACATCCTAAGGTGAAGTGATTTTTGTGGAGCGAACTGAATTCAACTTGGGACACCCAGATTAAGCAATCTGTGTCGTTAACCACTAGACCACACTCATTTCCCTTCTTTAAGTTAAGGTGTCCAAATTAAGAATAGCCGTAGGGGATAGCGGAAACGGTACAAGGGCAGCTTGAAAGGTTCTTTCAAATAGTTAAGCTTGATTTACAACTAGTAGGAAAACCTAGCCGAAGACTGATGTTTCTTGCGTACTGCAAGCCACAAAGGGACTACAATTGCCAAACATGTACGCATTGAAGAACGCGATATAAAACGTGTTATTAAAAAAGATAGACCAGTAAGCGCCTCTGTTACAAAATATTCTCACAAGTGTCTAATATGGTGGAGATATCTGAGAGCTCGGCTCGGACTGATAAGCCATGTCCGGATCTACATGACAATATTATGATCTTAAAAAGCGATGGGTGAACATTATAATCTATATATCTATAAAAGTGAACATGTCTGTGTGTCTGTCTGTGTGTCTGTCTGTGTACATTTCCCTACGCAATAACTCTGTCAATTTTAAGTCTACAGACTCGAAATTTAATATACAGGGTACTGAGATTTGGGAAAGTCGATGTGATCGGTTTTCGGCCAGAAATTTGTCGATTAAGGGGTCAAAGGTCAACGATTTGATTTTTGAGAACTCTACCAAACTCCTCCAACAATTTTGGGTCTAAACACTTGAAATTTTAGATATAGGTTTCTTGGACATGGATCTAACTTAATAGCTTGATTTGAGCCCAAAACAATAAATATTAAGGGATCATAATAGGGGTCAAAGATAAAAAAATTGACCGCTTTTTTTGCTCAACATACACCTCCAAATACCAGGGCAACGCTGAGCACTCATGCTAGTACACGATAAAGTTGGGTAGCTCTGTTAGTATTTTGATTTTTTTTTAATATTCATAAGATAAATATCTATCAAATAAAAATTAGTTCTAATGTTCCAAGTAATTTTGCAAAACAAAAAGATTATTGAATTATTAAAAACATTAAAGAAATCACGTAACTTCAAAGGCATACCTGCAGGTGATTAGCAGCTGACTATAAAAAAATATCAGGCGTTTGGTGATTCTTTGATGTTAGGACTTTAAGTAAATTTTACAGTTGTTTTAAGATTTACATTTGAAGTCGCGTTTGAAAGTATTTGTACAATTTTTCTACGATCAGGTACTTTTATTATTAACTAGCGAGGGGTACCCGGCGTTGCCCGAGTGTTTTTCGGTGTGTGTGGTCGGGCGGGGGTGGGGGCGTTAATGAAAACCTAAGAATAAGCGAAGTAAAAAAAAAAACCAGAAAAATGAACGTTAAAAAACTCTTCTTAGCGGTGGAGGGGGTACTCGGCGTTGCCTGTAGGTGTGTGTGGTTGTTAATGAAAACCTAAGAATAAGTGAAGTAAAAAAAGAAAATATAAAAACGAAGCGGGGGGTACCTGGAGGGGGTGGGCTAATCAAAACATCGAAAAAAAACTAACGTAAGGCAAACGAACGATGTTAAATGTAAAAATCGAAAAAACAAAAACAAAAAAGAAAACAGAAAAACGAATGTTAAAAAAAACACGTGAAAAAATGGCTTAAATAAGCCTGTGTCGATATTAAAATTTAAAAAATCGGTGGGTACCTGGGTATTTTTGGTTGTATGTGGTCGGTCGGGGGTGTTAATGAAAACCTAAGATTAAGCGAAGTAAAAAAAACAAAAACAAAAAACAGAAAAACGAACGTTACGTGAAAATGGCTTAAATAACACTGGTTTAATATTTAAGTTTAAAAAATCGAAAAACAAAAGACATCTCCCACCACGATTCGAACCCAAAACGTTTAGATAATGACCCAACGCTCTAACCAACTGAACTATCACGACGTACATGAAATTCAGTCAGTTTTTCAACTGTTTAAACTTAATTAGGTCATGACGTCATCTGATGCATGCGTAGAAACGGTCTCGTCATGAGAGGACGGTTTTTGTTGACCCCCCTCTGTAGAAAATTGTTGATTTCGGGGTGAAAAAATTAACGTTTTTGGTCAATTTTTCGCTATTATTCGGGCGAAGGATGGCGCTTTAATATGATATCAAGTTTGTGAATGTTTGTTCTGTCTGTCGAAAGTTTTAAGCGGACACACAAACACACATACATACATACACACATTTTCGCTTTTATATATATAGATTGGATTCAGGACAAGCATGATGACAACAAAGAAAAACGTGTAAACAAACTTGACAATTCGATATTTTATTGCCAAACAAACAAACATATATATATATATATATATATATATATATATATATATATATATATATATATATATCAAAGCGAAAATGTGTGTATGTATGTATATGTTTGTGCGTGTGTGTGTGTAAAAGTCTATGAACAGTCCGAGCGTACTTTTTTGCGTGATCTTCGACGATCGGGCGAACTCATCTTTTAAAAAAAGGGATGAGAGGTGAATTTATATATACACACACACACACAGATACAGATATATATGCGTATGGGCGTGGTTTAGAGGCTAAGGAATGAGAGTGGAAAGTTGTACGTTTTCATTTCGATTCTAGCTGATGACACCCAAGACATATGTATATATTTTTTAGTTTGGAACTCACTACTGTATATAAGGTTCAGTATATTAATCCATAGATAATTGTATCTATATTTATAAATACGTAATCTGCATGAAGTTTGTGTGTGTGTGTTGCCCGGTCGTAAAATACGTTTTCATATATTTTGATTAATGCAGATTGTGTATTTATTATTATATTGTACCCCATATAGTAATCGTTTAAAAAGATTAAAAAAATGATTCGTACGCCACCACTGAGTATCGAAACAAAAACGTTTAGCCTACGATTTACATTTTTCCTTTGACGTTAATGTCTGGACTATGAAGACATGTTTGCTGCAGGGCTAAAAATTAAAACATGAACCGACAGCTATTATGTTACGCATGCATATTCGTAATGTCATCGTTTGACCTTCACCTGGCAAATTGTATATATATTTTTCAATTTTGACACTTTTGCACCAATATTCCCCGGTTAAAACCTAAATGTAAAGTTTTGCATGGGTTTGAATAACCTATTTAGTTTCATGTCTGTAGACCAAAAACTGACAGGAGTTTGGTAGGCAAGATTTTTAAAACAAATATATATATATATATATATATATATATATATATATATAGATGCATACGTAAATATATATAGGAAGAGGTTTGTGTTTACTATAAACGTTTTACGCAAATATTATGCAAGTATAATCATGTAGAACATCTGTATGAATATAATTACATGTAATAGTTATAATTAACTAAAGATGATCATACGATACATTTGATGTTGTGGCCATATTATGTCCTTATAAAACCGTCCAAATTGTTTAATTAAAATCATATTAAAAGAATATTTATTAATTGATGTCGAATATTTATTACTCAAATCTAGTGAAAATCGAAGGGTTTTCACTCTTATTAACCCCTTTGTATACAACTAAATTAAACTAACTATAGTTCACATTCTTTACTTTTACGCTTATACTTTGCTATGGAGAAATGCTCATTGCTAGTTATAAGAAAAGCTAGATGCAATGGAAGGCATGGAACTTCCCAATTAGGCGGAATTGAGGGTACCAAATAAACATGACACTTACAAACATTTGAGTTCTGGAAGATGGGTTTGTGTCGCGTACCTTTATCATGGAAATTCTAAGGTATCTCATCCTTATCCGGAAAATTCTATGATTACTGATTCTTATCTGAAAAATTGTAGGGTCGCTTGACTATGTAAAGTTTGTAGTCGCTGATCTTGACATTGAAAATTTTGTGGTCTCTAATCTTGAACTTATAAAGCATGCGAGTCACTGATTTTGGCTTTGAAAAGTCTGGGCTCGTTATATTGACGTGGAAAAGAATGTAGTTGCTGATCTTGATCTGGAAATGACTGGAATTACTCATCTTGACGTTGAAATGACTGGGGTCACTGATCTTGACGTTTAAATGACTGGGGTCACTGATCTTGACGTTGAAATGACTGGGGTCACTGATCTTGACGTTTAAATGACTGGGGTCACTGATCTTGACGTTTAAATGACTGGTGTCACTGATCTTGACGTTTAAATGACTGGGGTCACTGATCTTGACGTTTAAATGACTGGGGTCACTGATCTTGACGTTTAAATGACTGGGGTCACTGATCTTGACGTTTAAATGACTGGGGTCACTGATCTTGACGTTGAAATGACTGGGGTCACTGATCTTGACGTTGAAATGACTGGGGTCACTGATCTTGACGTTGAAATGACTGGGGTCACTGATCTTGACGTTGAAATGACTGGGGTCACTGATCTTGACGTTGAAATGACTGGGGTCACTGATCTTGACGTTTAAATGACTGGGGTCACTGATCTTGACGTCGAAATGACTGGGGTCACTGATCTTGACGTTTAAATGACTGGGGTCACTGATCTTGACGTTTAAATGACTGGGGTCACTGATCTTGACGTTGAAATGACTGGGGTCACTGATCTTGACGTTGAAATGACTGGGGTCACTGATCTTGACGTTGAAATGACTGGGGTCACTGATCTTGACGTTTAAATGACTGGGGTCACTGATCTTGACGTTGAAATGACTGGGGTCACTGATCTTGACATTGAAATGATTGGGGTCACTGATCTTGACGTTTAAATGACTGGGGTCACTGATGTTGACGTTTAAATGACTGGGGTCACTGATTTTGACGTTTAAATGACTGGGGTCACTGATCTTGACGTTTAAATGACTGGGGTCACTGATCTTGACGTTGAAATGACTGGGGTCACTGATCTTGACGTTGAAATGACTGGGGTCACTGATCTTGACGTTGAAATGACTGGGGTCACTGATCTTGACGTTGAAATGACTGGGGTCACTGATCTTGACGTTGAAATGACTGGGGTCACTGATCTTTACTTGAAAAGTTTTATGATCTTTCATGAATTTACATTTTACCATAATCGAATGATAGTTAATATTAAGCGTAAATCATTTTTTTTATTTTACAAACGCAGGAAAGTGGTCATATCTCTAGTTGGAAAAGTCCTCAAGATCGTTTTTTTTTCTTTCTTTTTTTTACGTGGTCATTCTGGGTTTTCTGATTTTTATCCCTTTATTTTCTTTAATAACTGTTTTTTACTTCCCTCCCTCCAACCCCAATTTTTAATTCTATTTTCTTACATCTTAATTATTGCCAGTGTTTATTCCCTTCAATCAAGACGCATCAAAAGAAATGAGATTAATCTTGATTTCGAATGTGCGTTGGTCAATCAAATAAAACCCTTATGAACAGAACTTCACATTTTGATAAAGAAAGCATCGTATAACACAATGTTAATTGACAACACTGATCAAAAGAACAAAACATATCACTATATTAAGAACATTTTGTGATGACATGTTTATTCATGTGTGTGTGTTTCTAGTCTCTACGTGACTTCATTCAGGATAATTTTTTTACATAGACATCACCACTTATCAAGGCCCATTGGTCACTCGAGGATAAGGGTTAAAGAGTGTGCAGTAGTCAATTGGACAATATAGTAATTGTAAGTAATGGAAATTCAGTAAATTTGTTAACTTAAAGGGAACGGGTTATCAAGAACTTGTTTACATTGGACTTGAAGACAACCATATAGTAGTCAGCTGGAAAGCAGGAAAACGGAAAGCAGTTTCACAGGCGTGCAGTTATTTATTATTAAGCGGTTATTTATTGAAAAAGAAAATGTATAAACATGAAATATCCAAATGAAACGTTTTTATTAAATTCTATTTAAAAAAATAATTTGACGACAAAATTAAAACCAAGCACAATGCAGTATAGCTAATTCGTAGATAAGTCTACTTTATAATAGTTATCAAGTTTATAATTGTAAAAAAGCATAAATTACGTCATTACTCTGCAAAAAAAATCAAAATAATTTAAAAGCATTTAAACTGCCATTCCCGACATGATTTCTTTATTAATTTTTATCAAATTCTCTTGCCTTATTGATAGTTTAACCATTTACCTACATACTATTCTGTGTTTTCCTTCCTTAGTCAGTCAGTACGTTACGATTTGCAAAATAAAGGCCAAATACAATATATGACAGCTAAACTTCTTCAAAATAGTCCTAATTCGGGAAATTTGTCTTTTTGAAGGCCAATCATCAACCCTTGATAAAAATGAGAGTGACCTCCCTTTGATATAGCATCGTTTTTGAATATCATTATAAAAATATATGATCATTCTTGTAATGGTGTCAGAAAGTAGTTCTTCACCGAATAATGAAGTCAGTGAAACGTTACGTAAAAAGGAAACATTCGAAAGAAACAGGGCAAAAAACATTGTATGCCAAAAGGTACTGAACAGAAGGAGTAAACAAAGCTTGCTCGTATAGTGCGATTTTATCATTTGCATGTTAGTATGTAGCACAATATTACTTTCTGCGTATCTGTTAGTACTTATTAATTTATCGCATTGGGGTTAGTTATATATTTGATATACAATGGGCAGTATTTTATAGAAATGTTGCTTAACGCATGTTTTCTGCGTGTTATTGTTTTTTTTTTTGTTGTTTTTTTTGTTGTTTTTTTTTTCTTTTGTTCTTTGTCCCCAAAAAACAAACTATTTAGGAAAACTAGAAAAATATCAGTTTTATACACTAGCTGGAATCCCGACATCGCTCGGTCGTACAATACGCTTAAACATGATATTTTAATTTATGCAGATTGCGTATGTATTATTATAGAATAAATGCTATATTGAATATTATATATTACGAGATATAATTTGCCCGGTTGACTAATTCTCAAAACAAATAAATCAAACAGATAATAATGGTAATGTAGTTCATCAAATTCCGTCTGTGTTTGTTTATAATATTACGTCAGCTGACACTTGAACTTGACGATGAATACCCTGGAAAAGTCACTTCTGATTAATGTTTAGTTTTAAAATATGCAAACAAAGAAATGGTTTACGGGGATTTTAAATAGTGTCTCTTCTTTTATCGTAAATCGAATTCATTAATAAGAGAAAATTAAAATTAAATGGTGAGGTACACCCAGGCTTGAACTCGGGATCATTCAATCGGTTGTCGAATGTACTACCGCTGAGCTATATTTCCAAATGTCAACAAATCTGTTTTGTTTTTGTTTTTTCTAATAAGAAATTATTTGTTGTGATGTTATCTCCTTTGCCGGTGCAATCTTAAATATTCCGCTGTAAAAATTCTTGATAAGAAAAAAAAGACTATTTTTAAGGTCGGATTTTTTTCGATTTTCGACACTTATCGATCGGAGTAATTTCTGTACAAAACAGATCTAAGAACACTACCAGACATATGAATTACTTTTGTATAGCATCTGAAAAGGATAGGCCGAGTCGTTACGGAATCTATACGGAAGTACTTTACACACACGCGCATGCGAGCGCGAAAACACGCACGCGTGTGCGCACACACACAGACACACACAAAGTGACTTTATATAATAGTAGAGATATTTTTTGATTAAATACATTTCTCATTCTGTGGATTCTCCACATGTCCCACTACTATCCAAAAATTTAATAGTGATTGAAACAGCATTATTGTAGTAAAAAATATTATGCAAACAGAATCTGTTACGAGCGATAAAATCGTAAATAGGTGGCGTAAGGTTGGAGCATCGGGCAGCAGGTCTCACGGTATAGACACAACAGAATATAAGAGGAAAGTAGAGTAATGACGTCACGTTTTGTCAAGCTGAAAGAAAAATGTTTTCAACTTACTTTGTTTGTGAAAGGAGGTACGCGACACACCACCGAGAATACTCTAAAGAAACTTTGAATATAGCTAAGAGCGAAATAACCGCTGAATATCTCTGCTCGCATGTCGCTTAAGAAGATCAGTTAAATAATTAAATAGCTTACATAATCTTAGTTTATCCCGTCAATGTGAATCAATTCTCTTGCACTCTTTATGCTTGACAAAAAAAAGAAGACTTTGGTAAAAGAAAAACAGTATAGTTAAATAAAATGGAAACAAAAAAGTGGTGTTGGGGCGATTAATCGGAATCGGGAATCGAAAAAATCAGAACTTTTAGGGGTATTGATATCGGAAAAGTTTGTGACTATTTATCGATTCAAACAACGATTCATTTAATCATATTTTTTTATATTCGATTTTGTTTAAAACATCTTTCACTGTTTGTAGTAATGATAAAACAATACAAATTTAATGATTTTAAACTACCAGTAAAGCTAAAATCTATAGGTCACCCCCACACAAATGTGTTTTTACGTTTGACAAAATATCTGCACGTTTAATATGCATTTTTGTCCGGTAATCAGGGAAAAATAACAACTCTATAATTAACTATTTTATAATTTATAAAGGATCAGAATCGGATTCGATAATTCAATACGGAATCCGTAATTGCATCGAAATCAGTTCCATCGCTAGTAAAAGACGCCTTGACAATATTGAGTATGAAAAATTACCTGGTAATAATAATAAAATTAATTTCCACAATGTTCCGTTCAGTTTGTTTCTTGGTTTCCCTTTTAGAAAAAAATCTGAACCGGACAGTCATCTCTATTGCCATATACACTGGAATCCCATTTCTCATTTTCCACGTTTATCGGTTCCTGAGAAGAATGCCTGATTTCTTTTGTTTTGTTTGTTTTTCGTTTCTTTTTTCAACCAAGCAGATTCCTTCCAGGAATTTCTTAAAGCGTCCACACTTCTGAGACTGCTGACTTTTAGATGTCAATTGGCTTCTTCAGTTTTCCGTTCTCCGATCGCAATCGGCCATTCGAAAGTCAAAGAACGATGGGGTTTGTTCTCTTGAACCTCTGGGTCACATATAAAGGGGCTTCCGAACAAAAATTAATAAACTATGCAAAATAAACGAAACGAAATGCCACGAATGAAAACGGCCGAAGAGGAAATTCCATAAGAAAGTAATAATCGCAGTAGAAAACGATTCTCTTCATCTTTCATTTTCTTTTTCTTTTTATCTCATTTTCATCCCCAAGAAGGCATATTGCCACTTGGATGCAGGGGGCTACTACGTGGGATCGTGTCAAGCAATGTACTAAGAGTAGTTGAGCAGCAAGATATCCGTTTACATTACATTTAAACCATTGTATGTGTTAGTGGTGTATATTGGGGGATGTATTACGGCACCAGAAGGAATATGTTGTATTATTGGGGGCTTCTGTATGATATGAAGGGTTGTATATATGATGCATTTATTGAGATGTATGCATATATAGTTGATCGTCTAGATATGGATTTGCATATTGATCTTTAAGTGATTGTTAAAAAGGACATATTACAATTATAACAGTAAATAACAAATAATAGTCTATTGGAAAGAATATTTGGGAAAACATACCTTATCCATCTTGGGTTGGTCTTAATTTGACAGATCTCCGGAAAAGCTGCAAATGAAGATTCGTATAACTTGAAGGCTTGGTGGTATTTTTACCATGTTTACACATTGGAAAGCTGTAACTCTGGTCCTAGATTTTTTTTCTATCGACATTTCTTAGAGGCATTACTGTCCATCATCGTCTTTCCTCCTCTGCTAACTCTCTCCCATCTCTTGATTAACTGATACGTGTCATTAAAGCTCTCTCGTTACGGCATTGATTTCACGTGACTACAGACACAAATCGGATGATCTACCTTCGTCAGGTATTTTGTTTATTTTCTAACATTATTTTCTATTAAAACATGTTTGTTTATATTTATCTAAAATTCCTTCTTGTTATTGATTATAGAATATAGCCAAGTTAAATTTCTAAAACGTCATTTAACCATATGTGCCCTTGAATTGCAGTTTTCTTTTTAAAATAAATCCAATTTATTCTATACTATAATAATAATAATAATAATAATAATAATAATAATAATAATAATAATAATCATACAGCTGCTGCTGCTGCTACTACTACTACTACTAATAATAATAATAATAATAATCTGGTTCAGATAATTCAACAATACTTCAGGTGTGCTAATATGTAAAATTAATACAGTCAGGGAAACAGGAAACAAGGAAAAAATCTCAAAGTCAAGCAGTCTAAAGGAAGAAACTATTAAAGTAGAAGGCTTTTTTGGCATCTAGGGACATCAACAATAAAGAGGAGAGATTTTGCTGCTTGTCATGTTAGTATTATTAAAGTACTTGTAAAACAGGCACAGGGATGCGCTATTTCAGCGATGAGACAGAGGTTGGAGCTTGGTTGATAGTTGGGGAGCTAGTAGATTTGACATTTTTTTCAGCTTTGTTGAAGAGGGAGAGATGTTGTAGATGCACCAGCTCATATGTCACACAAACACACCATGCATGGGCGAATCGTGACTTTGAAGCGTTATATTTGCAGCAACATTTTCTGAATCGATCAAATCAACGTAGATTATTTAATACATAATTATATTGCTTTATTTCTTATACATGTATTTTATAATTTTTGTATTTCTTTTAATATTTTGTCAGCTTTTTACCATTGAGTTGCCTGTCTACTATGCCCGTTATTCTGCTAATATATATATATATATATATATATATATATATATATATCATCGTATAACGATTAGATCACTCTCTGACTGACGTAAAGAACATTTAAAATTAAAATGTTTAAATTCAACGTTATTTCACGCAGTTAATGGTAGCCGAATGGATACGGTCTTTGCTAATCGAGCCAGAGATGTCTCGTGTTGTCGAGTTCGAATCGTTCGACTGCTGTCAATCGTGACACCCTGCACTGAAGATTCTCGAAAGGATAAAACACTAGTGTCTGTAGGTATTTAATTATTATAGTGAAAAAATGATTTTATATATATATACATAATATATATACTTATATATAGATTATGTATATATATATATATATATATATATATATATACATAATCTATATATAAGTGTATATATATATATATATATATATATATATATATATATATATATATATATATATATATATATATATATACCGAATTTGTTAATCATGATAGATCGAAAAATAAAAAGTGAAAAAGCTATCTGACCGGTTTCGAACCTTACTCAACGAAGACAAAATCGAGGTTAATAAATATGAGATAAAAATATCAAGGGGGACAAGTGGAGAAAATAAACACTGGGAAAAAATCATAAAAACTAAATTAGGTCTTAATAGGTATTATGTATAATGTTATTTCATTAAATACATGTGTACTATATTTTGTTACAAATTTTTAATACCGTATCCCGGAGTTCTACTCTATCTTAAATAGTATATGACTAAACACTATGATCGGCCGTAAGTTTTGACTTAGTAACCCCGAGCATATACAAGTAAAATATATATATATTTTCTTATAGGATATATATATATATATATATATATATATATCCTATAAGAAAATACCCATAATCATCCCAAAGGAAAACCGAAAAAACTAATAGGGAATTAATTAAAATGAATGTTTAAAAGAATATGCAAATGAGCTAGATAGTTTGCTAGTGAATGCATTTCCACAACCCATATATGAGAGAATTGTATTTTCTTTTTAAATAAATAGAAAATAGATATTTTAATATGAATATCAATACACACAAAAGAAAAACGAATTTATAGGAGTATATACACACACACACACACACACACACACATATATATATATATATATATATATATATATATATATATATATATAATGTTATTTGTTTTTATTTTGCGATACTTTTATGTCTATAAAAGTGAACGTGTCTGTGTCTACATTTTCCCACGCAATAACTCTGTCAATTTTCAGTTTACAGACTCGAAATTTGATATACAGAGTACTGAGATTTGGGAGAATCTTTGTAATCCGTTTTCCGCCAGAAATTTGACTGTTAAAAGATCAAAGTTCAATTATTTGACCTTTAAGAACTCTACCAAACTCTTCCGACAATTTTGGGTCTAAACACTTGAAATTTTAGGTATAGGTTCCTTGGACTTAATAACTTGATTTTAGCCCAAAACAATAAATGTTAAGGGGTCATAATAGGGGTCAAAGGTTTAAAAAATTGATCGCTGTGGTCGGTACCAAATTACTCAGACAATTGTCCAAACATTTGAAATTTTACATAAAGGGTATTCAGAGATAGTGCAAGCTTTTTAATCGGTTAGGGTCGAAAATTTGAGCTACCCATATATAAATGTATGTATGTATGTTTGCATGTCTGCCTAAAATTTTCGACAGAGGTGCCTAATTTTCACAAAATCAGTATCATTTCAGACGACAAAATCAGTATCGACCCTTCAGACGACAAATACCGAAAAATTGGCTAAAAACATTAATTTCTTCACCCTCAACTGGGCACATTTGTACAGAGAGGGGTCGCTTTTTTTCGCCGATATTTTCGAACGTCATCTCTTTTCGATTGTCTAGCTTTAATTTAAACCTACGTCACTTCCAGTTTGGCGGTGGTCGTTACAGCAAAGACGTCACATTTTTTTCCGGGCTGTTCCTCCTTCGCGGTACTACCCACACCTCCAAATACCTGGGCAACACCTGGCACCATTGCTAGTTATTTATACAAACGCATTTTTACCTAAATGCGAGTTGGAAATAATTTTCCCTTTTACAAAATTTGGTACCCCAAATGGGGAGCGGAAAATATATTGTTTAAAATATAATTATCCACTGACACATGTTTCCTCGTCTACGACTCATCAGAGTGGCTGAATCTTGCGGGATTCGAAATCGGAATCCCACAGAAAGAAGCCTAAACTTCTAGCACTTATCTATATCGAACGATTGCTTAATATATCGCGATTTTCTTAGATGTTATTTGTTTTTTTATTGCGATACTTTTTGAATGAATTCAATTCAATGATTTCGCATTTCGCTAAGCTTAGCCACTCTGATGAGTCGTAGAAGATGGAACGTGTGTAAGTGGATAATCATATATATATATATATATATATATATATATATATATATATATATAATTAGAGAAAGACAGAACTTGACACTCAAACGTTTTCTTTATTTTTATGACTTTGTATGATTACTGTTTATATTTTAGAAGTTATCTGCTAATATTTAGTTCATTTAAATACCACAACATGAACAGGAAAATTTGATTTGTAATAAAATATTTAAATGATAGCATTTTATCCAAAGAAAAAAGACAACTGCTTTATAATGATGCAAGGATAATATTTTTTTCAATGAACAGAAAATAAAGCTGAATTCCGACAGCAATAATCGTCCAATCTGGCGCATCTGAATTTCGAAAATATATAAGCCAAAGGCGAATCTCAATTTACGGATTGATTTTCAGTTTTGCTCTTATTTATACGAATTTCTTGCCTTCGATAATTATTTAAAATTCAATATGAATGGAAAACTTTTCATTGTCCAGCGAATCAGTCTTTCCGGTAGAATGATAATAGCGAACGACTAACAATGTGAGTGAATGGGCCACGTCTCATGTGACAGGAAGTCTCAGAATGTCGGCGCAGATGGAGCGTTGAATGATTAATAATGTCAACGAATATATTTGACCAAGGAAAGATCATCCCAAAACAAGTTAAAATATAAACAATAAAATAAGACAAAAAAATGTGTTAATCGAGGAAATTAAGAACGAAGAGTTCCGATTTAATTTTTTTTTAAGAAATGGCAATTCTAGTACAGACAATGATGACTGCATAATTGAAAACCGCGGGAGAAGATGACGCGATCGAACATGACGAATATTATTGTTGAAAAGAGGTAAAAATGATCAGAAAATTAGTAAGGTACTTCACGTACCCGTGACCATTATTCTATTTCGAGTTAATTTCAAAATTCATAAACTCTAACATAACCTTTCAGACATTCTCATTGCATAACTAACACAATTAGTCACTTTAATTATCTAATATTATTAATACTATCTAAAATGTTTCCTTTATTCACATATGCAGGGTGTCCCAATGAATATATTATCTCAACTTGCTACATGAATACGCCATACCACGTTCCCAAGAGATGTTTAGGAATAAAGAATGGCACTTCCGGCAGGATAGAGCACTTCCTCACTATTATCATGAAGTAAGAGTATATTTTGATAGTCACCTTCGAAACGGATAGGTAGGACGAAGAGGAAGTATCGAGTACTGTTCACGCTCACCGGATTTGATCCCCCCATAAGGATGTGTGGGTGTAGGCATATTAACCACAGATCTACACCACAAAACGAGATACAATGAATGAGTTGAAAATAACCATTGAAAGTAGATGTGTCAACATACCAATTGAACTGATTAGGAACGTCTTCGATTCAATTAGTGAAGGTTGTCAGCTGTTCATGGACCACAATGGCCAATAATTTGAACACTTTGGATAATTAGCTGGTTTCTATATCTGTTCACAGTATTTTGATGTATGAAACTTTTCTTTCTTATAATAAATGTTGGTTTTATGGTTATTTAAAGAGTGTATACTTTATATTGCAACACCCTGTATTTGCTGGTCTCTAATTTTTTAAAAGTTGGATGTACATTTATACATATAGATGTAATCGTAAAATTATGGAGCGATCATTAACTTTGGGAAACAGTTGCTCTACATAAGGAGTCCAAATGTGGGTTATATTTATTTTCATTTACCACAATATTATTATTACCAGCTAAATATTTCCCTTGGTTTCATATATTTTGTTCGTCTCCAGTTTTTTAAAAAGTTGGATATGTTTATAAATTCATGAATTTGTATGTCATGGATTTACGCACAAAATTATTAAACGATCATTATGAACTTTGAGAAACAGCTGCTAGACACAAGGAACCCAAATGTCGGTTGTATTTATTTTCATTTAGTCTTGTGCAAAAAGAACTGAAAGAGGACAGATGTCGTCTTCAATTTTTATTCAACATCAATTAAAATGATGACACTAAGGTAAAAAATATTCTACAAAAAAAGTTCGATTATAGATTATCGATACTTATCGAAGACATTCCGATACAAACCCTAAGAAAACTGCCAGGCACATAAAGTACCTTCGTGTGAAATTTCATAAAAATCGGTTATATGGAATGAACTCTCACTATCTAACTCACTCTCTCACTTACTCTCTGTCTCACTCTCTCACTCTCACTCTCAATCTCTAACTCACTCCCTAACTCATACTCTCACTCTCTCTCTCTCACTCTCTAATTCACTCTCTCACTCTCTCTCTCTCACTCTCTAACTCACTCTCTCACTCACAAACTAACTCACTCTCTCACTCACAAACTAACTCACTCACTCACACACACTAACAAAGTTCCTTTTTTATTTTGATTTTTATATTCGTTACGAGGGTTTAATGTTATATTATTTAGAATATTTTCAATAAAGGTTAGGGTTACTATTGGGAAAATCACCTATTTTAAAATCCAAATTAATCAGATGTGTATTAGATTTGATCCATAGTTAGTACACACCGATTAAGTTATTTTCCTTGAATTTTAATTTCTGAAATCAAAATCATGCAATGGAGTAGGTAAAAATTCTAATAAGGATTCTACACATATAGTTTAGTGCCACCAGGGGGACCCGACGTTGCCTGGGATGGAATGATGATCAACGAATATTACACACCCCGATAGCTTTGTCATCGAAACCGGTGAAATCGTACATGTTTCAATTAAATCGTTCGAGTTCCTGCTCTGGTTGAGGACCCATCACGATGCACCGGGAAGAAGCTCACATGCCTCCTCGCAATGTTTCACTGTAAAATGGATATAAACGCCTTATACGATAAGCGGGTGGACTGTGCATTAGTCGATTTCTTCCAACGTTCCTGTCTGAATTCCACCATAACTGCTCTTGTACATGTTGGAGAAGTAAAATGATGTACTAACTTGATAGTTTGCCGCGATAGCGCTTATCGAGTTATGACATTCAGCGCCTCACATGAAGTTGTGGAGAAGGGGACGGCGTGCCACCTCGGTAACCAACAATTCGCAACCATAATAAATGTAAATATGAAACAACATGGTTGTTTGAGGTTTTCGTGAGAGACATGGCTATGTTTCAGGAGCACGTCCAAATAGACGAAAATGGTTGTGGTTCAAGGTATGTCGTTCTTTGTCTAGCACAGATGTAAAACATGTTTATTCGCCCTTCTGTCTATAAACTGTTTAGTATGTCGACACGTACAGATAACCATTATACACACATCAACAAGAGAAACGTTTATATACCAGATGATAACATATTGGATGACGTCACACACATTCAATAGACGACACGTCAACAAGATAAAGAGACCCATTTTGTACAAATGTTGTGATCGGTACTGATTAGCCGATTGTGGCAATTTTTGTTAATACACGCTATATTCACTACCTCATAAAAAACAAATTATCATTTCCATGCGGATTTCAAAAGGATCACATAGCAGGTGGTAATGCTTATGATGATGTTTCCATAGCAACAGAACAGATACAATATGTGCCAAATCTAAACTCAAATTCCATGAACAACGCTGTTTACCTAAAACTGCCCGTCTGTGGAACTCTGTTCCGCTAATTCGTTTTCCAGCTAATTACAATATTGTCATCTTCAAGTCCAACGTAAACAAGTTCTTGTTGAACCGTCCCCTTAAATAATCAAATACTACCCAATTTTTTTCACTAACGATCATTCCGCTGTTTTCTCAATTAACACTGTACGCTGATTAACCTTTATCCTTCAGTAGCGTTCGAGCCTTGGTAAGTGATGATTCTTTTTTAAAAAAAACAAACATTGAATTTTGAATTGAATATCGGAAACGTAATAATATAATGTAATCTTTACACACGTAAATATAAACATTGTGACAAAAGTCAGTCAAAAAGAAGGAGGGATAAAAGGAAATCATTTATAAGGAATGAAAATGGCGGAAAATGGCGGAAAATGGCGTCAAAATATCAAAGTAAATGGAAGATGAAAGTGAATATTAGAACTGAAGAAAAGAAAATGAACTGAACAAAAAAATACAAATTACCTTCAAGAATGTAAGAACAACAAAACAAATGCTGAAAATCGGAAATGGTGCTAAAATAGAAAAAAAAAATAAATTATAACCCAGCTGAAATACGAACAAATCACGATTGAAGTTGACACAAGATTAACAGGTGTGAAAAATATCGGCAAAAAATTAAATTATAAAAACCTTTTAGAAACTCGCATGTTCAATTTCCGTTGAGGCGTTCCATTGATATCTTTGGAGCGTACTCAATCGGGAAGAACACGTACTGTCTATTATAAATAGTAATAAAGGGGAAAGATCGAACAATGTTTCACCTGTTTCTTCGAATCAATGTTCCGATGGCAACAGGTTTTAATAATATTTGCTCGTTCCAGCTGATAAAATTTCTTCGCCTTTAATGTAAATTAAAAGAAGAATTATTTACATGACTGTTTGATCGAAAGATATACAAAATGACCGTAGTACCGGTTCCCGGTTGATTACGCGATAATCATTTTCAAAATTAGATTTTTAAAAAATAACAAAAGAATTACCACTTATCAAGGCCCGGAGGTCACTCGAGGATAAGGTTTAATGAGTGTTGAGACAATAGCGTAGTAACCGTTAGTGGTGGAAATTTGGTATAATTTGATTATTTAAGGGCGCGCTACACAAAGAACTTGTAATGTTTGACTTAAAGACGAGCATATTGTAGTCAGCTAGAAAGCAGACCAGCGGAACAGAGTTCCACAGATGGGCATTTTTAGGAAAAAAGCTTTGTTCATGGAATTTAAATTTAGGTTTAGGCAGAGAGAGAGTGTGTGGTGGGGAATTACTGATAGTGGTTTTAACTGGATGAGTGTTTTTGTGGTCAACAAATACTTGTCATAAAACGCTTAATAAGAAATTGAACATACTTTATACCATTGATTAGTCCTTATGGCTGACAATCATTTCATTGATATGCTTGAGTTGCCTTTATAAATGATAAAAACTGTATATAAATATAACAGTATATGTATGTATGTGTGTGTGTGTGGTTAATCGATAAACTATTAAACTATTCATCACATAAAACTAAAATTAACAGGAAATAGTAATCATACACCAAAGGTTGATTATGAATAAAATCTTTGTTTGGATGAATATAGTGTACAAAAATAGGTCAAGTTGAAATGCAAACTGTTCATTTCAATTTGCCGACATATTTTTATTATTTTTGACGCATGTGCAAATTCAATAATAGTCTTCGTAGTCATAGCTAGAAATGTTTAAATTTCAAATCTTTCCTAGCTATCTGTAGAGTTAGCTCAAACGGTGGGGAACGCAGCAGAATTATTAGCTGGACGCTAAATATTTTAGTTTCCAGTCGAGCTGATGTCAGCCAAGTCAGTTATTTTTAACTTTTGAAATCAGTCCTATATATTAGGTACAATATAATATTCAATAGAGAATTGGCTTTGTAATAATAAATACGAAATCTAAGCATATTTTACGGCCGGGAGAGTCGTGACCTTCCATGCAAATAGTATAAACAAAAATAGCATATATCAAATAAATGACAAAAAGTCTATATTTCAAATTTCAAGATGTTGACCATCTTACCACTTATCCATTTGTGTATGTCGCAAAATCATTCATTTAATTATTATATCAATCAATGGGTTTATTTTCCCTTAACTCATCAGAAGAAAAAGCACTTACCAATTATAAACGAAAATTAATTCATATGAACATGATTACAAAATCGAAAAATTGGGAGAAAAGTTATCATTACTTTTGTTTGTCATTTTTTTACGCCATCTTTGAATCAAACAGCTGTTGACAAGGATTGCGCATGTCAACATACTAAAAGGAATAAATGGTAAGATGGTTAGCATCTTGATATTTGGAATATAAACTTTTGTCATGTATTTGGTATTATTATTAATACATATGCATTATTATTGTTGTGGTGGCACCAACTCATTTACATATGTGGATAATATTACACATAAATAGCAAGACTCGGCTAGTCTGAGTGTGTGTTAACCAGAAGCCACCGAAGGCCGAGCCGAGAGCAGATATGTTCTTCAGCCAAGGCTCTCTTACCTGAAAAACCATTATGTAAATATACTGTGAATATACCTTTCCTAATACACTACTTATTGATCTACCTTTGTTTGTTGAGTCTTCATTTGTATTGCCTTATACGTTATTTGGTTCAACCTGCAAACATAATAGTTGGCGATGAAGATGCACGTCAACATAACAGTTGGCGACGAGGATGAACGTCAAACATAACAATTATATACGCATTATTTTATCATCTCATTTACGTGTTTGTGGTGTGTACAAACGCATATGTAAATTAGATAAGCATGCCGAAAAAGCTGACTACCAAATCTGCAAATGCTCGTAGAAATATTAAGAAATATTAGAGAATGGTTAAATCAATATAAAGCAAAAGGTGTCGAGAAAATCATATATATATATATATATATATAAGTTTAATTAATTAACAGTTAATTAAATAATAAAACACATTTTCTAAAAATAACTTAATCTTTAAGTACTGAATTTGTTATTGAATATATAGAAAGGCAAACGTTGATAAAGCAACACTTTGGTTAATAACGGATTGTGAATATGTTGTTCTAAATACGTTTCTACAATTAAGTGGTTTTTATATTCGGTCTTTATAACTCCACACGTAATGCCCAAACATTCAGAGCAATAAAATCGCTCTTTAGACATGGATATTTAAGCCAAAAATTTAGATAGCGGTCAATTTTGATAAAGTCGATGTAATGAAAAAAAATGTTGCTTTCTAGTTCGAAGATACATTTATATAATGAAATAAAGTAACTTTAGTCTAGCTTTCGTGTTAAGCGACCGTTTTTATTTTACGTGGGAGTCACCAGTTATCCAGGCACGAGAACCACTCGAGGATAAAGGTGAATGAATGTAAGGTGATATTGTGGTAATTGTTAATGGTGTAAGTTAAGGCGAATTTGATTATTTACTTGTTTATTTTGGATTTGAAAGCTACCATGTTGCATTCAACAGGAAAGTAGCCTAGCGGAACAGTGTTCCAAAGGCGGGCAAATAAAAATCGCTCTTTAGACATGGATATTTATCCCCCCCCCCCAATTAGATCTGGATCAACTTTGATAAAGTCGATGTGATGAAAAAAAACTGTTGCTTTCGAGTTCGACGATATATTGTTTTATTTGTTCTGAATTAACGTGTTTTTCATGATTTTTGTCATCATTTACAGACGCGTGAGGAACGCGCGAAAAGTACATCCGACTTGTTAGACTCGACGTGATTGCCTTTGGCCTTCGAAAAAAAAAAAGATTTTCTCGTGCTAGTCCGTGGTTGGGGGAGGCAATTAGTAGCTTTGGAAATGAGAATCAAAGATATGAATAGTGGGAATCTGTTTACAAAATTTATATTTCGAATTTCGAAAGTATAAGCTGCGATATAGCAGGTTCATTCAATAAGTTTCCAGCTCTTTATGTACAGGCATTAACTATTGTCGTAGACTCTTGAAAATTCAGTATGTTATTGTTATACATCTTATGAGATGACTAACCAATTTTTATGAATTAACGTTCAAATGAACAGCTACAGCAGGAATAGGAATACACCCTACTGAAGCCTGATTGTCACAGTTGTCGAATTTCAACAATGCAATCTGGATGTGAGGACTCTTTAGAAGAACGATATATAATAAGATTCCATTTTAAATTTGAAAATAAAAAATGCCACAAAGACGTATAGAATCCTTCAAACTGCTTTTGGACCACCTTGCATAAATCTTGCATCAGTTTTTGAGTGGCATAAGAGATTCAAGGAAAGCAGAGAGTCTGTGAACAATGATGAGAGGTGTGAGAGGTGTAAGGTAGCCAGAACATCAGAGTTGATTGGCCAAATAAAGAATTTCATGGATAAGTATTATATAGAGAAATACATTGAAGTCCAAATCCAGTAGATAAGTATATGCGTTACAGGGTTCAAGAGAGAACTGCGCTAAGTAAAGAAAACTCGTACTAATGATCTTATTAATGTAGTTTTAGAACATGTATTGTTGTGGGCGCTATTTGAATAAGAAAACCGGAATGGTAATTATGTTATCTATCTATTGTTTGTGTAGTCTTATTTAGTTGAATTGGCAAATTTATTAAGACAATATATACATGTATATGCATAAATAATATGTTTATAAAAATATTTGTTTCCTTAAAATGTAAAGTACATTCTGGGAAAAAATATGAAATGCTTCTGAATTAATGGGATATTTTCTCGTTCGTTCCTCTAGCTAGCAGGTATGAACACTGTATAGAATTTTAAATATGTGTATATATAGTAAGCTTATATCAGTGGCAGAGCGTTCAAAGATGTTTGATTGAAGTAATTTTCAGATCGCAAACTGCTTCAGCCATTTCCGGGATCGACTCCATATACCACATACTTTTCAAAATATATTAGTATTTCAGCCCAGCCTTGCCCGGGTGTTTCGAGCTGAGTGTTGAGCAAAAAAAAAAAAAAGCTGTAAATTTTTTTACATTTGACCCCTATTATAACCCCTTAAAATTTATTATGGTCCTTTAAAATTTGTTGTTTTGGGCTCAAACCAATGTATTAAGTTAGATCCATGTTCAAGGAATCTATATCTAAAATTTCAAGTGTTTACACCCAAAATTATCGGATGAGTTTGGTAGAGTTCAAATCGTTGAACTTTGACCCCTTAACAGCCAAATTTCTGGGCGAAAACCGATCACAAAGATTTTCCCAAATCTCATTACTCTGTATATCAAATTTCGAATCTGTAGATTGAAAATTGACAGAGTTATTTCGTAGGAAAATGTACACAGACACGCAGACGCACACACAGACACGTTCATTTTAATAGATATATAGATATGAAAAAAGTCATTTTCATATCATAAACTGCTTCAGACAATTCTGGAACCAACTCCATATTCCCTACTTTTCTTAAAAATATATATGAAATAAAGTAACTTTAGTCTGGCTTTTGTACTTAGCGACCGATTTTTTTTTGTTTGTTTGTTTTTTTTACTTGGCAGTCATCAGTTATCAAGGCCCGAAGGGTACTCGGGGATAAGGGTTAATGAATGTAAAGTGGTAGTGTAGTAATCGTTAATGGTGTAAATTGGGTAGAATTTGATTATTTATGGAGACGGCTCAACAAGAATTTGTTTACATTAGATTTGAAAGCTACCATGTTGTATTCAACCGGGAAGCAGGCTAGCGGAACAGTTCTCCACAGGTGAGCATTTCTGGGAAAGAACTTTTTTTATGGAATCTGAGTTTAGATTTTAAACACAGATAGAGAGTGGTGGAAATCTCATGTAGTGATTGTAGCTAGTCAAGTGTTTTTGTGAAGGTTTAGCAAGGTTTTATAGCTTTATCTAGCCACACTGATTAATCTTATTAAAACAAAACATGCGATATGTATTCGCATGAATAAATATTAATTATAAAATTATATATGCATATATATATGAATAGAAATATACTCATTGCAAGCAAGCTACACAGAAACACTTGTATAACTCCAACAAAAGGGTTCACTGGCAGTCTCGTCTGATGAGCTCTTCCTTATAATGAAACGTTTCTGCGCCCATTAACATATTTTCGTATTACTACTAAGCTCTACTTTAGTATTGAGCACGGTTAAAGTAAAATGACATACGAGCGACGTTCCTAAAATAATGTTTCTTATTTTTTATTCCATCCAAATGGATCAGAACGGGGAATTGCAAATTGCATTTGTTGACTGAATTCATAGATTCTTGACGTAAAAGGTTCATCTCTGTGTTGCAGATATTGACAGAAGTCGAGATGCTTCATTGAATGTCTATATGCAGAAAAAATTAAACCGATTAACATTCATTGGTTCTTGTTAAACGTTTATGAAACCGATACAGTTGATGTCAGCACAGTAGTTCGTCGATTTAGAGTGGCGCCTTGATACGATCTTTAAAAGTGTTTTCAAATCTACTATAATTAACATAAGAAATCTGTCATGTGAACTAATCATGCGCATACGCATTCGTGAAACAGTTGACAGATAAAAATTCGATTACACTTACGTACCAACATTTATATTTGGGTCCCGAAAACAGATTAACATTTTTTGTACATGACTGAATATCTTACATACGAAATTTTAAGCCTGTAGAAAAAAATCGTTTAGTATATAGGTTGGGAATTGTCCTCACACACATTTCACTTATATATATATATAGTCCTGGTCAAAATCATAAGACCACTTAAGAAAGTAAACGTTTACACATATCGAATTTTTAATCAAACAAATGGTTGAAACCATAGCCAAAAGGGAAAATATGATAGAAAAAAAAAATGAAATCTGCTTCATTCGAAACCTTAACCCTGATCTAATAATTATTTTTTAAAAAACAAACATTTTCACCTGGTCAAAATTATAAGGCCACTTTAATAAAAATCGGCTAGTTTTGAAAAAATGAATACGAAAAGCTTTCTATATTACCAAAAGCAACTTGTTAGTGGATAAAAAACATACTACTAAATTATAAATGACAAAAAGGAAACTATTATCAGAGTTTGAGAGAGGAAGGATCTTTGAGCTTAATAGGGTTGGACTCTGCCATAGATCCATTGCAAACGAAGTGAATCGTAGCAAAACGGTCATCACAATTTTTTTAAGAAATCCAGATCAATATGGGCACAAAAAGAGTCCAGGTCGACAAAAAAAAAAAAAAAACATCACTGGATCGCCGTATCAGAAGTTTTAAAAAAACTCCAGTATGAGCTCAAGTCGATTGAAAAGCCAAACAGCAGCAAAATGTAGTCCTAAAACCATCAGAAGGCATCTGAAAATTAAGGGTTTCAATCATTTAAAGCGACTGCAGAAATCACGTCTTCTTGAACAGCACAAAACTAATTTAACTTAACTTAAATATGCCGCCAAATACCAGACTTGGGATGAAGAGAAGTGGGAAAATGTCATTTTCTCCGATGAGAAAAAGTTTAATCTAGATGGTCCAGATGGATTTCAACACTATTGGCATGATAAAAATTTGCCCAAAGAGACTTTTTCAACTCGGCATAGTGGAGGAGGGTCTTTAATGATCTGGGGTGCTTTCTCGTTAGCTGGGACCCTAAAGTTGCAAGTAGTGAAAGGCCGGCAAACATCATTGAAGTACATTTCATGCTTGAAATGCTTCTATCAGGACTGAAGGTCCACGTCTGTGTGGAAGAAATGGATTTTCCAGCAAGACAACGCTGCGATACACACTTCTCGACAAGCACGAGAATACTTTTCTTCAAATAATATAGAATTGTTAGATCATCCAGCATGTTCTCCGGACCTCAATCCCATTGAAAATCTTTGGGGATGGATGGCAAAATAAGTGTTAAAGGATGGAACCCAGTATGATTTGATAAAGGAACTTTCTGATTCAGTTTTCAGTACATGGGATAAAATTCCTTCGCAACTAATAAAAAACTTAGTCGCAAGCATGCCGAATAGAATTTTTGGAGTAATTCGTAATAATGGAGGCTATACTAAATACTGAGACTCTTTTTAGTAATTTATAATTGCCTTTTGTTAGATAAATTATCAGTGGTCTTATCATTTTGACCAGGTGAAAATGTTTGGTTTTTAAAAAATAATTATTAGATCAGGGTTAAGGTTTCGAATGAAGCAGATTTCATTTTTTTTTTCATCATATTTTCCCTTTTGGCAATGTTTTCAACCATTTGTTTGATTAAAAGTTCGATAATATGTGTAAACGTTTACTTTCTTAAGTTGTCTTATGATTTTGACCAGGACTGTATATATATATATAATATATGTATGTGTGTGCATATAGTATAAAAGATACAACACGTATATTGTATATACGTGTGTGTATGTTTGTTTGTGAGTGAATATCCGTTTTATATGTTTTTATTTCCATTTTGTCTGTAACACTCCATTAATTCAAACGTCGAAAAAATTCTGAAATTACTTCTAAAATTGTTTCTACGTTTTTTTTTTTTTTCTCTCGACTCTTTTCTATTTTTGAGTTTATTTTCAAAAATTCTTGTTTTATTTTCTTTCTTTTATTATCTGTCTCGGAACAAATTCATTGCGTATCTCCTTTTTCTATTTCCATTACTTATCTTTTAAAACGTTTCTTTAAATTTTTGTGTTATTATTTTCATTTGTCATTGCTTGAAAACTGAACCATAAAACTGAATTGGACAAGTCGATTTCGATTTCTCTACTTGGTCCCTGGCTCATATTCGTCCATTTTCTACCGAGAAACGTCGATAGCTGTTTACAGAGGCCATGTATTTCATTTGTGCTTCGGCGCTCGAGCGTTCAATAGAATATTGCCGACATCCCTAGTCATGAAAGAAATATGAAAGTAAGTCTCGATTCTATTGATGTAACAGTTCTCTCCCTTTATATGCGAATTTTCAAGATGGCGGCGTAGAGCATTTCAATTCTACAATTGAATTATTTTTTCCTTCGCTTTTTTCTCTATGGATATACACACACACACACACACACACACACACACATATATATATATACACACACTATGAAATTCTATTAAATCACCTTTCACTTTTACATTTTCTAGCGTACTTTATTAATAGAAATATTTTATAACTAGCGTACCCGATATTGCACGCGTTTTTAGAGGCGTGTGTTGTTGGGGGAGGGGTCGTAAAATGAAAACAAAGCGAAGTAATAACGCGGTTAAAATATTATAAAAACAATGTTAAAACTATTAAAAAAATCGTGAAAAAGCAAAAACAATTATAGATATGAACGTGATGCAATACGAACGGTCCAGCGGTGCCCGGGTGTTTTTAAAAATTCGAAAAAAGTTCAAGGGGGTGGCTCGAACTGTAATCATTGAGGCGGACGCGCCAAAATAAAAAAAAAAAAAAAAGTGATGAATTAGGTCAAATATCAATTCCGCAGTGAAGTTTGTTTTGTGTTTAGTTTCAGTAGTCACGCATCACACTCGAATTCTAAATGATTTTTTTTGTTTTCTCGAAGTCTAAATGAATTTATTTGTTATAAATTCATTTAAAATTCGAGAAAACAAAAAAATCATTTAGAATTCGAGTGTGATGCGTGACTACTGACACAAATTCTAATTTAAGTGTAATGCAAGTGAAATCCCGATATCGTTGCGTTGTAATAATAAATATTAAAGCATAAATTCTTTATGTATAAGTAAATGCTGAGTTGAAAGCACTAATAAATCAACGTCATAGTTAGATTTAACGGTTAGAGTCGTTAAAACCGGAAGTAAGAAGCGGTTAGTCCCGCATGTTGCGTCTTACACTAACTAAAAAAAGCAAAAAGAAAATAATAATAATAATCGCGTTTTCTTTAAAAAACAAATTTTATTTTCATTTTATTGTGGAAAAAACAGAAAGCATAAATCAGGGAAATAAGATTTAAAAAAAAAACGGCATAAATAACCTTGTACGATTCCAAACCGGTGTTTCCTCGTACTGTTCCTTGTGAACGTATTCGCTGCGGTGTAAATAGGGAGCGGGGAAAGGAGGAATCTGATAGAGAGAAAATATTTGCAACTTCCATTGAATCTAACCGATTTTGGCATTGAACTCTCACCGGAAAAATTATAGGAATGTACCATTGTCGAGAAACTGTAGCGGTAATAGGCCTATAGCACACCTCAGATAATGTGTTACAGTTTGTACGCATTACATTTGCATGTAATGTCATGATTTTTAATCCTATTAAGGTCAAAGTCGGAGGGGAAAATATGAGTTAATTTTATATCTATATATATATATATATATATATGGAAAGAAAGATTACCTAATTTGTATTATACGGCGGGCGTGCAATAAGTAAAGCCCCTGACCCACTTGAAGTTGTCTGATCTACCTGAAATTTTGCATGTGCAATGATTTATATCTCTATGGGTTATGGGGCAAATTACAGCTCTGAAGTAATTGTGGTTTTAGTTTTACAGGTGTTTGAACTGAGTCAAGTGTGAAATGAAGCCTGTTGAATGTCGAGCAGTGATCCGGTTTTTGTATTTGAAAGGACGCACACCACAGGAGACTTTTGATGAAATGAAAGAAACTTATGGTGATAATGCCCCATCATATGACATTGTAAAACGCTGGCATCGTGAATTCAAACATGGCCAGAAGTCTGTGGAAACAGCTCTCAGACCTGGTCCCCCCCCTTCTGCCATTGATGAGGCATCTGTCTGTCAAGTTGAGGCTGCCATTTTGGAAGATCGGCGCATTACTACTCACCAAATAGCCCAAGATGTCAAGATTAGTACAGGGT
Source organism: Euprymna scolopes (assembly GCF_053919585.1). NCBI lineage: Eukaryota > Metazoa > Mollusca > Cephalopoda > Sepiida > Sepiolidae > Euprymna > Euprymna scolopes. The sequence continues at coordinate 94,445,088 of NC_136509.1, forward strand.
CTGTGGAAACTATCATTCATGACCATTTGCATATGCATAAGGTGTCTGCCAGATGGATTCCCAGGTTGCTCACACCATTCCAGAAGCGAGAACGCGTCGAGTACTCGAGGATGAATTTGGAGATGTGCCAAGAAGATGAGTGAAAGTTTTTCAAAAGACTGATTACACAGGATGCAACCTGGGTCCATCACTATGATCCAGAGACCAAAGCCCAGTCAATGGAGTGGAAGCACTTGGACTCACCACCTGCAAAAAAGGCAAGGGTGCAGCCCTCCGCTGGCAATGTCATGCTCACAGTCTTCTGGGACCAAGACGGAGTAGTGATGACAAATTTCCTGGATAAAGGGTACCACAATTACAGGAGCCTATTATGCTTCACTTTTGAGGAAATAAGGGGAAGCTATCAAAATCAAGAGGCGGGGCAAGATCAGCACATGGTACCCTCCTCTTGCAGGACAACGGTCCGGTCCACAACCTGCATTTCGCCAGATCAGAAGCGTGTGGTTATGAAATCCACCTCCATCCTCCCTACTCTTCTGACCTTGAACTCTCTGACTTTCACCTCTTCCCAGCCATGAAGTTGTTGTTTTTTTTAAGGAAAGCGTATCCCAGATCATGCAGCTTTGATTTCTGAAGTCACTTCGTTGTTGGCGGACCAACCAGGAGTGTTCTACAAAAACGGTATCCAGGGCTGCATCAAACGATGGGAGAAATGCATAACTCTAGAAGGTTTCTATGTAGAGAAAGACCAATAACTGTGCCAAGTTTCGTTGCTCTACTGCTATGGGAAGTGGGTCAGGGGCATTAATTATTGCACGCCCCTCGTAATATTCGACCTACTATTCTTACCTAGAGTAATATTCCGGCCGATGTAACCTCCGTCCGTCTTCAGGTGTATTTTATGGAACTCGCGGAATCAGCACGGGATTTTAAACAGAATCCTCCATTTAATCCATAGGGATAGCATGCTCGTGTTTTGTCGGCCATGACTGTGGATCAAACCTTCAACTTCCATGCGATTATAGCTCGAGACTTGATTTGACTTAGTGCTATATACTCACGTCATGGGTCCTTGCAGACTTTTACCCTCTCATGGTTGATGGAATGAGAACATGCTACTCCCGTTGCTTAAATAAAGCGTTGCGTTCAAAATACTGTACAGATTTCAGAGTTTTGCAAAATATAATTGAAGACCGTCGGAGGTTACACCGACAGAAGCGTTGTTAGAATAACACTCAAGACGAGAACAGTAATCCGAATAATCGAAAGAATACAAATTATTAGACTTATAAATTAAGACTAATAAACGCAGCATTAATATACAGTGCTGGTGATTTGGCTCTCGACCTAGTCACAAAAAGTAACAAAAAATATATCATATTCACCGATTTTCTACCTGCTTTAAAAGCACTAAATAAAAAAAAATGGTAGAACCTTAACCATTCAAGTACTGAACAAATTACATTACAAATGATAAAGAGATAATAGTCTGTTGTATATAGTCATATCGGGATTAATGGAAATGGCAGAGCTGCAAAGGGAAAAAATCTCCAACGAGAAAATATCATAAACAGACTGCAACCACAAATTAAAAAATATCACCAAGAAATAGCAAGAAGAATGGAATTAATATGTAAACAATAAACTAAAAAAATTAATATGCAAACAATAAACTACAAAAATTAATATGTAAACAATAAACTACAAAAAAATAATATGTAAACAATAAACTAAAAAAATTAATATGTAAACAATAAACTACAAAAATTAATATGTAAACAATAAACTACAAAAAATTAATATGTAAACAATAAACTACAAAAATTAATATGTAAACAATAAACTAAAAAAATTAATATGTAAACAATAAACTACAAAAATTAATATGTAAACAATAAACTACAAAAAAATAATATGTAAACAATAAACTAAAAAAATTAATATGTAAACAATAAACTACAAAAAAATAATATGCAAACAATAAACTACAAAAATTAATATGTAAACAATAAACTACAAAAAATTAATATGTAAACAATAAACTACAAAAATTAATATGTAAACAATAAACTAAAAAAATTAATATGTAAACAATAAACTACAAAAATTAATATGTAAACAATAAACTACAAAAAAATAATATGTAAACAATAAACTACAAAAATTAATATGTAAACAATAAACTACAAAAACTTAATATGTAAACAATAAACTACAAAAAATAATATGTAAACAATAAACTACAAAAAATTAATATGTAAACAATAAACTACAAAAAATTAATGTGTAAACAATAAACTACAAAAAAATAATATGTAAACAATAAACTACAAAAAAATAATATGTAAACAATAAACTACAAAAAATTAATATGTAAACAATAAACTACAAAAATTAATATGTAAACAATAAACTACAAAAAATAATATGTAAACAATAAACTACAAAAATTAATATGTAAACAATAAACTACAAAAATTAATATGTAAACAATAAACTACAAAAATTAATATGTAAACAATAAACTACAAAAACTTAATATGTAAACAATAAACTACAAAAAATTAATATGTAAGCAATAAACTACAAAAAATTAATGTGTAAACAATAAACTAGAAACATTAAACCAATCATTTGGAGAATAGCATTCAAAAAACAACTCTAATAGAAACAAGTTGCATCAAACAGATTGCATATAGACCGTACTCGTTAAACGCACTTGTACCTACTCAAATCTGCCGAACCTCCATTACGCACAACATGCTAGGAAAAACTTGCTGTAAAACATAATTATTGGAGTGTGTTGACTTTATTTCATACCGAAATAAATACTTTCGTGAGACCAACCTTAAAGATTTCTTCGATAATGTAGTCTGTTTTTTTTTTATACTGGTTCTTTCTGAAAGAGATAAAACTAATCACGCAAATATAAAACTAACCTCCCAAACTTGGTACACAGAATAACACACCAAAATTTCCACAAAATCTGCGGGACCTTAAATGACTATAGAAAGGTTGATAGGTCGTTAAGCACAGACAAACAAAAAATTATCATTTGGCATCTCAAAAAGTAAGAAAAAAATTATCTAATTGGTTAAATAATAATTTTACATATGGCAGTAATAACCTGAATCTGTATGAATTAGTATAATATGACTTTTTATGAATTTTTTTTTAAATCGATTATTTTGTTGCCAGTGGTTTTCATTAATCCATTCTAGAAGAAGGTACTTACACTTAACGATTGCCAATGTTCAGAGTAAAAGTGTTGCTATTATATCGACGGGATTTGGCACCCCGGGCAACGTATCTATTTACTTTACTCTCGTCAGCATCTAGAAATGATCAATAGTTTTAAAATATGGTAAGGACCTTTAAGATATACATAATCCTGATTATCGACTTTTGCATATAAATGAAATATTAAAAAACTATCTCGCCGCCCAGTGTTGCCCGGTCATACAATACGCTTAAGCATGATATTTTAATTTATGTAGATTGCGTATGCGTTATTATAGAATCAATACCCTATTGAGTATTAGGAATAATTTACTCGGTGGACTAATTCGCAAAAAATAAAAAATAAAAAAGTAATAATGGTAATGTTAGTCATCAAATTCCGTCTGAGTTTGTTTACAGTGAAACGTCAGCTGATATTTGGGTTTGGCAATCTTAAAAATAGTCTTTTTTCTTTTATAGATAAAAAAAGAAGAATTTTTACAAGGGAAATATTTTACGTTACATAGAAAAACTATTTCCTTTCTAAGGTGTAACGTAAAATATCCCCCCCCCCCGTAAAAATATTTCATTTTTATCTAAATGAGAAGAAAGACTGTTTCATGATCGGATTTTTTTTCGATTTTCGATACTTATCGAATGAATTTCTGTACAAAACATATCTAAGAACACTGCCAGACATATAAATTATCTTTGTGTGAAATTTGCAAAATATAGGCTCAGCCGTTTTGGCACCTATGGAGAAGAAACTCACGTACACACACACAAAGGGACTTTTATAAAATAGTAGAGATAAGATAGTATTGCCTTTATTTTCTTAGTTTAAATTCATTTTGCTGTTTAGAGCAATCTGTTCATTTTCGCTTTTTATAGTCTTTTTTTTCTTTAACGGTGACGTCATTTTGCAAGTATTTACATATGCGCATCAGACTATGCAAACTTTATAAGTATTAGTTTTGTATTTTTGGGACATACAAACACACATACATGAAGATAACTACCGTTTATATAATACAGGGCTACCCCCCAAAAAACGTGATATCTCCATTATATATTCTCTTGGATTGCCCTTATTTTAAAGGACATGGCAGAATCAACGACCGTGAGTACACCAAGACGCCAGTGGGAGCTGGGACAAAGAATACACTGTGTTAAATTTCGTTCGGACAAAACACTAAGAAACGGGGCCTAATTAGAGTTGGGACCCTTTTATTTGGATCACCCTGTAATAGCAAAGTTATCGGATGTTGCTTAGGGTCATAATAAACTAAATAGAATAAGTAAAATAGTGTCTGTAATATATTTAGATTGACTCTTCGACCTTTTCCCGCTTTTTTGTCTCTTTATCATTCTCTATTTTCCCCTTCTCCCCAAACCTCTCTTTTTTACGTCGCCTCCACACATTCCCTTCATGCTTTAAGGCGTTGAATAAAATATATAAAAAAATTAATTTACTATACCTATCCTTTTTAAATGTAAATACTTTTCTACATTGTAAATATTATACATCTGGGGCTATGCTGCTCAAGAAAGTATAAAATTTGTGTGTCTTTGGTTAGTAGTTTTGGACTTTTACCTAGACAGAAAAATACACCGACAATTGCGCTTTGTATAATAGATAGACGACTTATGTTTTTGTTTGTTGCGATTCCATACATATATATATATATATATATATATATATATATATATATATATATATGCATATTTTCACTTCTTCATGACCTGATGCTTTTTCTTGAAGCTCTATTTTAACCTGGACATTTATATTTATATTTCTGTTTCCTTATGGATTAACATTGGATTTTCAACATACCCATTTCGCATTTTTCCTGCATTGGATTTTACCGTTTTCTCATAGGATCTTTATCATATACTTTTTCTCCCTTTTTCCCGTTGCCTGCTTTCTCAATCTGTATGTATTCCTATAAACTGTCCAAAAACTGTTAAATGATTTTTTTATGCAAATATGATAAATTTCATATTGTTTGTTTACTGTGAGGCATTAACTTGCAAAAGTTATTGTATATTTTGAAAACCTTTTTCATCTGATGAGAAGAATTGCTCTCTTCGAAACTCCATGGAATAAGTTTTTTTTTTGTTGTTTTATTGTTATTCCTTGTCGAATAATTAAAATGGTGTATACCTTCCTTACAGGTTTGTAAATCTTTTTAAAAATTTGAATAACTTTTCAATATCAATATTTTTATTATGTGTGTGTGTGTGTGTGTGTGTGTAAGCACAATTAAGTAAATTAAAATTTTCCAGAATTTCTTGTTTCACAGGATATATAAAAGGAGTAATAATACTTCTTTTCGCGTATCCTATCGAACAAAAAATTCTATAATATTAATTATTATATACGGTCTTTAATTGTGTTTTTTTAATACAAGCTCTATTTCTTATTTTGGTGGTCTGGAGCTTTTTTATTTGGTTTGGATTGCTTTATAAATATCAATATTCTCTTTTAGTTTACAGAAGTTTTTAACTTGCAAACTAAATTTGTATTTCTTTTTTATATTTAAATTTAAATTAGCGGGGTCACCAACAATTGTTATGTTTTTTTTATTTGTTTTATTATTTCATATTTTCATTTAAAATTTTAATTGTTTAAATCATTGTAATAATTTTTTGAGTCATTAAACTAATTTTTAACGCGTTTCAGACGTCCTGTGAAGCGTCCTCTTAAGAAAGTATTAAAAATGTAAAATATTTAAAACGTAGTTACAATGTATAAAAGCGTTTTTTGCTAAGAATTTTGATGACATGTTTCCAAGAAGTGGAAATATCTGCAAATGTTTCTAAAAGTCTTCGTGGATTTGTTCATCCCTTGCTTATTGGGGGTCAGACAATGGGCATTGGGTGTTGCTATCTTTTCCTTTTATTACCCTTCCCTTACGTTTCCTCTTTCTACCCCCTTTTTTTTCTTACTTGCGTCGAAATGTCGAGCGGTTTAGTGCGTCTGCGTATGTGTGTTCGTGCCTGAGGAAGAGTTGTTTGCGTGTATGTGTGTGTTTCCTGGTATTGATTTGTAGAATGTGTGTTATGTCTAATAATTTGAGTGAACCTTGTCTAGAACTCGTGATTTGGTAGGAATGTTTTCATTCAATTTTAATGTTTAAATTTTTAATATTCAATTTCTTTCTATTGTGATTTTCGTTTTAGCCTAAGTCGGTTGGGCTATTCATAATATCATGTTTGTTGATATAAAGGATCGATGTTTATGGAAAGACATAAGTTACGTCGTATACTTTTTAGGGTCCCCATTTATTTATCTTCCTACGTAAGCAGAGTCGCACACAGGAACGGATTTCAGTGTGGAGAAGATCCCACTCCCCAAAATGGAGCAGTCTGGATAGGTGCAAGAATCAGAATGAGAATTGTCTAAAAATGAAAATATAAAATATTAAAATAAATTAAAAAAAAAACAAAAACATATCAGTTGCTGGTTATCCCACTCATTTAAATAAACATTTTTCTCTCGTTGAAATCTCTTAACTTTCTCTCTCTCTCTCTCTCTCTCTATATATATATATATATATATATATATATATATATAGAGAGAGAGAGAGAGAGAGAGAGAGAGAATAAGTTAAGAGATTCCAACGAGATAAAAATGTTTATTTAAATGAGTGGGATAACCAACAACTGATATGTTTTTGTTTTATATATATATATATATATATGGACGAACTTTTCCAACAGTGCCCACGAATTTGCTGATTTTGATATTCAAATTTTTAATCGACTTCTCATCGATTTTATATATTTTAACTTTCGATCAGCTAATGCGGTTTAATGTATATTTTATTTTTCACTTTTTAATTTCCATTTTCGCTCCTCCGCACTTTAAACTTCATCAACACGTGAAGATGATTCGAGAACGAATCGAAAGCACTCGTTACAATAAAAACTATGAGACCTTTATTAATATTTTCGATTTGGATTATTTACGGAAAATCGAAAAATTAAAAAGAGAATCATAAAGCAAAGTTTTTTGCGTTGCATTCAATGTTTGCTTGAATATATATATATATATATATATATATATATATATATATATATATATATATATATATATATATATAGTCTGTTTATTATGCAAACATTTTTGTTACATATGTGCATACATGTTTCAGGGACAACACTTCATCAAACCAAAAAAGAATTGATGCTGAATTGGGTGTCAAGATTATATTGGTTTTTATAAGATATTTGGGTGTGATCTACGTTCGATTAAAATTTGGGGGGTATACTTTATGAATGTAGCATTAGCTTTTTTTGTTTGTTTTTTTTAAGTGTGGTGAGAGAAAGGAGAAAGCTGTCATTAGTAGGGATGTATAAGGTGATTCTTTTAGTTTGGCAATTATTTATTGCCCTTGATTAAAAAAATTCCAATATGTTAAGTTGTTTTCATGGTTGTATATCTTTTATTAGTGGTGACTTTAATTTCCTTTTGACAAGTGTTATTTTTATTATTAATTAATTTATTTTTTCTCTCTCATTTTTTATTCGTTCATTTGTTTTAGTTTTCTAGTTTTCAGAGTAGGAGTGAGGGGGGAAGTGTCGTTCGATGCGATTAAGCTGTTGACAGTTTGGAGGTGTTAGATTTCCTCTTACTTCACTTGCTTTTATCTAATACTTTTATATTCCTATCGTCCCTTCTACCTATGTTGTTTTAAGTGTTGTCCTTTCTTTACTGCTGGCAACTTTCTATTGATAAGTGTTTTACTTTATGTTTCAGATTTTTCTTATTTATTTTATATATATTAATTTACTTTTTATTCTTCGCATTTGTTTTTCGTTTTTCGGGTTCCTTATTTATTTACTTATTTGTTTGTTTTTATGTCAGATATATATCTTTATGGTCGGGTTAGTAGTTATTTTAAATGGATATATGGGCATATTATTAAGATTTAATAAGCGTGGTGTATTGGTGATTATATTTTTTCTATTCAGTAATATTTGGAGTAATTATTGTGGCAAGTGGTATTTATTTTCGCTGGTTATCATTTTTTTACTTTTATTCGAGTAGTTAAATCTTTCTCTAATACCATAATATGTATACATTTGATAGGTTTGTTATAGAGAGAGGAGAGGTGCGAATGAACTCGAAATCCGGGCCATCAAAAATGGAACCTGAAATTGGATGACCTGGTCATATGACGCAAGTCAGTTTATGGGTCAGACCGTTGAATGGACCAAAGTTCGAATGAACTTAAACCCTGACCGACAAAAATGAAACCCGGGAATAAGATGACGTAATTCGGCCGCAAGTAAGACAAAAAGCAAACATCGAGAGGGTCAGAATGTGGGTCGATGACGTAAATTGGTTAACGGATTAGGAGGTCGAAAATTCATTAAAAAAATGATAAACAAAAGAACGGGTCAGTCAGAGTGTGACAGCAGAAAGGGGAGGGCAGACGACGCTCAACTGCCTGTTATGGTCGCAACCACACCCTCTCCACCTACACTATCTCCACCACCACCTCCACCGCCGTATTATGTGTATATGAATGTTTATTAAATAAACCAAGTTGTTTTATAAAAAAGCTTCTCGTTATTCATTGATAAATGAACAGCGGTCATTCCATTCACTAGACGACTTACAACAAACATATATGCATAAATGTCAAACGAACTATCTCTATATCTATCGAGATATTCAAAAATCTCGGATAGTTAAAATACAGGCTTCGTGCTAATAAAATAGACGTCACCGCCATACCACCAGTATATAACAGGTTAATATGTTTAGTTCTAGGGGATGGATCTTTAGATTATAGACATGTAAGTGGGTGCATAAACAGCATTTTTTTCATCTTTGTGGAGTATTCAGTTATTTTAGTTCCCTGGTTAGTATTATTAGGTTATCATTTGGAATTATGTGGTTGGTTTTCTAATGTAGCATTGTTTTTCGATAATAATTGGTACATATTAACATTCAATTAAAGTACATATTAACATTCAATTAAAGTACATATACATAAAAGTACATATCAACATTCAATTAAAGGCATGTACGACTCATAGACGATTTTAGTTGAACGTTTTCGGATGTTTAATTATTAAGTATGTTAAGTGTACTCTACTTAATATAATCGTTGACAAAATATGTTGCTGTTGGCTAGTTTGGTATAAGCGGCGGACCTTATCTTAAAATTAGTCAAGTTGCTTTGTGTTAGCTTCTTTTTCCATGATTAGGTGAATGTCTTTATTAATTAGGGGTGTGTTGGTGTATAGTGGGTATAGTTATTAATTAATGGTGTATTAGTGTAACCAATAATGTTTGTATAATAAACAGACTCTATACCAGCTCTGTCTAGCATTGAGAACTCTTTAATAATCATGCGAGTTTCATTGGATTTACATCTAGGAAACCAATCGATACAACCAATATGTGTGTGTGTGTGTGTGTGTGTGTGTGTGTGTGTGTGTAAACAAAAAGAAACGCAAACTTTTAGTTACATCGATCATCTATGTATTCTGTACATTTGTTCCCCTTTTTCCATATTTAAGAATATTTTGGGAACAAAATGGGTGAGTTTTAGGGTAAGAAATGAGAAAAACTACCGAGGATAGATAATCATTATTTAGCAAAAACATTTTATATTTTCAGTAAATTAAAAAATCGAAACGCTAAAATATCATGAAAAAGTAAGCAAATTAACATTGGCTATTTTTAATTCTACGCTAAAAAAAATGGCGGTAAAATGTAAGAAATATGGCAGGAAAGCATTTTCTTTTTAATTTAACGATCAACGATTTTTTTTTTTTTTTTTTTTTTACAAAAAATCAATTTCGACTTGAGAAAATAATTTTTCAAAAAGAAAAACTAAAGTGTAACTCGAAATACGATAATTGATTTTATTTTTGATATTTTTAAATTGGCAAAATGTTTGAACTTTTTCCACAATCATGTGCATCAGTTATTGCTCGGACGTTGAAGATACAAGAAAAATATATAAATGACTTATATATATATATATATATATATATATATATATATATATATATATATATATGACAATTAAACTACACAAAAAAATTCCGTGTTTCATCCTCGTAACGATTCGCCAGGCTATTGCCTCACGAGGATTAATTCTGTGTGGCTTAGTTACCATGTATATATTTTCAATCGGGTAGCGGTACAGCACTTCTGTCAAAGGAAAAGTAAGACGCCTCCTTCCCTCAGCTAGTCTGTGGGAGACCCTTAGGCATGGTCGAGAACCCATTTCGCCACCTCCCCTCGATCAGGGTAACAGGAGGTCATGGAAAGCTGGTGACTCATGCAATACGGAAAGAAACATAAATAATTCTTTTCCCGGTTTCCTATTTTGTTGTGCTGGGCAGAAGATACTTCTGGGTACAATAGTGAGGACAATCATCCAGTTGGAGTACTGCTCGGTCAGAAAGAAACTGCAACCTACTGTTTGTACCACTGCAAAGAAATCTATGACTATATATCACACTTGTTATTCAAGAAACAGCGTGAGTATGGCTTCTGAATCAGAACATCCCCCTCTACAACAGCGAGAAACATACGTTGACAGTCTGAGCACCTGTGCAACATCACAAATGATGAGAAACAATGAATTCATGAACGTCTAGAAGGATAGATGTGAATGAAGAGCCATGGCTGTCAATGCCTGTATCAGGAAGGACTCCACTTGATGATGTGGATGTTTGAAAAAAGTTACTACATACTGTTTACATAAATACTGAAATTATGTCCATAAAATTCCATCTAGATGGATTGAATAAAATAATATTTATAATAAATAATATATAGAGAAGGATATGAATTTGTAAAATCTCTCTCTCTCTCTCTCTCTCTCTATATATATATATA
>NC_136509.1:94458676-94556176 GCF_053919585.1 Euprymna scolopes
TTACTGACTAAATAATGGTCTAACGAATGATAAAAAATTTTTTTTGGATAGTTTTAAAGGTTAAACACTTCCAAGATTACACACACATATACACACACACACACATATATATATATGCATATATATATATATATATATATATATATATATATATATATATATATATATACAATGGCCCACTTAAAAGTAGGGCAGAAAATGTAGTCGAGACGAGGAACATACTTTTTTAAGCGTGCCGACCTCTTCTGACAGATCTTTTCCTGAACTCTCTTAAAACCTCAATACAGTATTCGTTATTGGCAGTCTATCCAGGGGGAACTCAATGCATGTAGATCATGCACGTGCTGTCAAAAAAGGAATCATCGTGAGTTTCTGGGAGTATTTGCTCTGAATGGTTTTCTTCGGTTTGGGACAGCCAGCATGCTTTCACTGGGAACTCTGTCTTTTGATCTCTGGGTCATAGCACTAGATCTAGCTTTCATTGCAGATCACCAGAACAGATACTACAGGATCTGAATTGATCCGCTCAAACATTTGCCTGATATCATAACGTCTTTTTTCTGATATTCTCTGAGCATCCTTGAGGCAAATCTTCCGCATTTAGAATTCTCCGCGAATAATTGTGTGCACGGTTACCACACTGACATCAAACTCTTCACTTATTGCATCTATACACACACGATTGTCCTTATCGACGAATTTCTTTATTTCTCAAATGAATTCTAGTGTTATAGCTGCCTTGCTCCTCCCACACCTCTCATAATCCCTCACAAACTCCCTGCTTCCCTTGAATCTCTTATGCCACTCAAAAACTAATACCCGATTCAGCAAGATGGTTCAAAAGCAACCTAAAGTATTCCATACATTTCTGTGGTATTTTTTCCAAGATTTAACACAGAAATGTATTGCATATCCATCTTTTAAAGTGTCATCATGTCCAGATTGCATTTTTTTTAATTCACTAGTTGTGATAATCAGACTTTAGTAGGATGTATTCTAATTCCTGCTGTAGCTGTTTATTTGAACCTAAAATCATAAAAATTAGTCATTCACCTCATCAGATAATATACTGAATTTTCAATTGTCTATGAGATTTTAAATGACTGTACAAAAAGTCTGCAAAATTATTGAAGGCACCTCGTATCATTTATGTGACCGTAAAGAAAGAAGGCATAGACCTTTTTTATTATTCAATTTCAACCCCAAACAAGGCACAATGCCACTTAGAAGTAGGGGGCTACTATCGGAGACATAAGGGGTATTATGAAGGGAGATGAGTAGCAAGATGTCTGTTCACATTACACATGAACTTCTGCATATCAGTACAGTTGAGAAAGCAGAATCCCGGAAGGGAGTTCCAAAGTCTAGCAGTGATAGGGAAGAAACTATTCGAGTAGAAGGCCTTCATACACCTAGGGATCTCTACTGTAAAGGGGTGGAATTTTGCTGCTTGTCAGGTTTGTCGGGGCTATTCACTTCGAGAGGGGTACAAGTGCTTGTAGTTCGTCAGAGCATTCACCGCTGAAGTACTTGTAGAACAGGCAGAGGGATGAAACATTTCGTCGATAGGACAGGAGCTGAAGCCTAGATGACAGTTCAGGACCTATCAGGTTGGCGACTCTCTTTTGAAATATATCAAGGAGTGAGAGATAAGTAGTAGATGCACCAGCCCAAATGTGACAACAGTACTCCATACATGGGCGAGTGGTGACCTTATAGCGGTACGAGATACTTTCAGGCGTAAGTAGTTTTCTAGCACGATAGAGAGAGCCCACCTTTCCCGCAGCAAGTCTTCGCAATGTTCTCAATGTATCTATTCCAGTTCCTGTTCCCGGGTAATGTGTTCTTGGTCATTTCTATTGGCAGTAGAGACGGTTTCTTGTAACTATTGAAGGAGGCAAACTTAGTCTTGGCAGCATTGAATGTGACGATCCATTTTTGTCCCTGTTCCACTACAGATTTGGGGTCACCCTCTAGTGTTTCTGCCATTTCCTTGGATATGTGTTCATTTGTTTTACCCTCGTGCCTGTTATAGAGATTGGTACCTTCAGCAAATATACCCATCTCCGAAACAATTTTATCAGGTAGGTCATTTATCAATATCAGGAATAATAAAGGCCCAAGGATAGACCCCTGAGGCACTTGTAGTTTTCCTTACAAGGCAATGGAACCTCATCCAAAAAGAGAAGGCGTAGTAACGGGCACGATAGGGCGACTGTCTACCTCACTGAGATTACTTTCGACCAGAAGCTGCGGTTTCCTCTACTGCCAGTCGTTGCAGGTTCGCTCCACTGGACATGAGCATTGGAGGTTTAGAGGGTGTTTATCTGATGCGTAACAGATATTACACCAAAATTGCGCAAGCAAGTTAGGAGCCAAGGTGGAAAATCCTTTGCCGAAAGATAAAGCACTGAGGCTCCGACTAGTCATCGTCAAGGCTGACGGACTGCATGATGATGATGATGATGAGAGTTCTTTGATTGGTTTTGTATCGAAATGTTTTTCGATAAATATCAATAATTAATAATCTTAAATCTGAAGTAAACATCTTATACAGCCTAACATCCCAAGTGTATTTGAGAAGTTTTATTACCGCGCAAGCAGAAAAACCTGCCATATAAAATCACTAGTAGGTTCTTTGATATGACAGGGGCGCATTCAAAATGAATATTTCTGAAGCATGATATTTGACTTTTGCATTTCAAACTTAAATTCAAGCCATTATATATCAAAATAGTTTGACAAAATCAACAGTAGGTTCTCTACAGTGCAATGTAGGCTACACTATATTGTTGACCGTCACTGCGATGAGGCATGTGAAGCTTGATTCCGGCGTACCGCGATGGGTCCCTTACCAGAGCAGGTAATCAATCGATTTGGTTGAAAATATAGTAATTTCACCGATTTTGATGACAAAATATGGGAGACTGAAATATTCGTTGATCCATTTTTTTTATCTCTGGTTACGTCGCGTCTCTCTCCGCGTATTTAAATATTAACTATAATTTTTTAATAAAATTTACTTCATAATCGAGCACTCCAACTGATGTTACACATATCGAGCACTGTCATTAATTGATATCGTTTGTTGTAACTGATTCTACCAAGTTGGTCAAGTCGACTTCCTAAAAAACTGGTCACGTTGTCTCTCTTTGTCGTTTCTCTATAAACAAACTCGGACATAAAAATAGAGAAAGAGAGAAAAGACGGAACACACTTGTAATTACTGGTTCCACGTCTGTAATTACATGCCGCCATTTTAGTCGTATTGTACATTACGAAATAATAGAAATTGATTAATGATTCTGTGCAACGATATTTATATGAAAATCCTACATTTGACTTGATCAAGGATCGATCTTTTATCGCTGTAATAGCATTTACGTAACGACAAGAAAAATTATTGCTTGTGTGTTGATGTCTAAGAGAAACATTTCTGAACGTCTGATTGAAATAATCAGGGACATATGTTAAAGATCTTTATATAAAAACAAACTTTTTCATCAAGTGTTTTCATTTTGATGTCCCCCAGATAAACGTAATTCTTTTGCTATCAACCAAATCAATTCCGTATCTTTTCGGTTGTTGCTTTATCGATGACGAACAAACCACCCGACGTTGCCCGATCGTAAAATATGCATAAATATTTTATTTCATACACATACTGAGACATGTACAAGCGAGTATTATGTTCTTTTCTAAACCTAAAGACATTGAGTTAAGTACGATAATAATTCGACTAGCGTGACACACTCTTTATAAAGTAATTTCAAACCTACTTATACTTAACATAAAGAATATGCAACGTGGACCCTTCACGCATGCGCAATCGTAAAACAATTAGCAAACTGAAAATAAAATCCGACGACTACCACGTACTAATTTTCAATTTTGACCCTTTAGCAGCCATTTTTCCGGATTAAAACCTATTAAAAAGTTTTCTCGCATGTTTTAATAACCTATATACCAAATTCCAAGCCTGTAGATTAAAATTCGTTGGGTATATAGGTTGGGAAGTGTCGTAACACACACAGATTCTCACATTCGTTTATATATTAAAGCGGAAGTTGACGATGGTCTAGGGTTTAACAATACGCTCTGGCGACCCGGATGTCCCAAACTCGAACCCAGTTCGTTCCACAAAAACTCTTTCACTTAACATATGGCCCATCTTCTCGTGATCACCACTGTAAGTATCTGATATATTTCTAAATAGAATTCTGACTATAGAAAAATCTATAGAAATCAATGCCAATAATAGAATCTTGGGATTCATACGATATGATGATGGTGATCGCGATTGGTGTCCTCGAAACTCAACAAACTACCAATAGTGTTTCTCCCCACCTTGATCTGTGGCAAAAAATAATTTAAAACGAAAATATTTCAACAAAACGCCAATGTTTGATGTGTGTGCAAAAGAAAGACCTATCATTTATTTCTTTTTTCTTTTGAAAAAAAAAAGAGCTTTGTTTTCAGCTAGGTTTGATGTGTATCTATTTCTCCATCGCACAAGAAAACATAAACACATGTATTTTCGGAATGGAATCAGAGAAACGAGCCTTGACGCATTTGGTCAAATACATATACACATGTAATCAATGTTATAGAGCTCTGTTAAAAATATCTCCTTCCATGACTAAAAGTTTAAAATAGTTATGCTGAAACACAAGTTGTCCGTATATCAGCCGCTACTTACGTATATGTAGAACTTTTCCAATACTACGCGGATTCTAAATATTAGATATATACGCGCAAGGAAAACCGGGAAATGCATCATACGAAGTGCTATTAAATTTTGCAAGATAAATTGTCGAAACTCTAATGTTTGCTTAAGGAAAATTATTGGTAACCATGAACTTCAAAAACCGAATTAGTTTATTGAATAAAAACAATATTTTATAGTTTAATTCGGGCAAGTATTTGTTCATGCACGAATTACATTGCTATATATATATATATATATATATATAAAGTGAACGTGCCTGTATGTCTGTCTACATTTCCCTACGCAATAAATCTGTCAATTTTTAGTCAACAGACTCGAACTTTGGCTGTTAAGGGGTCAAAGTTCAACGATTTGACCTTTGAGAACTCTACCAAACTCCTCTGACAATTTTGGGTCTAAACACTTAAAACTTTAGATATAGGTTCCTTGGACATGGATCTAACTTAATAACTTGATTTGAGCCGATAAATTGTTAGGGGTCGTAATAGGGGTCAAAGTTAAAAAATTGACCTTTTTTATTTTTGCTCAGCATACACCTCCAAACACCCGACCAACGCCGGGCACCCATGCTAATATATATATATATATATATATATATATATATATATATATATATATATATATATATATATATATATATATATATATAGGATTGATATGTAGTTTGCTTGAAGCATTGTGTGGGATAGGTATGTGGTAGAGATTTAGAAGGCTGTCACAATGCGAGGAATGAAATATAGTCGTTGTTGGTAAGAGAAGACGAGAACAAGTTGCGATTTACAAATCAATAAGTACATACATATATTTTATATATACATTCATATTTATTCAGTTGTATTAGGTAAAATGTCCTACTTGTTATGTCTGCGACAATATCCATTATTAATTTCGGAAAAATTCCCTTTTCATTCCCTTTTCAAATGGTAAGCGTAACAGATCGATTCAAAGCATGCTAGATGATGGAGCGGAAGTTGGGTAGAATAAAATACATAAATAAACGCAGGAAGGCGCCTCTCGTGTCTTCCAATTCCACATAGTTTAGAACGAAATAACACATGACCCTTTGTATAAACATCAAACTGCAGTAAAAATTGAATACATGTGCATATATTTATTACTTATTTAAACACCCACACACGCACACATGAGGTACTTTTGGTGTAAGTTCGTTTCTTATAGACTCGGAAACGGCTGGGCAGATTTGTATATAATTTCACACTAATATTCCTTATATGTCTGGGTAGGGCATGTTCTTAAATATTTTTTATCGGAATACCTCTGATAAGTATCGGAAGTTGTTAATCGATAATAGAAATTTTCGATTAAAAGAAGGAATAGACCTATTTTAACTATAAAGCCAAACATCATCAGGTCATTTGAAAAGTTTTATCACCGTACAAATGTAAAGCACCGACGTGTAAAATCAACAGTACGTTCTTTTATAGGACTGGTGTGCATTCGAA
The DNA here is from genome assembly GCF_053919585.1 of Euprymna scolopes. Taxonomy (NCBI): domain Eukaryota; kingdom Metazoa; phylum Mollusca; class Cephalopoda; order Sepiida; family Sepiolidae; genus Euprymna; species Euprymna scolopes. Next base: position 94,464,869 of record NC_136509.1, read on the forward strand.
TAGAAAATAACTGAAGCATGATACTTGACTTAGACATTTTAAACTTTAATTCAAGCCATGATATAGAAATAATTTAGAAATCAATAGTACGTTCTCTACAGTGCAATGTAGACAAACATTGTATTGTGGACTAAGTCACTGTGGGGAGGTATGTGAAGCCGCTCCCGTTATAGTGCTGTGGGTCCCCGACTAAAGCAGCCAATCCATCGATTTCCTTGAAAAATGGTCGATTTCACCGATTCTGATGACAATGAAAAATATATAACATTTGTTGATCCTTCCCGTGCAATATCGTGTCACCTTGCTAGTAAATTTATTACAATATTTATTTTAATTGTAAAAAATTAGGAATAAAAATTGTTATAGATTAGGTTTATAATTGTTTCTATGACGATTGTTAACGTTTTTATGTTCTTAATTTTATTTATTAATTTCAATATGCCCTTTTCTTAAAGTGCTTTTTACAAAATGATCATTAAACTAAGTCAACAAAAACCATTAACATTTCCTCTCATTTAACGAATAATATATCAAATTATTAAAGATAAATTAAAATAAAATTTATCTTTAATTGGGGGATCATCCACATAATTAACCACTACTTTAAAGATGTTAGAAAAACTGGATTCAGTCTAAACCATTATATATTTAGAAATCCTCTCCATATCGAATCAGCCCAATAGATAAAACTTTAGGTTAACCAAGTGATATTATAATTTAATTTACAAAAAACAAAACAAAAATTATGACATATATTTATGTCAGTTAAGATGCAAAACAAGTTCTCAAAATCAGAACCGTTCCGAGTCAATATAACCCGACTTTACACAGAAAGTGCCTAATATGGGTGCAGATAAAACTTTATAAAAATAAAGATGGCGAATAGGTGCTTACCACACACAATTGAGTGCGGTTAATTTCATCTTAGCTGTAAGTAGGTAACAGGAAAAATCAGCCGCACATCACTATTAAAATGTTTTGTATTTCTTAGAGCTGACTGGGAGATACTGCAACGAAAAGCTCCATCTCATGGCAGTTATATCAACTAAGGGGAGATAACCTTGATGTGAACCGAAATAAGCAACAGAATCAAATATACCCAAAGAAACATAACACAAATATCAGAAATGAAGCACTTCACTGAACATAACTTCTTTTCAATAACGTCCAATCTGTGGAATACAAAATATTACAAAACTATTCCCTGTTTACTTCAACCTAATCTTTAAGTTCAATGTCAATAAATACTAGTAAATCCCTCGTCTTAATTAATCAAATTTCGCTCATCGATTCCAAATCCTTTTGTAGTAATTTTCATCATCTAACTGAAAGTTTTATCTTAGTAAGTATTTGTATCACAATACAAACAAACGTTCTTTTCTTCTTGTGTTTATTTAAAAACTAAACAAAATTTCCATGAACAGTGTTTCTTTCCAAGAACCTTCTATGTGTAGAACACATTACCACAGAGCGTTTATATATACTACAAGATGTTTGTTTTCAAGTCCAATGTAAACAAATACTTGCCGAGCCGTCCGAGTAATCAAGCTTTATACATTCTATTCATTGTTTTGAATCCTTACATAGTATTGCTCACCATCCAACGGACAATACAGTAATCTTTATCCTCGGGTATTTTTTAGCCTTCATAAGTGGTGACACATTAGTAAAAGAAAAACGTGTCGGTACTTGCATCTGTTTTCCTTGTTAAAGACGGTATTGATTTCGATCTGGACTATACGTGGACTGATTCGTAACAGAGGTCGGAATTGTCATCATCGGACAAGAGTGATTACCAGGCGGATACGCGCATGTGTGTTTACGGGCATCTGATTATCGCTTAAGATTTGAATATATCTGCTTCCCTGTGCGCATACAAAATCAAATAGTGTCTGAAACAACAGAGTTAACGCGCTAACTGGCTGGTTTTGTTAGCACATTCAGGTAAATAACAAAACAGCACTAGACGTTTTGGAGGCACGTACACGCACACACACTTATAAATAGCATTCCCTACTCGTCCGTCTGCCTACAGATATGCGAAGCGAAAGATGAACGTCACGAAACCTTATTATCTACGATCATGCCGGCAAATAATAAAAATATGTTGCTAACAAGATGAAGCTGGAAGACTAATCTAATTCCACCATTATTTGCAAGACATTGTGATAAGCTTTCAGTGTCTTCCTAATTAATTTGTGCATCTAATACGTTGTATTCGATAAATAAAAAAAACACTATCCGACCGTAGCTACAAGCGAAATGTAAAACTGAAAAATAGTTTCAGATGCTCTCTCTTTCTCTATCTCATATATATATATATATATATATATATATATATATATATAAGAGTAGGTAGTAGTTTGCTTGAAGCATTGTTGGTAAAGAAATATATAGAATTTTTTTTTTTAAGCCAAAGACAATGCGGGGAAAAACCGGAATTATGAAAGTAAAGAAAGAAAAACAAACAAATGTAGACGGGTGTGCTTGAGTAGAGGAGTGTCTAGCCTTTATTCGTCTATCTTTCCTCACCTCAATGTATAATTATTCATAACCAAGTTGCTATATATATATATATACACACACACACAAAGCCAGAATGTGTGTGAAGGCACTTCTCAACCTATATACTCAACGGAATGTTGATCTACAGACTTGAAATTTGGTATATTGGATATTTAGATATGTGGAAAAAATTTTAATTGGTTTTCATCCGGACAAACGGGCTGATAATGGATAAAAATTGAAAAATTGGTACGTGAGGGTCGTCGGACGTTTATTTATTTGCTAACTGATCTTAGCCCGAATATTTTCTTTTTATTTTACCTACAAGAATTGAACTGTTTAGAGAAAGCATAATACTCTCATGCACCTGTCTCAGTTTTAGCATATGACACGATTATGTTGGCACAGTGGTTCTCGACAGATCATCGAAGTTAAGCAACGTTGAACCTTGCCAGTACTAGATGGGTGATCATTTGGGAGGGCGAGGTGCTGTATATACCGCCAGGTAAGATACTAGGTTGAGAAACTGGCGCGGTCTATCCTTCTCTCAAAGGTAGATGAGCCTCTCTTAAGTCGTGGTAGGCAACCCGTCTAGTGATGGCATCACGATAAAAAATGCTCTTGATAGACCAAGCAAAGCATAAAATATTCAGCTTCGGACGAGATTTGAATTACATTACAAACTCGTTCATCGAGTTTAATCTCAGCTGCAGCCGAAAGTTTTTTTTTTTTTTTTGTATGAATTAAAATATAATATTTATGCGTATTTTACGACCTGGCGACGCCAGGCGGTCTGCTCGTACATATATCTATATATCAATAAGAGTGAAATAGTCTCTGTGTGTGTACATTTCCCTCTTAAACTACTCCGTCAGTTGTCAGTCTACAGACTCGAGAGTTGACATAAGGGGTATTGAATTTTTTTTTACACAGTGATCACCACTTATCAAGGCCCGGAAGCCACTCAGGGATAAGGGTTATTGCAAGTATAGTACGTTGGTGTGGAGATTTGATGAAGTGTTTACTTAAGGGGGCGGTTCATTAGGAATTTGTTAACGTTGGACTTGAAGACATCCAAGTTGTAGTCCGGTGGGAAGCAGGCAGACGGAACAGAGTTCCACAGGCGTGTAGTTCTAAGAAAGAAGCTTTGTTCATGGAATCCGCGTTTTGATTTAGGCACAGATAAAGATTTGGGAAAATCTTTGTAATCGGTTTACGGTCAGAAATTTAACTCTCAAGGAGTCAAAGTTCAATGATTTGACCTTTGAAAACTCTAGCAAATTACTCCGCCAATTTTTGGTCTTGAAATTTTAGATGTAGGTGACTTGGGCATGAATCAAACTTTTTAATTTGATTTGAGCCCAAAACAATAAATGTTAAGGGGTTAAGTTTTTTAAAAATTTGACCTTTGTGGTCTCTACCAAATGACTCAGCCAATTCTTGCTCTAGACATTTGAAATTTTATATAAAGTGTATTCTGACATAGGCACACATTTTAATCAGTCTTTGGCAAAACATTTGGCTGCCAAGGGGTCTAAGTTTAAAAGATTTTACATTTGCGGTCTCTAGCAAACTATTCAGCCAATTTTGGGTCTAAACATTTGAAATTTTACATAAAGGGTATTCAGACATGCAGCAAGCTATTTAATTAGTTTTTGGGGCGAAACTTTGGCTGCCAAAAGGTCAAAGTTTAAAGAGTTGACCTTTGCAGACTTTACCAAACTTCTCCGACGATTTTGGGTCTAAACACTTGAAATATAAGATGTAGATTACCTGGACATGAGTCAAACTTTTCATATATATATATATATATATATATATATATATATATATATATATATATACATAAAGTTATGAACAGTATATAGGGCTGAACTGCTAATATATATATGTAAATTCGGGTTTTTTTGTGTATTGATATTCATATTAAAAACCCTTTTTCTATTTATTCAAAAGAGAATACAACTTTGTTATATATGGTCGTAAAGTTGCATTCATCTGCAAAAGATCTAACAAATTGTGTATCTTCTTTTAAACATTCATTTTAATTAATTCCCTATAAGTTTTTTCGGTTTTCTTATGTAATGATCATATTTAGTTAACTATTACGTGTAATTAAATTCATGCGGATATTCTACATAATTTATACTTGCGCAATATTAGCGTAATAAGTTTATAGTAAACACACATCTCTTTCTATATTTATTTTGTATGCGTATATATATATATTTGTTTAAAGAATTGTGCCTACTACACTACTGTCAGTTTTTGGTCTACATACATGAAACTTAATATATAGGGTATTCGAACCCATGCGAAACTTTGCCACTGGACCCAAGCAGTAACGATTCAGGATAGTTGTGCTTTGGTATTGCGCGACCATTGCCTCACAATCACACGCGCAGCTACTCTTACAGAAGTGTCCATTGTCTCTTGAGACTGAACGGAGGCATTTGTATGTATGTATGTATGTATGTATGTATGTATGTATGTATATGTATATATAGAGATAGAGAGGTAGATTTATATATATATATATATATATATATATATATATATATATATATATATATATAACCTTTGACGCAGTGCCATTATTAATTATTAAGGGTTGGCCTGTTTTATAGTTTAGCCATATATTAGTAAAGAAAAAGAATTTAACAAAAAAATAAAAATAAAACCAAAATGCACTTCTAAAATATTTTTCTTTCTTTTTTTTTCTTCTAATTGTATGTTCAAAAAATAATTTAGATAAAACGGGGTAGAAAAAACTCCATCAAGTCGTCTTTCAGTCGGTATTTTAGAAGTGTATTTTGGTATCTTTCTTTGTTAAATTTTTCTTATTTAATAATATATTATATATCTATAAAAAAGGCAAATCCTCGACAATTAATAATGGCACTGTGCCCAATGTTATTGAAATGTTTTAATAAATAATTTATGCATAATAATCTTATATATATATCCAGAGGAAAGACGAAACGTTGATGAACACATAACTCGTTTTGAATGAACAGCCGAATCTAACCAAAGTTCACAAGTTTACAGTCTTGCATTACAAATGCATCTGAGAAGTTTTATTACCACACAAGCCAGAAGACTCGACATATAAAATCAACAGTCGATTCTTATCTATGACAGGTGCGCGTTCGAAACGAATGTTTCTGTTTAAAGTTCACTTTCACAATGATACTTGCCTTTTCTATTTTCAACTTAAATTCAAATCATTATCAGAACACAACCAGTAAGGGCAGGAATATAAAATCCACAAGAGGTTCTTTGATATGACAGGGGCGAGAATGATGTTTCTGTTTAGAGCACAATTGGAGTACGATGCTTGATTTTTGCATTTTAAATTTTAATTCAAGCTATTATATATAAAAATAGGTTAATAAAATACATAGTAGGCTCTCTACAGTGCAATGTAGACTACAATGTATTGTTAACTAATTCATTACGAGAGGTGTGTAAATTTTCTCACGGTGCACTGCGATGTATCCCCAACTAGAGCATGCAATCAATCGATTTGATTGGAAAATGGGTGATTTCACCGACTTCGATAAGTATAAAAATATGGGAGTGTGAAACCTTCGTTGATCATCATTCAATCCCGGAAAAGGTTGGGTCACCCTGCTAATAAATATCTAAAAAGATGTTTGATATCAGAAATGGATCACTCGTGTTTACCTGTATGTATGTGTACAGGTGTGGAAGTAGAAATAAAAATAGTTTTTTCAAGTTTGCAAAAGATGTTAGGCGCAGTATATATTGTTCTTTTTCCGATTCATGAGTTCCAAATTACTGAATTTGACGAGAAAATCCTACGCAACATCAACCGTTCCGCTGAGGCGTTAACAGCCGAACATTTCTTGCTATACGCGTCCGATATCAAATTTGGAGACGAGATTGACACGATATATCGGTAAAAAAAAGTAGATTTCTTCAGTCGAGATTAAGAGAGATTATAAAAACGGATTAGACGAATCTGCCAACAGTAGAGTAAGTCTATAAAAAGTCTTAGCAAACTATCGATTTTTGCCGCCGTTTCTTAAACAGTCAAGATTTTTCATGGTATAAAAATCAATAAAATCATTACGAAAGAGACATTGTTCTTTTTTAGAAGCGTTATACCATTTGCATATGTATAGGAAAAAAATGAAAAAAAAAATGACAATTCAGCAAAAAAAAATATTATATTTGGTTGCACTTATTTGACAAGAGCCACGTCAGACGAAAGAACGGTATATTTGAGACTTATTATATAGTGCTGAATAAAAGGCGACGATTAAATAAGGGTTTATAGATATCATCTCTACTATCATATAAAAAGAACTTTGTGTAAGTGTCTGTGAGTTCGTTCCCTATGGACTCGAAAACGGGTGTGTCGATTTTTATAAAACTTCCCACGAATGTACTTCATATGTCTGGTAGTGTTTTTAAATAAGTTTTGCGTCTGAATATCTTCGATAATTATCGATAATCGATAATCGAAATAATCCGATTTGGAGAAAAATTAACATCTTACACATCACAAGTACAGTTGAGAAGTTGGATTACCACACAAGCCGAATGGCTCAACATATAAAATCAACAGTAGGATCTTTGATATAACAGGGACGCGTTCGAAATGAATGTTTCTGTTTAAAACAAAATTTCACAATGATATATAACTTTTTCATTTTAAACCTCAATTCAAACCATTTTATCCGCACAACCAACAATACAAGGCATATAAATTGCACAGCAGGTCCTTTCATATGACAAGGGTGCATTCGAAATGAATGTTTCTGTTTAGAGCATAATTGATACTCGTATATTACTTTTGCCTTTTAAACTTTAATTCAAGTCATTATATATAAAATTAATTTTATAAAATCAACAGTAGGTTCTCTACAGTGCAATGTAAACTACAATGTATTGTGAACTTAGTCAATGCGAGAGGCATGTAAAAGTTTCTCAAGCTTATCACGATGAGTCCCGAATTAGAGCAGGCAATCAATCGATTTGATTGAAAAATCGGCTATTTCATCGATTTCGATGACAATAAAAATATGGGAGTGTGAAACATTCGTTGATCATCATTTACTCCCGAGCAACGTCGGGTTATCCTGCTAGCATAACATACTTATCAGGGTTTTTTTTTTATTTATCTAATTTTTACAATTATTTTACCGTATTTTCAAAGTAAAACTTTAATTACATTTAAGCTTACAAATAAAACTGATTCATACTAGCCAATTTTTATTTGTAATCGTTGTGTTACGTTATCGGCAAAAATCTTAACGTACTTTGCGACAATTTATTTGAAAAGAAATCCTTTGATTATTTCAATTATTTGGACTTTCTCATCTTGATTGTTATTTTGCACAGCATTTCGGTCGATGTAATTCCTTCAGATGTTTCTGGTAGAAGTCGCGAGTCATTTTGGCAATCTGAACAGAATTTCGAATTTTTTTTTTTTACACAGTGGTCACTACTTATCAAGGCCCGAAAGCCACTCAGGGATAAGGGTTATTGCAAGTACAGTACGTTGGTGTGGAGATTTAATGAAGTGTTTACTTAAGAGCGCGGTTCATTAGGAATTTGTTAACGTTAGGCTTGAAGACATCCAAGTTGTAGTCAGGTGGGAAGCAGGCAGACGGAACAGAGTTCCACAGGCGTGCAGTTCTAAGAAAGAAGCTCCGTTCATGGAATCCACGTTTTGATTTAGGCACAGATAAAGAGTGGGGGAAATTTTTCACAGTGGATTCAGCTAGACGTGAAGGATTGGCGGGGGGACCAGAGATTGGAGTTCAGACGAGCACCTGCCATGGAAATACCGATAAAACAAGGATAGGCTCGCAACGTCTCTTCTGTGGGAGAGAGGTTGCAGGGTAGAGAAAAGGGCATCCCCAACTAAGCCACGAAGTCTATTTTGTACTCTGTCAAGGCAGGATAAGTTGTTTTTAGCAGCTCCTGTCCAGATATGGCAGCAGCATTCCATCCTTGGACGAAAGGATTGAAAATCTTTAAAGAATCTCGTTCAGTCAACCAGGTTAGAAGTCGTAAGTAACTGCATTCTGGAACTTTCGATCCCAGAACAGTTTGTTACAACAGAATATCATCTAGTACTTTATTAGCTGCGCCACAGGTCGTTGCAAGCAAGTCTAGTATGAATTTTTGGGACCTTAAAACTATTTTTATGGGTTTTTTTAATGTAAACTCTTACTACTTATCACTATAGATCACCACTTATTAATAAATTTCTAATTTTAAAGTGTTCTTTTTGTTTAACACAAACTTAATGTCTCCGCTTTGAGTTAGAATTTTTTTTTTTTAAATGGCTGCCCAATAATCTCGGCATAAGGCTCATTGATAACCGCTCAAAATTGAAAATTAAACAAACGCTGGTAAAAGCACATAAATAAATGTAAACAATCGATTGAAAATGTTATGCTGTACAAATATTTTGTTTAATTAATGAATATATTTTAATCGTTACGTTATCTATTTATAATAAATAGTTTCAATATTGTATTAAATTCTATACTTAGGTCCACTATATGTTGTTTCTTCGAGTCATCTTACTTTCCAACATATTTCTCTGTCTATAAGTTTTACTTTGTCTCATAAGGGTAGATGGTTTCCCTTTCCCCTTTATACGGGCCATACTAAGAGTATAACTGCGATTTGCTTAAGACTTCTAGTTCATCGCTGAGGGGATGAGAGCATACTATCCCCCGTGTCTTAAATAAAAAGATTCTGTTCGGAATTCTGCGATAATTCGAGCATTCTAAAAAAAAAAGAAAAAAGAAATTCTCGACTTCAATAAGAAACATTCAAAGAACGTTAGAGGTTACATCGCCCGAAACGTTGTATGAATAAAACTAAAGACGAGACTAGTTGTTCATATAATCCACATAATAATCCTCATCTCAAAAGTTCCTAATCAGACGTAATCTTGTTCGGCAGATCAATAGTATGGAGACTTTTTTTAAATAAACACACAGAAAAATTAGCTAATGAAAATAAATGTACGTTTTTTTTTTTGTAAAAGTTTGCGTAATTATTTGTGTTTTTTAAACTCTGATAATGAAAGTAGCAGAATATTTATAAAACATGTAATGGTTCCCGGACAACGTCGCTTCAGTACATCTAGTTGTTAATAAATTAAATTGATGTTGATTAGTTAGAACAATATATATATATATATATATATATATATATATATATATATATGAAACTGTTTTTTCTGACAATAGATGGCGATACATAAACTTATTTTACCAATAAAAAAAATCTTGTTTAAGAAAAGTAGCAATTTAATACATTCTGATGAAGTTGATTTTGTTATACTTTATCGTACGTTAATATCCACGTTTTAATCAATCAAAAAGTATATAGATATAACCATGTTAAAATATAATAAAAAAAACATAGTTTTCTAATGTTAATTATACGCTCAAAACCCTCATTCATTCTTTTGTTTCATTTGACTTCAGTCAAAGTCCTAAAAAGTCAAGAGGCCACCTTCCCGGGGCTAGCAATTAATCACTATCTGAGATACATATATATTCGTGTGTTTCATCAAAGTTCTTCTTTATCTATGAAACACCGAGTTAGTAAACAAGTTGACAACATACTTTTCCACTCCATAGTTTATCATTTAAACATTTTATATGATACTATATCCTTCTGGTGGTGTCTTGACCTTACATGATTCCAGGACAAGAATTTATCTAGTCTGGTGGTATATCTAGCTTCGTGCTATTACTATAGGCAACATCACTTCGAGAAAGTGCACCGTTCTTTGTAAAAGCCAGAGTTGGTTCGTCATACTATTGAGATTTTATTTGGGCAGTAAATACTGTTTGGAATATTTAATCAAGGTTTACTTGTAGGGGGAAGTATCCTCGTGCCAGGTTGTCCTGACAAACCGCTGTACAGAGACACCTTAGACACTCGAGTATAGTGTCTAGGAGACATTCAAGTTATAATTATGTGTTTGTGTGTGTAGGTGTGTGTGTGTTCAGAATTTAAACTATTAAATTTGAAATATAAATATTAATCGTAATATTTATAGATTAATCCTGTCCAGGTAAAACTGCTCAATATTCGAGACACAGCATCAATATATAAAGAGTTATATTTGAAAATTATAATATTACTTTCCAGTAAGAATTCAAGCTCACTCATGTAATGCTGTAGAAACTTGCTATTAAATTGGACCTTGTTTTCATTAAATACCTGATTCGAAAACATTCTAATGGCCATAGTTCACCATTTCACTAATGTCGTCCAATAAAATCGTGTCATTACTTTCTCATTTTTATAGTTGCGGAGTAAAAACGAAAGGAATTACCTCCCTTATCTTCTTCGAAAATATTTGTTTTAAACTATCTTCTCTTGTCATATTTTCATAATAGATCTTCCATATACATGTTTGTAGGAAAAATATGCTTATTCAATTATATTTAACATTTTATTTATGCCAATCATTTTATTTCTGAAGTTCGATATTTTAAATATAACAGATCATATACAAGTGAGAAAAGACAACATTCCAAATTCCAATATTTTTTATCTAAACGTTTATTTCTTTCAGCATGTTAAAATTGTCAAACTACACTTGTTCTGTAAAGCAGAAACAATCATCTGTATATTTTTACAATAGCGTGTGTGTTATTTTCTGTGTCAGGCTTACATCCGGGTTGTTTGTTATGTACTTCCATTTCTTGTCATAAATAATTTTACAAAGAATTCTTAATAAGTTTATATTTCGGTTTCGATTATAGCTGATGGCACTTCAGTCATCTATATTTTTTTTATATAAATAATTTTATCAAGAATTTTTCGTAAGTTTTTGTTTCGGTTTCGATTATAACTGATAGCATACCAGTAATCTATCTGTTTTATAAATAATTTTACGGAGAATTTTTCATGAGTTTTCGTTGGGTTTTGATTACGGCTAAAGGAACTCAAGTTATATATATATATATGTTTTTATTTCGGTTTCGATTCGATCTAATGTATACAATTCATGGATATATATATATATATATAATATATATATATATATATATATATATATATATATATATATATATATATATATATATATATTATATATATATATATATATATATATTATATATATATATATATAATATATATATATATTATATATATATATATATATATATAATATATATATATATATATATATATATATATATATATATTACATCGCAACTTTATAATATATAAAAATCGATAGAACATTAACTCTATAATGATACATACGAAATCTGCAAGAATTAAAATATCATATTTAAGCGTACTTTACGAACAGGATTTGCCGGGCGTTTGCGCTAGCTTAGAAAAATTCTTTTGTAGTTTTGACAAAATAGCTACAATAATATCAGAGCGCCTCCATTTACACTGAACATATAAAGAATGTCAGCAGCAATATTTTACATTTGAATGAACCCCCTGTGGAATTTCCACAGGTCCCACTAATATAATTATTATGTCAGTTTTTTTTTTTGGGGGGGGGGTTAATATTTTCGCCCTGATTCATCAGAACAATAAGAACGCATTTACATTAAACAGAAAAGAAAAACGGAATTTGATTACATAAATCCAAAGAGTTTTATGATATTGCCACCATCTTTGATAATTATTCCATAAATACAAGTGCTGTCAAGAATTGCACATTTTAACATGCTGAGAGAAATAAACGGTAGAATGAGCATCTTGTAATTTGGTATATAGACATTTTGTCGTATATATATATATATATTGGGGATTAGAATAAGAGTCTAAAGAGCAGAGTATATTTTAATGTATTAATGCATTCATTAAAAGAAAAAAGAAAACAGTACTCGTTGTAATGTAGATATATAATAAGCTCGATAGGCATATATATATCCTAGAGCTATTTTAATATTAAGTAAGATGATTGATAATTTATAATTAAAATTAAAAATCGATTTCATAAGAAAGAACAAACAAAATCAATAAATTGTACGATCGTTTCGGAAACGATGTTTTTATTGTGATAGACATTGAGTCTAGGACAATAATTTTATTATATAGTTTTTGAAAACAAAGTCTCCTCATCAGCAAAAATATTGGGTGGTGGGTTTTTAACTAAAGACACCAAAATAAACCTAACATTTTTAATTAAGGCAGATGTATATATATATTAATTTTAGTTGTGAGAATGGAAATTTAGCTAACTTTCTTGGATTCTGTATTTTTGGATATTACCGTCTTTGGATACTTTACCCTTAACCAGACTATCCATTCACGTGAAATCACTTTTTTATTCACCCTATTCCCTCTGCTTCACTTTTTGTTATCAAGTAAGATCTATGACTTATTATAGTTTGATTAAATACTTTTGCAAGCAAAATCCGATCCCGAATTTTGCTAAATTCTACCCTCTGATGAGAAGGAAAGTATTTCTTCGAAACTCCGGATTAAGGACTATCCACTTATTTAGTGTTTCCTTTTTAAAATTAAATATGGTTTAACTCTTTTTCAAAGTGTTTTTTAACATGTTTTATTAACTACTTGTTCTTAATCCCTTTTTATATAATATATTGCATTATAAAATGATATGTTTACGTATTTACTTCAATAGTAGGCAATACATAGTTCGAGCTTTATAAATGTAGAAAAATATACTTATGACAAGTTAGCTACACAGAGAAAATTATGTATCATTATAAACGAGGGATGGCCATCGAGCTAACTGCCAAGCACTACAGCTTGTTGAACTCGTTAGTGGGAGAAAACCAAACAGTGATCGATTATTTTTTAGAAATGAAAATAAGAGCATAATAATATTTATTACTGAATTATTTTTATGTCTCTCATCCTGGAACAAGAATGGGAAGATATGAATTTACTGGTCAGTTCAAAAGGAAAATACATTAATGCGTAATAGGATTATACTTTTTTTTTTAATATATGATTATATTATTTTCATGGTTTCCTTTCTTCTGTGCCTTAGGCTTGATATCGTGATTCTCCTTATCTCTAACCATAGCTCACTTTTCTGATGTTGCGTTCATCGCCAAACCGGAAGTGGTAAAAGGTTTAAATTAAGGCTAGTCACTCAAAAAGAGGGCATGACTTTCCAAAATATCGGCGAATAAAACGACCCCTCCTTGTAGAAAAGTACCAAGCTCTGGGTGAATGAATTAATGTTTTTAGCTAATTTTTCGATATTTGTCGTCCGAACGGTCCAGCGTCAACACGATATCGATCTTGTGAAAATCCGTCACCTCTGTCGAATGTTTTAGGCAGACATACATACATACACGCATTTAAACAGGCAGGTGAGATTTATATTATAGATGTGTGTATAATAGTATACATAGTATAAATTTATAATATATGTGCATATAATGATTATATAGATTTACTGGCCGTAAAATGCGCATAAATATTATATTTATATTCATATAGAAACTGAGACATGCGCATGCGAGTATTATGTTTTTTTTTCTAAAAAGTTCACTTATTGTAAGTAAAAAAATTTTTTTTTTAATTCTAGCTGAGATCCAAACCTAAACCTAAAGACAAGGAGTTAAATACGGTAACCATTAGTCTAGCTTGACACGTTCTTTCCAAAGTGTTTTCAAACCTACTTATTCTTCACATACAGAAACTCGTGGTTCATGACCGCGCATGCGTAGACGTGAGCAGTTTACACAGGTAAGAATCCGATTACACCAAAGTAGCAATTTTTTAAATTTTTACCCTTTCGCAGTGCTTTTTTACGGATTAAAACCGATTAAAAAATTTTTTCACGTGTCTGAAAGCCCTAAATACCAAATTTTAAGTACGTAGATAAAAATTCGTTGAGTATATAGGTTGAAAAGTGTCTTTACATACCTACGCGTTCTCATATATATATATATATATATATATATATATATATATATATATATATATATATATATATATATATATATATATATTTGTAGTCATTCACGTCCAGTACCGTTTCGTTGTATCACAACTCACCAGTGTTGCTAGATTAAGACCTCTTCCAAGCTGAGGATTAAATCTAGAACCATCGCGTTGAAAGTCGACAGTTCCACCCATCAATCCACGGGAGCGGCGCCCGTAAATAACCTCCACAAATGTCTATTATAAACAAACATTTGTCCACTATTTTTATAGTGCTCAAACCCCTTGTTTACAAACTAACAGCGAGACTCGCATTTTACAGCCAATTAAGTAGCGGGTGAGATTATTTACGACAGTGCTCTACCCAAAGAGGGGGGAATTAAAATATATTTATAGTCATCCACATACAGTACTATTTCGTTGTATCACAACTCATTAGTGAGGCTAGACAAGCACCTCTCCCAAACCGAGGATTGAACCTAGAACCATCGCGTTGTTGAATATCTATATATGATAAAAGGTTTCTCTCCTAAATTTTATTTTTCACATGTGAAAGGGAGCGTAAAAGCATAACAAGTTTTAATTTCAATGGAAAATCTCGTTTGTGGTATATTAATTCCAACCATTACACATTACCTTTTATTTTCTATAAAAGACACCTGATCGATCTTTGATTCTGAATAGTCTTATTTAGAATGTTGCAAAATTCTGCATGTTTAAAAATATAAAAATCAGGAATTTTCGATCTACAAAAATAGTCCTTATGCTTCTACAACTAAATTTAGAGAAGACGAGAGCGGTGTGCAATTGTATTTAACGCAAGATATATTTACAAAGTTGGAGATTCAACGAAATGGAATTGTTTTCGAAGGAGTGGTAAACCATGCAATAATATTTTATCCTGTATGCAAAATAGATTCCCAATCGGCATACAATGAACAGTAAATATGTGTTTTGAAAAAATATTCCAGGCCTTTTTTCTCAAGTATATGCATGTGTGTATATATATATATATATATATATATATATATATATATATATATATATATATATATGAATATATCCATTTATCTAGACATATATATATGAATATATCCATTTATCTAGACATATATATATGAATATATCCATTTATCTAGACATATATATATGAATATATCCATTTATCTAAACATATATATATGAATATATCCATTTATCTAGACATATATATATGAATATATCCATTTATCTAGACATATATATATGAATATATCCATTTATCTAGACATATATATATGAATATATCCATTTATCTAGACATATATATATGAATATATCCATTTATCTAGACATATATATATGAATATATCCATTTATCTAAACATATATATATGAATATATCCATTTATCTAAACATATATATATGAATATATCCATTTATCTAAACATATATATATGATTATATCCATTTATCTAAACATATATATATGATTATATCCATTTATCTAAACATATATATATGATTATATCCATTTATCTAAACATATATATATGAATATATCCATTTATCTAGACATATATATATGAATATATCCACTTATCTAGACATATATATATGAATATATCCATTTATCTAGACATATATATATATGAATATATCCATTTATCTAGACATATATATATGAATATATCCACTTATCTAGACATATATATATGAATATATCCATTTATCTAGACATATATATATGAATATATCCATTTATCTAGACATATATATATGAATATATCCATTTATCTAAACATATATACATGAATATATCCATTTATCTAAACATACATATATGAATATATCCATTTATCTAAACATACATATATGAATATATCCATTTATCTAAACATATATATATGAATATATCCATTTATCTAAACATATATATATGAATATATCCATTTATCTAGACATATATATATGAATATATCCATTTATCTAGACATATATATATGAATATATCCATTTATCTAGACATATATTTATATGAATATATCCATTTATCTTAACATATATATATGAATATATCCATTTATCTAAACATATATATATATATATATGAATATATCCATTTATCTAAACATATATATATATATGAATATATCCATTTATCTAAACATATATATATATATATATATATATGAATATATCCATTTATCTAAACACATATATATACACGCGGATATCTATTTATCTAAACAGATATATATATGTATATATATATATATAACCGCATATATATATATCTAAACACATATATCTAAACACACATATATATATACACGCATATATCTATTTATCTAAATAGATATATATATATGCATATGACTGCATATATTTATCTATCTAAACATAGATATATGCGGTTATATATATATATATATCTAAACATATATATATATACACGCATATATCTATCTAAACATATATATATATGATATATTCTTTCGTCGATTTTAACGTATGATTGTCAGCGTAAACCAACATTTTTAAGACGGTGTATATGTTAACACCTCAGCGAAGTTTGTGTTTATTTTGGAGCAAACATAAAAAAAGAAACAAAGGTTTCCACATGTGGAAGAAAAAATACTAGCATTCCTCCGATGGCAAAGGTATACACAATGTCAGTTTTTTAATATAGAAAACCCCGTTTCCGTCCAAAAGAGGCATTCTGGATAACTCGACGTACTTTTTATACTCAATCTTAAAGAATGTCTCCTCCACAATAATAAACTCAAACGTCTGTCAAATATCATCCTGGAAGTCATTTTATAGTTTTAAAGTCATTCAGTGTTTTTAATGAGCAATTATATGTGAATAGCAAAGTGTTGACATTGAATGCAGGACATTCAGTACACATTAAGATACATAACTACAAGAAAAATGGAAGATAATTCAATCGACAACTGATGATATTTAAATTCTTAAATTTCGCTTTGGGGAATTCATTTCTAATTTGTTTGGCGTTAACTGTAAATGTTTCAGTTATAAAAGAAGGTTCTTCTTCATTTACCGACACGCGGTTTCCACGAAGTTCCTCAGGCTCGGTAGCTGAGGGAAATATCTGGAAAAGGTTTGAGCGAGCATTCCTCAATGTCTAAAGTTATCTCTGAAGGTTTTTTTTATGTATAAATTGGAAGAAATTAAAAACATACTTTTAATCGCGCAGGTAAGGGTTAGGGTTTGGTACATGTTTGTAATTTTATTTATTGTATTTCCATGTTTCTCCTGTTTCTCATTATAATTTTTACATGGCGGTTTTACGTTTCGTGATCAGCCGCTTCCGGTTATTTCTGTGTGAGATCGAACACATCCGAGAAACTTTGTCAGTAAATGAAGAAACGCCTAAAAAAATATCTTCTGTGGAAATTACGGTGATTTCGGAGAAATAAAGTTTTTTTTTATTACATTTTCACCCCAAACAAGGCACATTGCCACTTTGGTGTAGGGGGGGGCTACTATCAGGGGCAGCAACTTCTGGGGTACTATGTAGGGATTTGAGCAGGAAGATGTTGGTTCACGTTGCACTTGAACTTCTGCACGTCAGTACAGTTGGGGAAGCAGGGATCTGGAATGGATTTCCAAAGTCTAGCGGTTCTGGGGAAGAAACTACTGGAGTAGAAAGATCTTTTACATCTAGGGATCTCTACAGTGTGGGGGTGGGATTTTTCAGCCTGTCGGGTCTGTGGAGGGTGTTCACGTCGTGCGGGCACAAGTGCTTGCAGTTCGTCAGAGCATTCACCATTAAAATACTTGTAGAACAGGCAGAGGGATGCAACGTTTCGTCGATGGGACAGAGGCTGAAGCTGACTAATTTTTTGTCTTGATTTCAAATTACGTATCGCTCCTATTTCTTTTCAGCCTAATTCCCATTACTCAGTTTTTAATTTAATTCATGCCTGGCTAAGTAAATGTTGTAAAATCTAAATGTGACGACGTTCAAATTCTATTCAAAATATATTAGCAGAATATTGCAGTAATTACAAGAAATAAAGTAATTACAAGCTTTTCTTCAAATTTTCAAGATTTATATAAAAATTCGTTCGGAAAGTAAGTTATATCTTTCTCAACTTTTGCTTCATGATCTTTCATGTTATTTGTTAGTGAATTCTTAGTTATTAATCGCCGGTAGAAAGGATTGCATATTTTACTCCAATAAATGACGGATTTTAAAACTAATTATTAACCAACGCTATTAATCACTATGCCATGTATCCATGCAATTAAAAGTAAAAATATATCAATTTAACTACGACTAACATCAATTTATACTTTTGTCCGACATGACTGACGGAACGAGAACAATATATTCTTATAGATTTTTAAAAAGATTCACTTCAAAATTCTGTCCAAGTTTCTGAGTTTGTATCTTATTGGATTCTTCGGACTACTGTTCTCGTCTTGAGTGTCATTTTCATAACCGATCGATGTAAACTCTGACCTTCTTGCATATGGATTTTGTCGACTTTCTTCAGGATTTTTTTTTTTTTTTGTCGACAATTTAGACGGAATTTCGAATGGAACATCCTCTTTAATTTACTTCGTGAAAGTAGCATTCTCTCGTTTCGTCGGTCATTCCTGAGTTCGATAATATGCACCTGAAGAAGGTCAGAGGTTACATCGACTGAAACGTTGTGGCAATAACATTCAAGATGAGAACGGTAGTCTGAAGAATTTAAGTATTACGAATAATCAATCCTCATCTCAAAAATTCAGAAACGTAATTTCCAAGTTTGGTATAAAAAATTCTTAATTCGATTAAAAATTTCTAAAATTCGAATATATGAAACAGGTGATAGTTTTGATTATTGTGACTATGAGATTAGTAATCCGAATAATACAAATAATACGGTTTTCAAGATAAAAATAAATAATTTATGAACATATCTTGATGGTCTATTTAATATATATATATATATATATATATATATATATATATATATATACTGCCATGGGTGCCCGGCGTTGCCTGGGTGTTTGGGGGTGTATGCTGAGCAAAACGAAAAAAAAACGGTCAATTTTCCGATCCCACATTTTTGTT
This sequence comes from Euprymna scolopes, assembly GCF_053919585.1. NCBI lineage: Eukaryota > Metazoa > Mollusca > Cephalopoda > Sepiida > Sepiolidae > Euprymna > Euprymna scolopes. Next base: position 94,484,350 of record NC_136509.1, read on the forward strand.
AAATCCTCCCCTCTGATGAGAAGGAAAGTATTTTTTCGAAACTCCGCGGATTAAGGACTATCCACTTATTTAGTGTTTCCTTTTTTAAATTAAATATGGTTTTTACTCTTTTTCAAAGTGTTTTTAACATGTTTTATTAACTACTTGTTCTTATATATATATATATATATATATATATATATATATTTATATATTATTTACTATAATAATTATTAAATACCTACAGACACTTGTGTTTCATCCTTTCGGGAATCATCAGTGCAGAGTGTAACGATTAGCCGGTCGATAGATCCGAACCCGGCAACAGAAGTCATGCCTTGCTTCATTAGCAAGGACCTTATCCATTCGGCCACCGTGAACCGCAAGAAATACTGTTGAAATTTAAACATCTATTTTTAAATGGTTTAACGTCTGTCAGAGTGATCAAATTATCGTATGATGATCTGCGCATAAGAGGAAAATTGACCGTCTTTTATTTTAGCTGAAAGTGCTCAACAATAATAAACGAGTATCTTAAAGGGCTGACATAATTATTTACTATAATAATTTTTAAATACCTACAGACACTAATGTTTCATCTATTCGGGAATCGTCTGTGCAGGGTGTCACGATTAACACCAGTCGATAGATCAGTACCCGGTAACAGAAGCAATGTTTGTGTTCATTAGTAAGGAGCAAATCTATTTGACCACCGTTATATATATATATATATATATATATATATATATATATATATATATATAAACCTTATGGTATTTTCAAGCATCTAAATCAGACAATTACATTTTTGATACTATCAGAGAGTATATATGAGAGTATCAAAAATGTAATTGTCTGATTTAGATGCTTGAAAATACCATAAGGTTGAAATAAATTATTGCATTGACAATTATGTAATTTCCGTGTTATATTTTTTATATTTTTTATGTTATTTTATATATATATATATATACACACACACACACACACACACACACACAAGCAAAAGTACCTGTCGTTGACTGGGTTAAAAAACAGCCTACAGAAAATGGACTCTGATTTATGAAAGTATGTTAGGTTATGAAAAGGAAGGGTTGTAAAGAGATAGCTTCGAATTTGGAGGTATCAAAACACAAAGCAAAATATGATGAAAGTAAAAATAAAATAGATAAACTCCATAATTTATTATACCATACCTGTTCACACTGAAATACTTATCACAATATTCTTTGGATCTATATTAAAAACCCTTCTTAAACTTTGTGACATATTTTCATTCTATGGAGGTCAGGCGCGAACGATGTGGTATTTTCAAGCATCTAAACTAGACAATTACATGTTTGATGCTATAGTATCAAAAATGTAATTGTCTAGTTTAGATGCTTGAAAATACCATAAGGTTGAAATAAATTATTGCATTGACAATTATGTAATTTCCGTGTTATATTTTTATGTTATTGCTCTGTTTACCACATTGAGCTCTCATACCCGGATTTCCTCTGGATTTATTCCATTATAACACTATATGTGTATATATATATATATATATATATATATATCCGGGTTTCGAATCCTGAGCTCGGATGCGTCTAACTGATGAGCCCAAATGAGGGCGAAACTCGAGTCTTGGACTTCCGGTTCTTTGACTGTCATGGCTCTTGTGGGCTGCGATGTTGTTTGGCTGTGGAATTTATTATATATATATATGGCATAATCGGGTGACACACCGGTTCTCGCTAAATCACCAAAGTTAAGCGATGTTGAGCTTGGCTAGTACAAGGTGGGTGACCATTTGAGAATGTTAGGCGCTGTATGTACCGCACCAAGTTGTAGAAATTTCCAGACTGGTATCTGGGGGCGCATAATTTAACTGGGAGAGATGCACCTCTAGTCTTCGTTAAGACATGCATCTAGGAGAAGGAAAACTCTGATGTAAAAACCTGCGGTCTACTGTATACTCTGTCCAGGGGCAGTTATCTGCACCGGCAAAGATTAGCAGTAATACTAAAAATGTGGTTGGTTCTACACAAAGCCTTCACCATAATAAACAAATCATCTGTGTGGATTTCCGAACAGCTTAGTTGTTGTGGCTGAAGCTCGAAATCGTCAGGAGAGTTCGTCAGACATAAGTGTGCGTAAGGAAACTTCTCAACTTATGTACTCAACGAATTTTTTATATACCGACTTGAAATTTTGTATATAGCATATTCAGACACGTAGAAATCGGTTTTTATTCAGAAAAATGGGCTGCTAAGGGGTTAAAATTGAAAAATTGGTACGTGAGGGGGGGTCAATGGATTTTTATCTGTTTTCTAACTGTTCCCCGAATGCGTATGCGTGTATGGTTTACATGGCAGATTCATTATGTTTAAAATAAGTGGGTTTGAAAACACGTTATAAAGCTCGTATCAATCCGGCCTAGTGGTTATCGCACTTAACTCACTGTCTTTAGGTTTTGGTTTCGATCTTAGCCTAAATATATTTTTTCCTTTTTTTTTTAATTACAAGACGTGAACTGTTTAGAGGAAAAAAACAATAATACTTGCATGTACATGTCTAAGTATGAATTAAAATATAATATTTATGCGTATTTTACCACCGGGCAACGCCGGGCGGTGTGCTAGTATTAAATGAATGATGTATCCTTTGTATAACGTAAGAACAAAGAAAGATCGTGTTACTTTCTCTGATCATTCATTTTCATTATATTTCTCAAATATTTTTCACGTAAATGATTCTAGAAAAGATATTTCTTCAACAAAACTGCAAAATCCGTTACATTCTCATTTACGCAATTTTCAACCATATTCATTATTAAAGAACGCGTAGAAATTTTTAAAAACCTTTGTACATTTAAGACATTAATGGAAGATTAAAAATGTTTATTACATATGCGGAAGCGACAGTAAATTCTATGAATAATTAATTTGTTTAATTACACGTGTATTAAATATTCATGGAAAAGTCGAACAAATTTAGTCTGTTTTGCGAATACAGATACTTCGTTACTTTGATAAAACGTTGACTGTAAAGATTACAGCACCAAAAATACTATGACATGAAAATCAAAAGTTGATATGCAATACAATTGAGAGAAATGTTGGTTGTTTGGTTTTATAACATTTTGACCATCGTTGAGTCATTTTATGCCAGAGACGTACACATGATTTTTATTGTGTTGGTTGGTAGGTTAAATTCTGTTATCTTTATGTCAACAAAAGTGAGAATATATATGTATGAGGACAATTCCCAACCTATATACTCAACGAATTTCTTATCTACCGACATGACATTGGGTTTATAGGGGACTCAGACATAGATACAACTTTTTAATCAATTTCCATTCGTCAACTGTTTCGCTTATGCGCAGGCATAAATCGATTACATGACAGCCTCCTTATGTTAAGAATAAATAAATTTGAAACATTTTAAAGATCGTGTCAAACTATATATGCTACATATATATATATATATATATATATATATATATATATATATATATATATATGCTACATATATATATGCTACATATATATATGCTACATATATATATATGCTACATATATATATATGCTACATATATATATATGCTACATATATATATATGCTACATATATATATATATATGCTACATATATATATATGCTACATATATATATGCTACATATATATATGCTACATATATATATATATGCTACATATATATATATATGCTACATATATATATATGCTATATATATATATATATGCTATATATATATATGCTACATATATATATATATGCTACATATATATATGCTACATATATACATATGCTACATATATATATATGCTACATATATATATATGCTACATATATATATGCTACATATATATATATATATGCTACATATGTATATATATATGCTACATATATATATATGCTACATATATATATATATGCTACATATATATATATGCTACATATATATATGTGCTACATATATATATATATGCTACATATATATATATGCTACATATATATATATGCTACATACATATATATATATATGCTAAATATATATATACATGTAGCATATATATATATATATACATGTAGCATATATATATATATATATATGTAGCATATATATATATGCTACATATATATATGTAGCATATATATATATGCTACATATATATATGTAGCATATATATATATGCTACATATATATATGTAGCATATATATATGCTACATATATATATATGTAGCATATATATATATATGCTACATATATATATATGTATATGCTATATATATATGCTACATATATATATATGCTATATATATATGCTATATATATATGCTACATATATATATATGCTATATATGTATGCTACATATATATATATGCTACATATATATATATGCTACATATATATATATATATGCTATATATATATGCTATATATATATGCTATCTATATGCTATCTATATGCTACATATATGCTACATATATATATGCTATATATATATGCTACATATCTATATATATATATGCTATATATATATGCTATATATATATGCTACATATTTATATATATATATATGCTATATATGCTATATATATATGCTATATATATATGCTACATATCTATATATATATGCTATATATATGCTACATATATATATATGCTACATATATATATGCTACCTATATATATGCCATATATATATGCTACCTATATATATGCCATATATATATGCTATATATATGCATGCTATATATATATGCTACATATATATATGCTATATATATGTGCTATATATATATATATGCTATATATATGTGCTATATATATATGCTATATATATGTGCTATATATATATGCTATATATATATATATGTGCTATATATATGTGCTATATATATATGTGCTATATATATATGCTATATATATATATGTGCTATATATATATGCTATATATATGTGCTATATATATATGCTATATATATATGTGCTATATATATGTGCTATATATATGCTATATATATATATGTGCTATATATATGCTATATATATGTGCTATATATATATGCTATATATATATGTGCTATATATATATGCTTTATATATATATGCTATATATATATATGTGCTATATATATATGCTATATATATATATATTTGCTATATATATGCTATATATATATATATGCTATATATATATACATACATGCTATATATATGCTACATATATGCTATATATCTATATATGCTATAGGTATATACATATATGCTATATGTATATACATATATGCTATACATATATGCTATATATATATGCTATATATATTCATATATGCTATATATATATGCTATATATATACATATATGCTATATATATATATATATATATGCTATATATATATATATATATGCTATATATATATATATATATGCAATATATATACATATATGCTATATATATACATATTCAATATATATACATATATGCTATATATATACATATATGCTATATATATATACATACATGCTATATATATGCTATATATATACATATATGCTATATATATATACATATATGCTATATATATACATATATGCTATATATATACATATATGCTATATATATGCTATATATATACATATATGCTATATATATATACATATATGCTATATATATATACATATATGCTATATATATACATATATGCTATATATATACATATATGCTATATATATATACATATATGCTATATATATATACATATATGCTATATATATATACATATATGCTATATATATATACATATATGCTATATATATATACATATATGCTATATATATATATACATATATGCTATATATATATACATATATGCTATATATATATACATATATGCTATATATATACATATATGCTATATATATACATATATGCTATATATATATATACATATATGCTATATATATACATATATGCTATATATATATATACATATATACTATATATATACATATATGCTATATATATATACATATATGCTATATATATACATATATGCTATATATATATACATATATGCTAAATATATACATATATGCTATACATGTGCTATATGCTATACATATATGCTATATGTGTATATATATGCTATATGTATATATATATTCTATATATACATATATATCTATTTATACTAAATATATATACATATATATATTCATACTTAATATATATATACACATATATATTCATACTAAATATATGTACATATATATATCTATTCATACTAAATATATTTATATTGATACTATATATATATTCGTACTATATATATATATATATTCATACTAAATACATATGACTATATTATTATACATACTATATATATATGAATATATATATATATACATACTAAATATATATTAATATATACTAAATATATATGAATATATATATGCTAAATATATATGAATATAGATACCAATATATATACATACATACTATATATATGTATGAATATAGATACCAATATATCTATGAGTATATATATTTTACTAAATATGAAGGGTTGGACATAAATACTGATACCAAATTACGTTAGATTTATTTCAAACAAAATTATTTATTACAAAATCTAATTACAGAAGATGATTACCAAATACTAAAGGAACAATATTGAATACCTATTATTTAAAATGTTTTTCATAAAGCCTTCACTACGCCATAACGTCTTTTGGGGAACTAATCTGTAGCAGCACGCACAACATCTAAAGTGGTTTTCTCCTGGCATTTGTTTAATTTTATCATTAAAACTTCTATATTTTAAAGAGAATAGAGCAGATTTCAATTCCCATTATTGACTACAAAGAATAATCAAGGGCCTCAAAATCAAGTGATGAGGAAGATTATTTTATTTAGCTTTACGTTCAGGGCGGACAGTTTTCTCTACACCACTGCTGTGTTACATGAGCGGTGTGGCTTGTAGCGCTGCCTTGATGGAGAGTCCAAATTTCATAACCATACACAGAATTATAAAATAGAGTCAGTAAACCTTCATGAATGTCCTTAATGTAACATTCATTGTTCCTATTTACAATGCCTCCTTGCGGGACAGAGTTAGACACCAGGGTCGTTTTTTTAAAAGAAGAAAAGGAACAAAAATAAAATTGTCTCAGTCGTGAAGGATTTCTCCTCCACTGACAGAGAACAAGAAATTGAAGTGCAGCATTTGAATAACAGATGGTATTACTTTGCTCCGCCACCGAGCAAATTAGGCACAAGGCCAATTTTTAATGTGAGGAGTGAAGGGAAGGAGAAGGGAAAAAGGGGACCAGCTCCCGAGAGGTGGGAAATGGGAGCTGGTTAAAGGTCAGGTATGTGGGGTTGCCCCCACATCTGGTCTTTGCTTGCAGCATCTGAATAACAGATACTACACTTTGATCTTGTCTCGAAGACCAAGTATTGATTATTTGAGGAAGAAAAACAAGAGATGGCGGCCTAGACAATAGCTGATGCTTGTTTCAGCGTTATGAAAACCTTTTCTTGCTTTATCACGTATTGCCTCACGACTTCTCGCAAGGACTATTATTTCACTGACTGTGGGATTGTTGAGGTAAGGATCACATTTTCTTACCTGAACTTATGTGACTGATCGTGCCCTCTTAATTCCGGTTTGACAAGAGTCGACTTCTGATGAGTCTCTTTGCAATTGCGGGTATAGAAAGCTGTCGCTTTTTGAGCTTATAAAATGACATCTGCAGGTCAGTTCGACATATTCTTCGCATAGTCCTTTGTGATATTTCTGCTTCCTTTACCATTTTTCTCATGGATCTTCCTGATTTTTTTCCCTTCCTGATTTTTTTTATATCAGTTTAGGTGTTCTTAAGTTGTGGAGATGGCGTGATTGTTGTCTATATTTGATCGAAGAGGTTTCCAAGTAACGATCAATCGTCCCTTTTATAAACATTCTGTGGATTTGGAGGTTTTTTTCCTAACTTGAATATATCTGGTCCGCATGCTTCTCTATGATGAATCTTCTCTTTAATTCAACCGACATTGTTAAAAATTAGTATCTTCTGTTTCTGAAAAATAAGAAATCATATTATAATATAATGAGAACAAAAGAGTAAAGTTATTTTAATATTATCATAAAAATTTGGTAACAGGACTTATGCCACACTCTGTATAATATATATATATATATATATATATATATATATATATATACATCTATATATCTTCATATATATGTATATAAATATACATATATAAACATATGTATATAACACACACACACATATATATATATATATATATATATATATAATGCAAATATTTATGAATATATAATTCCGAAATATTTATGAACATATAATACATACAAACATTATGGATCACAGGTCGTCCAGTACAATATAAATTTAAGATCTTTAGTTAGTTAAATATGACACATCGTGAAAACACAGAAGCAAGCATATGTCATACTGGAACAGACAATTTCTATGGAAACAAAAAATATTTGCAATGGAAATTTAATATAATCTCCTTTCTGCGACAATGTATCTGCCTAGTTGTAAGTTTTGATATTCACATTTTATTTTCCCTTTTGCACGGTATTTTTACGCTTACGCATCTTCGAATGTGTTTTTCCTTGTAAATGTCTTGCCACCCACTGTTTCGTACTTGTGTATAAATTTTTATTTTTCATGCATACCTTTATATCTGTTGAGTATACTTCTAAAATGTAATCCACTGTATCGTAGTTTTGTGTATGCATATGCATTTGTATATATATATATATATATATATATATATATATATATATATACCTGTTTAGCATATTTCTCAGATGTAATCCACTGTTTCGTATATTTTGTATATGCTTTTCATTTTTTATTTATATCTTTATCTCTATTCAGTATATTGCCAAGTAAAAGAATAGATGTAAGTAGACATTTAAAGACATAAATTGATATGTATGAAAGGTAAGTAGGTTCCACTCAGATGTTTGATAGAAATAAATCTATCTCTCGATGGCCAAGTGAGATACTCCTTTCGATTTTTGCCAAACAAATAGTTCAGCAGAACATTTTTTTATTACTCCGCTTATATTCAGTAATCCACAAGCGTTTAACAGGAATTCGCCGTTATTATTGAAAATATAAAAGGAAAATGCCGTTAAATGACGAGCAAAATAAGAAATGACAAGCAATTACCTTTTTTTGGTTGTTTGTGTGGTTTCTGCTTTTATTTTGCCGGGTGATGGAAGCCATTATGTTTGTCGTTATTATATTCAGTTGATTCTCCCATTTTATTTCTAATTTCAAGAAAACTCCACCTCTTTATTGGTTCGTAGATTATTTTAATGCCCATCTTTGGCGAATGTATTCAAATAAATAGATTTAAAGAAACAACCAAGTAGTGTTTATTTTTAAAATTGAAGAAATAAACAACGAGATATAGTGGAATTTCTGTAAATGTCTGCTTTTATTATGCAATCTGACATACAACCCCACACACATATATAAATATATATGTATATTACAAAGGCTTCACCACTTATCAAGACCAAGAGGCCACTCGAGGATAGGTGTTAAGGAGTGTACAGTAAACAATTGGTCAATAAAGTAATCGTTAGTAATGGAAGTTCGGTAAATTTGTTAACTTGTATGGAACGGTTCATCGAAAAACTTGAAGACAACCATATTGTAGTCAGCTGGAAAGCAGAAGGCAATTCCACAGGTGTGCAGTTCTAAGAGAGAAGCTTTGCTCATGGAATCTACGTTTAGGTGTAGGCACAGATAAAGAGTGGGGAAATTACTGATAGTGTTTCTTGTGTAAGTTTCGCGAGGGGGGCATAGATTGGAGCTCAGTCGAGAACTTGCCATAAAAATAAAGATAAAGCAGAGACAAACTCGCAACATTTCTTCTGTGAGAAAGGGGTTGCAGGGAAGAGAAAACGACATCCCCTACGAGGCTACGAAGTTTATTTTGAACTCTATCAAGCCAAGATGAGTCCTTTCTAGCAGCTCCTGCCCAGATGTGGCAACAGTACTCCATCCTTGGACGTACCTCGCTCTTATATAGATAGTGAATCGCATCAGCAGTGAGATATCTACTGGATCGATAGAAGGATCCAACCATTTTTCCAGTGGCCTTGGCAACGGAGATATATATATATATATATATATGTGTGTGTGTGTGTGTGTTAGAAGGCTATAACAATGTGGGTTACCGGTGTGAGAAGTAGTGTGGAAAATGAACAAAAATCGACAAACAGATAGAAATCTTGTAGAATAGGGAAATACCGTTCGTCTATTTATTTTTCGAAGTCGCATATAACATCCCATATGAAATCAATAAATGGGGACTTACTCGATTTGTGGTCTTCTGCTTATAGTTCACATAAATCTAAATGTTGTTACATGGTGAGCACGAAGGGAAAACGGTATAGCTCTGTGTTTCTCACCCCTCCACCACCACCATTCTGTGATAATTTTTCAAATATACAAATAAAACTGTGGTCTCGCGATGGCGGCGAGAGATTTTTAAGCTGGTGTCGAGACGACGGGATTTTGTTAATTTTCATGGCAGACGAAATGAACAGCAAAAAAAAAACGCATGCATTGTTTGGAAAGTGACGGTAATAAACGACTTGTGTTGAAACAGAAATAAAGTTGGTTGGTAGTTTTTGTTTTACGGCATATCAACCCTTTCCGGGTCATTTAATGCCGAATCCAAAGATTTTGAAGAAAAAATTTTTTAATAGAATATATTTGTTGTTTTCACGTTGGTTTCTATTTAACCCATAGTTGGGACCCTAACAGGTACTACCACTCCGGGTTAGAGTGGACCTGGGAGCAATGGTAATTAAAGGGTGGCTCGACACTCCCCAAAGCCCACAAGCTGGGGCCTCACCACTGGATATAGTTTAAGGTCATATCCAGGACCCCCATTGAGGGACTTTTACCCTCTGCAGGAGGGCAGTCGGCGTATTCTAATGCCCCGCCGACAGGGCCAAAAATAAAGTGGAGTCGGATTTATTTATATTTTTGGTTTGTCCATTTGCGACGCTACCTACATTACATTAGTAAATGTGAATCCTGTTTATTGCACTGTGTTTTCTTTGCGTTTTTTCCTTGTCAGTTGAAAGCATGCAATAGTGTAAGACCCCCACATTGTTTTCTGTGTAGCTATTCATTGAAAAACACCTCGACTCAGCGTAGCCATATTGACATGCACTATTCTCAAGTTGACATGTTCGTTTTTGTTTTGAATTTCACCAGTAAATAGAATGCACAGCGGAAATGCAATACACTCTATGTTAAAAAACGTCTTGCTGTCATGATTGAAGGAAGTTTTGTAAGACAAAGTGTTTGCTTTTATCAAGAAGAGAAATATAAGTGAAATTCTTGTGTGAGACTCAGTTAAGTTGTCATCCTCTTTTTTTGTTTTTTTTTTACATAGGTATCACCGTTTATCAAGGCCAAGAGGCCACTCGCGGATAAGGGTTAAAGAGTGTACAGTAGACATTAGACAATATAGTAATCGTTAGTAATGGAAATTCGGTAAATTTGTTAACTTGTATGGAACGACTCATCAAAAATTTGTTTACGCTGGACTTGAAGACAACCATGTAGTAGTCAGCTGGAAAGCAGAAAAACGGAAGACAATTCCACAAGCGTGCAGTTCTAAGAAAGAAGCTTTGCTCATGGAATCTACGTTTAGGTTTAGGCTCAGATAAAGAGTGGGGGAAATTAGTGATAGTGTTTTCTGCTAGACGGGTGTTTCTTGTGAAAGTTTGGCGAGGGGGAACTATAGATTGGAGCTCAGCCGAGCACTTGCCATGAAAATAACGATAAAGCAGAGATAAACTCGCAACATCTCTTCTTGTTTGAATCGGTTCTTTATTACTTGCCTCCCTACTCATGGCAAGTTAGACACAAGGTCGGTTTATTTATTTATTTTCTGACTGTTATCCTCATTTTCATAGATTCACGACGTTTCGGTCAACTATTCCTTTGGCCTTCGTCAGGTGGTAAACCGCGACGGGATAGGAATGTTTTCTATCACGAAGCGGTTAACCACCTGACGAAGGCCAGAGGAATAGTTGGCCGAAACGTCATAGAACAACAACTATGCAGATAATGATAATAGTCCGCAAATAAATAAAGAAATATACAAATTACTCGGCGCTTCTACAGAATTGGGACGAGATTTTGCCGTCGATAGTCGATAGATGGAGTTTTCAGATAAAAACAACTTTTATCATGTTAGCAGGCGAAACATTGCCGCCATATTGTTTAAATCGAAACGGAAAATTACCTCCGTTTCAAACTCTTTTGTCTTACGATCGTTTTCATCATGTTCTATTTTTATTTTCTTTAATAAATAATTTTCTACCTTATCGATGTTCGTAATTTTATTGATATAATCGTTTAAAAAAAAGCGAGAATACGTTGATACCATTGTTTTCATGTGTAATTCAGTTTTACGATTTCCGAAATTTCATCCGAATAGTGTATGTGCGCCAATTACTCATCTCAAAGTATTTCAATAATAAAATAATAAGGTTGTTAATGCGAAGGATTAAATCTCTCTCTAAGCGGAATTACTTTACTGCAATGAAAATGCAATAGTTGCCGATTAATAGTATGATTTTTTTTTCCTCTGACTGAAGCAAAAATAAATACTAAATGCTGATTCTAACCCGTAGTCAAGGCTTATGTACCTGTTTCTTACGGAATAAATTTAAATGCAAGGTTATTCTTATGAAGAGAAAGTAGCATGAGGCCTAGGAAAAACACTTGCAATCGAAACAAGTTAAAAACATATGGTCCCCTGGCTGATGCCTTGAATTTTATTTTTAAAAAAATTATTAAAATAAAAAATTAATAAAAAAAATTAGCCCCGAAAGTGTGTTTTTCACCGCTAAAACAGACCCAGAATTTTCCCAGTGTCAAATATTATGTTTCCAGATGTATATCAATATGGACTTGCTTTTATGTAATTTTCAGTAAAATCTAATCGTCAGAAAAAATTCTGTCTCGAAAAGTTCTATTTTGGGCCATTTTGACATCTTTTAACCCCCCCCCCGGGGGACGCAACCACAATTTTTCCATGGTCAAATATTAAGTTCCCAGATATATATTCATGTGATCTTGCTTTTGGGTAATTTTCAGCAAAATCTAATGGTCAGAAAATATTCTATGTCCCAAAAAGTGCTATTTTTGTCCATTTTGATCACTTTTGACCCCCTTGTGACGCAACCAGAATTTTTATAAAAAATCTGACAATGTTACATTTCCTCCTTTGGGTAGTTGTAACTCCCTGCAAAATTTCAGGAAAATGTAAAGGTGAGTTTTTGAGAATTTTGGGAACGAACGAACGAACGGACGAGGGTACATTCTAAGGACCAAATCCGACCAAGTCGGTGGACCAATACATACACTAGTACATATGAATAAAAAAGGGGCGTCGTAACGTATATAGATACTACTTCAAGTTCTATGTTTGCAATGAAGATCAATTTTTTGTTAATAAATAGTAGCATAAAAGTACAGGGTGGAGTAGGAAACTTGCTTATTTGGAATATATTTGAAATTTAAATAAGGAAGTTGCTTTGCCTCAGTCTGTATATATATATATATATATATATATATATATATATGATTAGTTTTTTTGGAAAAAGAAATCCAGCAGAATGCTCAATTAAAGGGAAAATCCGAAATGTAAGAGCGTATTTATATTTTGTGCTCAGAAAGTTGTTAGATGAGACAAGTCATTGGTACCGTCGGTTTCAAGCCCAATAATTAGGACCGTTTAAGATATCCGTATCAAGCTCTCTTCAGCCAATATTCGTCTCTTTAATTAATGTAATATTGGCTGAAGTGAGCTTGATAAGGATATCTTAAACGGCCCTAATTATCGGGCTGTAAACCGACGGTACCAATGACCTGTCTCATCTAACAACTTCCTGTACACAATAAATGAGAATAGAATGGTCAAGGGGAGGAAGCAATAACCAGCCACCCACTGGATGAGTGCGAAGAGAATTAGTGCTTTGGGAAGCTTATTGCTACCCAAATTCCATTGAAGGCCAATTATCGTTGTCAGCAAGAAATTAATCGCAAAAAAGTGTTGCGATAATGCACATTAATTTGCACCGGTTATCAAAAGAAGTGAAGAGTTCTGGAAATCTGGGAAAACTTCCAGGGAACATCACAGATTGTTGACGGAAATAAATGGCCTTTGTGAAAATTCTTAGTCAGGACATCATTGTGTACGAAATATCCTTTATCTTTTGTGTCTACTATCACAATCTGTTTTGTGTGCGGTCCTCCTTTGTTGTATTGGTTGCTTATTTTAAATCATATAGGTATAATTTTCAACCTATCAAATGCAACGTTGCAGAATCTAAACAACGTTAAAGTAGTGTTTTTGCGTTAGTTTCCAGCAAGCCTATTTTGTAATGTTGTGATGCGATGTTTTGCTAGAATAAAGAATCTCGTATTTTCCATTTCCGTGTGAACCATTAAAGGAACTGAAAGAGAATCTGAAGGAAATAGATCTATAACAGATCTGCATGCATGAGTGACGTCACAATTGTAAAAACAAATATGCAAAGAATCGCATAGACGATTAATCTAGCCACACAAAATGTGTGTAGCGATCGATGTTTACACTTCGGCGTCTAAAATCAAAATGCGTATAACCGTTAAAGAAAGAATTGCTGTTTTCTGGATAATAATCTATCACATATTTGTCGGTGACTAGTATTTAACATTGTAGTGATATATGTCAGATCTTTACATCAAGTGCCTTTATAACTTGTCCGGAGCAATATTCATTAAAACAAGTGAAGTGAGTGCAAAGTGAACGAGGCATAAAAAATGACTACGTTCAGCATTCCCCCCCCACCATCCCCATTTAGCCCAACAAATCCCCTGGGTACGTCAAATCCTGGTGAAAATGAACAAACGGTACAGTTTTAGGCCTTAACATATGTAAAATTGAGTTCTACACCATGCAAAAATAAAGAAATGACTAAGTCCATCATTTGCCCCCACCCCATTTAGCCGCAAAAGTCCCCAAGGCCTTAACATATTTAAATTTGAGTTCAGCATCATGCAAAACTGTTAAATAGACATACACAGAAAATTTTGAACAAATATGGTAAAACAGTCCCAAAAATGGAACGTTTTTATTAGCCCTAAAAGAGCCCCTGGGGCACACCCAACAGTTATCACGAAGTATAGACAAACAAAATGATATAGAAATCAGTTAGTTACAACTTTGCAGAAAGTTTTATAAAAATCCAAGTCATCAATTTTTTTAATAAACACAAAAGTGTCAATTTTAGCCATTTTAACTCGAAAGGCACCCCTAGAGGTAGGGGAACCGGAGTTTTCCCGGAAAATCCGTTCTGTTACTTTTTTACTCGTATCATATGTTTGTGCAAAATTGTAAAAAATTCCAAGGCGTAGTTATTGAGAAAAGTGCGGACAGACCAACGAACAAACAGACAAGGGTGAATTTACAGGTCAACCCTCCTTTTGTCGTGGATTCCAAAAGCATCACGAAATCGGTTCTTAACTGTTGTATATTTTTATTTCAAATTCTAATAGTTTCATACAGTTAATAACCCCTTTGCAATTTATGCAAATGCTTGTATTTTGTCCATGTCAAACATTTATTATATGTTTAGCAAATAATACGAGCGTACAGCGTAATCACGTTGACACACTAGTTCTCGTTAAGTCACCGAAGTTAAGCAAAGTTGACCTGGTCAGTATCAGATGAGTGATAAATTTGGGAATTCCAGGCGCTATATGTCGGAGAACGTCGCAAGAGTTGCAAAAGCTAACGTTGTCATCTCCCCTAATATGGATATGCATGCGACTTGGGAACGCTCGGGAATTACTCCCATGAAACTTCCTCCTGTATGTCTTTGTGGATGTAAGCATGTATGTCTTTGTGTATATAAATATGTATGTTTTTGTGTATGGAAGTGTGTATGTCTTTGTGTATGTAAATAAGTAGTTTTTGTGTATGGAAGTGTGTGTGTCTTTCTGTATGTAAATATGTATGTCTTTGTGTATGTAAATATATACGTCTTTGTATATACACGTCTTGTGTAAAGATGTATGTCTTTGCGTATGTAAGTGTGTATGTCTTTGCGTATGTAAGTGTGTATGTCTTTGCGTATGTAAGGATGTATGTTTTTGTGTATGTAAGGATGTATGTCTTTGTGTATGTAAGTGCGTATGTCTTTGCGTATGTAAGTGTGTATGTCTTTGCGTATGTAAGTGTGTATGTCTTTGCGTATGTAAGTGTGTATGTCTTTGCGTATGTAAGTGTGTATGTCTTTGCGTATGTAAGTGTGTATGTCTTTGCGTATGTAAGGATGTATGTCTTTGCGTATGTAAGGATGTATGTCTTTGCGTGTGTAAGGATGTATGTCTTTGTGTGTGTAAGCATGTATGTCTTTGTGTATATAAATATGTATGTCTTTGTGTATGTAAGTGTGTATGTCTTTGTGTATGTAAGTGTGTATGTCTTTGTGTATGTAAGGATGTATGTCTTTGTGTATGTAAGGATGTATGTCTTTGTGTGTGTAAGTGTGTATGTCTTTGTGTGTGTAAGTGTGTACGTCTTTGTGTATGTAAGTGTGTATCTCTTTGTATATAAGGATGTATGTCTTTGTGTATGTAAGTGTGTATGCAAGTGTGTATGTCTTTGTATATATATATATATATATATATATATAATCATTACTTCATAAAATCCACCCAAAACAAGATTTAACTGTTTTCATGTAGCTTCTTTCGAAAAATCTCTATTTTTTATGAAATACTTAATGACATCATTAACAGACTGCCTGAAGCAACCGTTTACATCGAACAGATTCGAAAGCTACTTTCTCCACAGACTATGCAACTCGTGGTAAGTATTAATCGAACTACTGAGCGTAAATGCAATCATTTTGACAAGCAATGGCGATCGCTTCTATAATTACTGAATAAAAAGAAAATGTTTATAAAAAAATAAACAAACTTAAAGAAAAATGTTTAAAATCTATAAGTTTGTGTGTTTTAATTCCATGATCAGTTTGTGCTGGCGCATAATTAGAAATTTTTGTCCGGTTTTTTCAAATGTTTTTCTGTATTAAGCGTTGATTAGTTTAAAAATGCCGTGAGATAATTATTTATGCAAATTAGGATGACATGAAACTCTGTCGATATCGTTCAATTTCAATACTTTCATTGACAACTGGATTAGATTCGAAATTGATGAAAATAGCAAAGGAGCATAAAATATTTTATATAAATACGCCTACTCCTTTCTCTGAACCCTATATTACGATTCCATATAATTTTTTATATTTCTACAAGCTGGTCGCCTGGCGTGGCCCGGTTGTAAGATACGCTTAAATGTAATAGTTTAATTCATACAATTTATCCATTTATTATTAGAGAAACAATTCTCTATCGATTATTATATTGAACCTAACGGATGGTAGTGATCAAAACTAAAAAGTATATATATATATATATATATATATATATATATATATATAAAGTGTCATCAGCTCAAATATAAACCCTGTGCATTGCTTTATTGCAGGTCAATATTTTTTCTAATTTTGAAATTGCTATGAAACGCAGAAACTTGGTACACTGGAAGAGCATGACAAGATGCCTTATTACCTTGATTTTTGTGGAATTTGAACAAATATTTTGAAACTTATGATAATTTTTCTATTTGCCACAAATATCAGGAAAATAAGGCACCATATTATGTTGTTCTGGTGTATCAAATTTCACCTCTCTACGTTCCATAGCAAATTAAAAATTTTAAAAAATTGGAACTGCAATAACGCGATACACAAGGTTATATATATATATATATATATATATATATATATATATATATATATATATATATATATATATATACATATATATATATGACTTATATGTAATATACTGAGTTCGTGTAATTCAGTAAGTTTTCATATACCAATGAGTTTTAAGCCAAAAAGAGTTTACTTAAAGAGTAAGCTACAAAAATTATCATATTTCATAATTGAGCATTAATATACTGTGGAAGCAAAATCAAGACTTCAAAAAGGGTGTTGATGACAACAAAAAGTGTATTTCAACTCAACTGGACATGGAAACAATTGTAACGTAAAATGAAATACACTTTTTGTTGCTATCAACACCCTTTTTGAAGTCTTGATTTTGCTTCCACAGTATATATATATATATATATATATATATATAGTGAATGAATGACAAAGTTCATGATGCTGACCATCTTATAATTTATTCCTTTAATTCAGTTGACATTTACAATTCTTGATAGTATCTGTTACGTAGCGCAAAATCAATCACTTAATTATTATATCAATTAGCGAATCTATTTTGCCCTTAACTCATCAGAAGAAATAGCAACAATCCATCCGTCAAAAGGAATTGAAGTGTGTTTTGACATGAGTAAAATTCGATATGTATATATGATATGGGCTGCTGATGATGAGTATTGGCTGAAGAGAGCTTGACATGGGTATCTAAACCGGTCCCTATTATCGGGTTTGAAACCAACGGATCCAATTACTTCTCTCATCTAAAAGCTTTCAGCAAAAAAAATATAAATACGCTCTAATTTTCGGATTTTCCTTATAATTGAGCACTCTGTTGGATTTATTTTTCCACAAAAAATGTAATTTATATATATATATATTCACCTGTCATCCCTTTTTTAAAAGATGGTAACGCTCGATCATCAAAGACAAGATGCAAGCAATGGAGCAAGGTCCAGAGGTTTCTACTATTATATAGAGAATATCCAATTTAAAGTTATAAATATAATGATTGGTTTTATAGAAATAATTTTAAAAACGAAATGGTTTGTTTAGATTTCTGGAATTTCTTGGCGGATTGAAAATCATACGTTAACTTTTTACCATAACATTCATGAGGTCATTAAATGATAATGTGTAGGATCTATACGTGCGTCTTTGCTAATTTCTTAGTTTCGACCGCTTAGAACACATGCGGTCAGAGAAACAACTTTTCCTTATGGAATAAATAGTCATCTACGATGTTTCGTCATTAATAGAATGTGTTTGTCATCTACTAAAATAATCTCATTCGTTTTTTTTATATATAAATAAACATGCTTAGTGTATAAATAGATAAAAGTGGATTGGAGTCGATTTCAATTTCCATTGTTCTGATGACTAAACTTATGAATTCATAGCCTGAAAATTTTATCTCTCTGTTGCAGATATTGACGATGTGAGACTCTAAGAAAGCAACCTTTCAGTGTCAGAAGCAGAGATGTATCATTTTATGATTGAGAAAAATTCATTGAGAATGCTGGTGACGATGTAGAAAAATAAATTCTGGAGCACAAAGGGTCGCTCGTTTTAATGGTACCACTCTTGTCTTTGTAGCTCTTCAACGTTTTAGTCGAAAGAATAGGTGGCTTTACTTTTGGTATAACCCTCGTGCTCTGGACGCCCATCGCTGGCAAACGTGAATTGAGAATGATTGTGACTATGTAGGAGTATAAATACTAGAGCAAAAAAGTTTCCTCGTTTTTATGGTAACATCCCCGTCTTCATAGATCTTTATCTTTTTGAGTTAACAAAATAGGCGTTTTTACTTTTGAAACGACCCTCATAGCTTGGCACGTTACAGAATCGATTTAGTAATCTAGTGAATCTCCTGTTGTCTATATCAACATTTTCTTTCAGAACAGGTATTTCTAGTTTTTCTCTGCTCTATCGATATTGTCATGCAAAATGTTCAAGTGAACTTCAATCTCCTCTCCCTATTTGTAATATTTTAATAGCACTAAGAACTCGTCTTACTAACACAATTATATATAATTTTTTTCTTACTCTGTATGTGTATTTTTACATGAAGCTCCAGCTTGTAAAATAAATTGCATCTAGATTGCTTTCCTGGGGCTACAATACAGGGTAAAACGATTAAATTGTCGCCCTAAAGAATACAACACTGCATCTGTATTTTAAAACTTTTATTGAAAAAATCAATTCAGGTAACTTGATTATGTAGTAGTGCTGACATCTATTCAATGTAGCCACCTTCAGCCTCAATCATTGCCTCGATACGGGTCCGGAACTGAGAGCATGCATTTTCCACAAACGTTGACAGGATCTCAGCGAATATACGACGGATGGCGGCAATCAGGCTGGATTTGGTGCTGTGGGAGGTCATGTTGGTGATGTTCTCGACGTATGACCAAACAAAGTAGTCCAGGTCTAGAAAGAAGGAGTCAGTGCGAGAAGGTACAAAGCAGCAAGGTCTGGGTCCTTTTGGATTTGTGGGCCAGCGCCGAATCCTCTTTCCACACCCAAGGTTTTCCAGCGTCCACCTGATTACACTAAGGGATCACCACACCCTTCAGCACAGCGAGGTACATTTTAGTGTTGACTTTCAAGTGAGATGGCATGATGTGGCCATCACTTGAAACCACACAAAATACCATAACCCTGGGCTGTCCGATGCGTTTAGCTGTCCCCTCAAGCGTTGAACCGTCCGGATTGGCATTTTGAGGGTGCTGGCAATTGTCTAGCTGTCATAACTTGGATCGGGAGAGAGCATGACTTGTACAGCGTCGCATCTTTGATCTCGTGCGTTGAACATTGTTACTTTCAGACAGGATAGAAGGCTCCTATCGTTCTATAACAACTTGACAACTAGTAGATGGTCTGCAACAAAAAAAAAAAAGAGAACTGATTTTCATCAAACGAAAAAAGGAATCATGCTGTCTTTTCTAGGGCAAGAACTTTATCATTTCACCCTGTATTTCCGTCTTCAAATCGAATGTAAACAAATATTTTCCATAATCTTTGTTCCTAGTGATCAAATTTTGTTTATTCTCATTTTCAAGCTGTTCATAATATTCTTCATCATTCAATTGACAATGCTGATAAAATATTTAGAAAATCAACACATTAGTACGAGAGTCTTGTTAGAAAATATTAGCCATGTTTTTCTACTTATTCTAGCATTCATTTATTCAAATAATATACGGCATATCACGTTTGACACATCGGTTCCCGTCAGATCACCGAAGTTAAGCAAGAATGAGCCTGGCCAGTACCATATGAGTGATTATTTGGGACTTCCAGGTGCTGTATGTGCTCTCCGCTTATCTCGGCATTGTTTCCAGTCGTCCTGGACATCTCCTTGCCACTGGACTCAAGCAGTGCCGATTCAGAATTGCGCAACCCTTGTCACATAATTACATGCGCAGTTGCCCCTACAGGGGGTATCCTTTGTCTTTCGAGACTGAACAGAGGTATTCAAATAGAATATATCGGTAATCAAGTCTGAGTAATGAAATTATGTTCATTCCACTCATAATTTTCAATCCTCTCATAATATTCTGCATCATTCAACTGATAAGTCATCTCCTTAACATTTATCCTCGTGGCCTTCGGGCCAAGATCACAGTGTAGTATCTGCTCTGATGCCACTCCTCACCTTTTTTTCTCCTTGGTCAGTGGAGATAAAATATTTCATGACTGACACAATTTTTACTTTTGTTCCTATCCAGAGTGCCCCTTTTTGGGGAGCTGAATTTCCCTCCATATTAAAAACTGACCTTGTGTCTAACTTTGTCCTCGTAGGGAGGCAAGTAAATAGGAACATTTATCCTCGCTTCGATTCGACCTTAATAAGCGATGACTAATTGGTAACGTAAAAGGCTAATTATTAGTGCTAACTACTGCATTCAGGTTTGATTAAAGGATTTCAAGAGAGTCACGTGATGGTGTAAGACGCTTTTGATAATGCATCTGTTTTTCTTTGTTTAACGCCAAGATTAATCAGTAATGTTGTGAGAGGTTCGTTTACTTATTGTTGGAAGTAAAAACAATTTAGACAAAGACAGAGTTAATAATAAGATCAGGCATTATTAATTACAATCAAGGAAAGACAAAACGAAAGGCGGGAAAACCAAAACTCCGAGAATTCCTACTACAAATTATAATTGGACTGAGATAAAATTACCTTTAGAAGTCAAAACACGATTTTGTTAACATGACATTAAAAAACTGAAAAACAATTTGATAATAAAATTTATAAGAACATAATGTTGATATGTTCTATATATCTATAAATATGAGAATGTGTGTGCGTCTGTGTGAAGATACTTCTCAACCTATATACTCAAGAAACTTTATCTACAGACTTGTAATTTTGTATATAGGATATTCAGACATGTGGAAATATATTTTTCCGGATGAAAAACCGATCATAAACAAGTTGCTAATAGGTAAAATGCGAAAAATTGGTACGTGGGAGTTGTCGGATTTTTATCTGTTTGCCAACTGTTTCACAAATGTGCATGCGCGGCAGTGAAACATGACAGCTTTTTTATGCTAAGAATAAGATTGTTTTGAAACAATTTGTAATTGTCGTCTGAAGTTGGTTCAATGGTTATTGTACTTGACTCACTATTTATTTATTATTTATTAAATTAAATTATTATTAATTTGGTTCCGATCTCAGCTCGAGTATTCTTTTACTTAAAAGAAATTAACTGTTTAGAAAAAACATAATACTTGCATGTACGTGTCTCAGTTTCTGTATCAATTAAAATATAATATTTATGCGTATTTTATGACCGGGCAACGCCGGATGGCCTTCTGGTTATAGCGATAATTTTATCATATTATATAATTCTTTAACATCTTGCTTACAAATAAGCGTGAATGCTATTTTTATAGATATTTTTCCAAGATTTCTTGTCTAGACAGCACTTTTAATAGATTTGCTGCTCTTTTAACTACATCACAAATCCACATTCATTGCAATGTAAATAAAACTTGATGTTGATTTAACAAGTGTTTGTTTTTAAAACCACAGGTTACTAACGGGTATATACTATTGGCACGCATTTGTTAAAAGTGCGACCAATCTATATATCTATGAAAGTGAAAGTGTCTGTGTGTCTGTCTGCGTACATTCCCCTACGCAATAACTCTGTTAATTTTTAGTCTACAGACTCGAAATTTTATATACAGAGTACTGAGATTTGGGAAAATCTATGTGATCGGTTTTTGGCCAGAAATTTGGCTGTTAATGGGTCAAAGTTCAACAATTTCACCTTTGAGAACTCTACCAAACTCCTCCATCAATTTTAGGTCCAAATACTTAGAATTTTAGATATAGGTTCCTTGGACATGGATCTAACTTAATAACTTGATTTGAGTCCAAAACAATGAATTTTAAGGAGGAATAATAGGGGCTAAAATTAAAAAAATTGACCGCTTTTTTTTTTTTTTTTTTGCTCAACATACACCTCCAAACACCCGGGCAACGCCGGGCTGAAATGCTAGTAAATTATATGGACCGACTATACAACATTTTGCGGTTAAAATGGCAACATATCTGAACTTGTTTAAAAAATTTAGAAGTGGATTTTGTTTTATAAAACACAATCAGGTTCAATTTTACAAAGCATTTAAGCCATCAAAACCGTCTTTATAAGGCAAAGAAAACTGATGTTCATATTTGTGTTTGTTCGGGTTATCGGTTATTGAAACAAGTACTGATCAACATTCTCCTATTGTAAAAATCTAACATGTACATTTCTACAGATTAGATAGATAAACTCTTGCGACTGGATTACACGTAAAATAAGTCTGAATCTGATACTACAAAAACTTATTTTGAAAAACATTTTATCTATTACTAGCGGGGGTAACCGGCGTTGCCCGTTTGTTTGGAGGTGTGTGTGTGTTCGTGTGTGTGTGTAAGAGAGGTGGGTGGGGGCGGGGGTAAAGTAAAGAATAAGCAAAGTAATCTCCTGGTTAAAAAAATAAAAACGATGTTAAACTTCTTTAAAAAATCGGCGAAACCAAAATAAAAAAAGCAGCGAACAAGCGTAAAACTTCTATTAAGGTCAAAATCATAGGGGAAAAATGAGTTTATTACATATATATATATATATATATATATATATATATATAGGATAAGTTAAATCCGATTTATCGATGTGCTTTTTTTTTTTTTGTTTCAATTAAAATAAAATAGTAAGGTACATCCAGGCTTGAACAGGGGATCATTCGATCTGTAGTTGAATGTTCTACCATTGAACTATATCTCCAGATGTCAATAATTCTGATTGTTTTTTCTTAAGAAGAAGAAATCATTGGCTGAGATTTTATTATCTCCCTTTCTTTGTATTTTTTTTTTCATGTATAAAAAAGAAAGAAAGGCTATTTTGGGGATCGAATTTTTTCGATTCTCGATACTTATCAGATGAATTTCTGTACAAAACATATCTAGGAACATTGTCAGACATATAAAATATCGTTGTGTAAATTTGCAAGATAGGCTCAGCCGTTTCGAAACCTATAAGGACGGAACACGCACACGAGGTTATTTTATATAATAGTAGAGATAGAGTTAATATTGATAGGGCCGATGTTTTTAAACGCAAACCCAAATTCGTATTAACTAAAAATAACGCATTTATAAAGTTTCTCCTCTTCATCAGCAATTACATTGAAACCTGTAAATAAATCCCATTCTTTTCTCATGATTAATTCACCTACCCGTGATAATTACAGCATAATGGTTATTGTTTAGCAAACAACGCAAGGACACGTGGCGTCGTGAATAGAGCTCTTTATAAAATAAAATCTGTTGTAAAGGTTACATTCCTGGACGCTGGAAGGTTCAATCCTCAGTGGAGGCGACACTCAAAAATACAGTTGCGAGTTACTTAGAACTTCTACCTGGTTATGGCTGGTTTGGTTGTTTTCGTTGGTTTGTTGGGCGACATGTCAACCCATTTCAGATTATTTAATGGCAAATCCAGTAATTTCGAGAATAAAGGGTGTTAGGCTGTTCTTTATATCTTCAAATATTTATTCATGGAGTTTGGTTTGGTTGCTTTGTAGAAGGCTTTTTATTCTCAAGATTTTGCATCTTCAATCCCTAGTTTGTTGTGATTAGTTTGGTTGTCTTGTAGTGTATTTTTTTGTTGTTTTTTTTGTTTTGTTTTTTGTCCCCTGCCCTTCAGAACATGGATGAGTTTTTCAATGGGAGAGGAAAAGGGGTTATAGTATTATATGAATGCTTGGTATATTTTAAGCTAGCAAACCAGCCTGGAAGTAGGGAGGAAGACCAGGAAAAAGGAAGAGAAAGGTTGACTTTTGTTTTTGGTTTTGCAGAACATAATTAAGTTTTGCAAAAAGGAATAGAAAAACAAAACAAAAAAATATCAATGTTATGTGCTTTTTATCTCAGGAAACCAATATCTTCAGACAGCCTGGTCTGGTAGCACCAGAGTCATGGCTGACGGAACGAGAGTATGTTAATCCAATGGATTAAATAAATGGTTTCGTTTGAAGTCCCATGGAGATTCCCGAGTTCGACAAAATACACGTGAAGGAGATCGATTACATCGACAGAAATGTTGTGGATATGACACTGGAGATGTGAACAGTCGTTCGAAGAATGCGAATAATACGAAATCATTTAATGATTCGTATTAGTTGAATTTATCGGACTACTGTTCTCATCTTGAGTGTGATTTTCACAACGTTTCGGTCGATGTAACCTCCGACCTTCTTCAGGTGTATCTTGTTGAACTCGGGAATGTTTCTCTCGAACTCTGGAATGGCCCGTTATGCAGTGGTTACACTACTTCGAAAAATCAATTGTAAAAAGTGATATTCTCCTGAAGGTCGTGGGCGAATGGAAAATTGCAAATTACTTAGGACCTCTATCCAGTCATTGCTGACGGAACAAGAACACGCTACTTCCGTTAAGTAAATAAAAGGGTTCAGCTCAAAAGTTCGTCTAAATTCCCGAGTTCGACAGAAACATTCTCGAATTCGACAAGATACACCTGAAGAAGGTCGGGGGTTACATCGACTGAAACGTTGTGAGAAAGATGAGAACAGTAGTCCGATGAATCCAAATAATACGAATAACCAATCCTCATTTCGAAAATTCGGAAACACTTTATGATTGATTTCTTTATTTTATCCCTTAAGAAAAAGGTAACAGCTATCCGGCGTACAACTAGATTTCTGAAAAACAATGGCGTTGTAAAAAAAATTACAAAAAAACCAACAATAACTAATCGTGCAAAAATACTTAAAAACGAGCACATGAATTATTTAGACACTAAAGAATAAGGAAGGTTTTCTTTAATTTTTACAGCTGGTTTATTTAGGAGGCATTCGCTTCATTCAACGCAAACAATGAATCATTACACGAATAGAGACAATAGTCTTAACCGAACGAAAATTAATAGACGATGAATAAAACAAATGGATTTTTATAATGAGAAAAAAATAACAAACTAAAACTGATATGAAAATTATAATAATGGATAAAATATCACATTTCAACAGCGGATTGGATATCACACTATTGTAATATAGTTTGGTGTTATTTGGACGTATGTTGAATTTTTTTTTTTTTCATCTCCAGAATTGCATTTCTCTCGAATGATACCAGCGTCTTCCGTATGCGGTTGGTCGCTCGTTGATCAAATGCGATGACATCTTTTTTTTAATAAATAGCGATTTTATTTCATATCTACGACGCCATCCATGCTGAGACAGAAAGACGACATCTTTGTCCGATGCGTTAATGACCACCTTGCATCGACTACTTTGTCTCCGTTTAGCCGTTGCTGCTTGCAGAAGATCAAACAACCTACGCTTCCAAAGTCCACATTGTGCAACTATTTTTTTTTATCTATCTGCTTCCTAACGATTGAACCATTATTTCTCCATAACGCAAAGCATCTCCATGTCAGATAGTCTGGCACAAGGTCATTCTAATACGTATAATTACGGTTTATACGGTTATAGTCACCTTGACTCACCGAGTTTTGTTTGATAACCGGTTAAGCGGTGTCGAAGTTAAAATATACGGCTACAATAATGTTAAAACACCAATCTCGTTGGATTTTCGAAGTTAAGCAACGCTGAACCTGGTGTGTGACCATTTGGGAATACCAAATGCTGCATGTAAGAGGATTTAGACATCACCCTGCAATATATCATTTAACCAATTGGAATGTTTATTGAGATGAGTATTACTTATTCATTTATTTATTGCGGACTATTATCCTTATCTTCTTAGTTTTTATTCCACGACGTTTCTGCGAACTTTTCCTCTGGTCTTCGCCACTGAGAATGCAGTTAGGAGATTCGGAGGTCCTATCCCGTCGCGGTTACCACTTGACGAAGGCCAGAGGAATAGTTGGCCGAAACGTCGTGGAACAACAACTAAGAAAGATGAGGATAACAGTCCGCAATAAATAAATGGACCTCCTTGCAACTACTGGAGAAATCTAATATCGTCTGCCTTGACTAAGAAATACATACAAGTGTGAATTGCTTTTGAATTTTACATTCCCTTGGCATTTCCTCATTCGGAAGAACTCTGTTTACTTGCTCAGAGTGAAATTTGTTTATCATTGGCGTAAGCGACGGTGGGCGTAAGCATTTAGGGTAGGATGTGTGTGTGTTTTCTTTTATTGGTTTGAAGAATGTGTGTACTGTTTTATAGTATTATAAAATTATTTGCTTCCCTAGGAAGGTAACTGTGATCCAAGGTCGTTACTAATGTGTATGTGTGAGGAGGGGAGTGGGAGAACCAGCTATTTTGAAATAAGGGTAGGGGTGCTTTCATTCTATTTTGATATTTATTTTTTGGATTCTTAGATTTTAGTATTGTGATTTTTCGTTTCAGTCTTAGACTGTTCGGGTATTCTTTATATTATGTTTGTTTAGATAGAGGGGTGTATTTAAAAATATGTATAGGTTTTTTTTTAATGTTTCTATTTATTTGTCTCCCCATGTGGGTATGGCTAGACCCAGGATCGGTTCCTAGTGTGGAGAAGATCTCGTTCCCCAGAGGGGAGCGGCCAATTGGAGGGTATAGGTGTGGAGGGGGATGATAGAAGGGATGATAGTTGTCTCAGTCATGAGAGATTTCTCCTCCACTGACTAAAGGGGGAGCGAGGTGTTGGAACAGATATTATACTATGGTTCTAGGTGTTTCCTAGTGTTGTTGGTTTCGCGGTTAAGTAGGGTTGGTATTGTTCAGTGTGTTGTATTAGAGATAGGGGTGTTATGTCTGTGTGGTTGTATGCGTGCGCGTGTGTGTGTTTTAATGTGTCGGTTCTGATTTATGTGTGGGTGTGTATATGTATATGGATGTACATGCGAGTGTGCCTTGCATTTCATGTTTTTGTGTGTTGATATTAGGCTCTGTTTAGTTCAGGAGTGGATCTTGTTATGAAGTATTTTTCCTGTGTAAGTAAATAAAAATAATTGTCTGTTTGGAAGATTGGCATTATTTTGAAGCTGTTTCCACTGCATGTGTATACGTGTTTTAAAACCTAATTTTCGTAACCCACTTTACAAATAACATTTTCCATTGTCCATTTTTAAATTCCTTATTTTAATTTTCATTTTTATAACAGAAACAAAATTCATCATTACATTCCTTTTTCAATAAACAGATATCTAACTTTTTTTGTGTGAGCTAAACAATGGCAATTCCACATTCCTTATTTTCAATAACATTTTGTATTTATTTTAACTTATGATTGGAATTCTCAATTCCAAATCTAGCTTCGCAAGTTCGAATCCTCGGTTATCCTATTTCATATTTACTCACTTACAAGAACAGGCTGCTGTTCTTGTAACAAAGTGGTTATTTTACTTTCGTTTATAGCTCTCTTTATTTTGTAAGAGTTCCCCGCCTCCGTATACCCCTTCGCTATTTAACACAATTATCGGGCTGATTGTCAAGGACGAATCACCAATTGATACGAAGAGAAATAAGTTATCCCTTATTGTGTTGTCTTTAATGTTTAAGCTGTGAGAATGCTGTCCCTATTCGACAAAAGTCTGCCTTTTATGCAGGAAGACTCTAGAATTTTTTCTACGAAAGAAACCGGCCTTTATCATTGATCAGAACAACGCTAAACAGAAGGATTAACCCAATGCTAGAAACCTTCACCCATTGAGTCACCCGTTGCGCTCTGGTTAGAATGTTTGTATCTGAAAAAAAATATGAGTTTGTAAAGCAAGTTAACTATGAAACAAATGATACAGCGAAATACAAAATCATTCGATTTATTCAAACTATACATGCATTCCTATTTTACTTTCCACAGATACGACTTGAATAATATTATCACAATCATATACTCTTTTATTCGTTATAGTCATGACTTTCTGCTCTTTTTGACTCCCGGGTCCTGCCCTGCAGACGTGACGACGATGACAAGGAATATATAGTCCCTCATGCTACCGTGAACGCTACCCTATCGTCATGTATGGAATGGGTTTTTTGTACGCTTCACTATGTGTAATTATCTAGTGAAATAGACAGCAGAAACCGGAAGTACCGTGAAAATCATATTAAAATGCAAAAGAAAACAGCAGAAACCGGAAGTACCGTGAAAATCATATTAAAATGCAAAAGAAAACAGCAGAAACCGGAAGTACCGTGAAAATCATATTAAAATGCAAAAGAAAACAGCAGAAACCGGAAGTACCGTGAAAATCATATTAAAATGCAAAAGAAAACAGCAGAAACCGGAAGTACCGTGAAAATCATATTAAAATGCAAACGAAAACAAAAGGATAATATATGTTATGTGAAGGGAGTAAAAGAATACACGTTTCTTTGTTCTATTCCGGGCATCACTAAGTCGTCCTGCTAGTTCCTTTACATCATTTATTCATACAATTGTTGGGAGGGGGGTCACAAAATTGATTAAATATTAGGAGATAACCTTTTTTCTTTTTCTTTTGTTTTCAATCATATCATCGTTTCATTTTTAGATTCAACTCGATTATTTTTTTTCTTGCGTCTCAACGTACCTAGCTTCCGCCGTTCATATATTTGGCAACATATTTATACTCTATCTTTTCCTTCTTTCCTCCTCTATATAATAGATGTTTCATATTTATCTCTTTTTTTTTCTCCTATGTTTTTAAATTTATTTTTTTATTGCCTTGTCTTTCATTTTCCATATACTCGGAATAGTTGGAAATATAAATTCCCTTAACGTATCTTCCATTTACTCTCTCTCTCTCCTTCTCTCATTCTCTCTCTCTCTCTCGTTTTCTCTCTCCGGACTTCATCATAATTTCCAGTCAACAATTTAAAAAGCCAAGAACCCTAATCAAAGAATTAGAGGAAATTATGTTGTCATTGCTGGCATTTAATGACAATCATCAGCGTAAATCTCTGTTTAAGAGGATTCGAACCAGTTTCTGATACATTATTTTTCATTCCCTATACATTATTCTTTAACCGATGCCCTGTACGTCCATCAATAATGAACACTTATTACGAGTTTAAAAAAATGAGAATGAGAAAACACGTTTATTGCCTATTTAGAAGGAATCGAAGATGTTCTAGTTTAACTAAGGAAAATAAAGAAATTGTGAAATGTCTCGTCTTTATTAAGTAGACAATATAAAATCATATAATTATTGCATTTCCAACAATAATAATAATAATAATAATAATAATAATAATAATAATAATAATAATAATAGCAATAATGATAATAATAATATTTGGATGATGAAGAAAATCAAAATAGTACCGATAATAGTAAGAGCACTAGGAACAATCCCAAAAAAAACTGGAAAAAAGAATGGCAGAAATTGGAATCAGAGGAATAGCTGCAAAAATACAACGCCTAACGATAATGAAAACGGCTGAAATATTAAGGAAAACCCTTGAATGCGGAGAATAATACAAGACAATATAACGAAGAAGCGTTACAGGGAATGAAGAACACCGAAACTGCAGATCTACATGTTCTACACCCCCCATCATGCATCTCTCCATTGTTTCACCACCGTCCCCCCCCAAAAAAAAAGTGATAACAAAGAGCCGAGAAGGCTCAAGGAGGATGGAAAGACAGAGGAGGGAGCACTGGCCAGACCTCCGCTGGACACGTGTGAAGAGAACTGGGATCTTAGGGAGGCTTAGTACCACTCAAATTCCAGTATAAACCAATGGCCACTGCCAGCGAGAAATCAATGGTAAAAGGCTGTTGCGGTGATGCAAGTTTATTTGCAAATGCCATCGGAGGAGGAGGAGAGAGCTGGACGTCTGGGGAGACTTGTTGTCACTTAACTTCCAGAGAACACCACAGGTCTCCAATCAGATCGTTTGCTGACTCGTGTGAAAGCTCCAGGTGAGCCAATAATAATAATAATAATAATAATAATAATAATAATAACAAAATAATAATAATAATAACAAAATAATAATAATAATAATAATAATAATAACAAAATAATAATAATAATAACAAAATAATAATAATAATAATAATAACAAAATAATAATAATAATAACAAAATAATAATAATAATAATAATAATAATAACAAAATAATAATAAAAACATTGTAAAAATTTCGTGAAAACTGAAGGCACAAGCAAATCAGAAAACTAAGGAATTTCGAACTAAGAGACAAAAATCTACATCCTAATCGATATCACGAAGGAATCAAATCAATTCCACGTTATGATAATAATTGTGTTCTTTCACAATGGTTCCCCACTTGCTGTTTTTGATGTTAACGTTGTGGGAATGTTGTCCCTATTCGACAAAAATCTGCCTTTCATGCGGCAGGATACTAGAATATTTTTTTTTTTATAATAAGACCGACATTTATTATGAGATCGGGACAACGCTAAATAGTGGAATTTGACGAATGATAGAATACTTGTCACCCACTGAGTCACCCATTAAGCTCTGGTTAGATTGTTTGAATTCGAAAAAAAAATTAGTTTGTAAAGCAAATTAAATAGAAAACACATGATACAACGAAATACAACATCACCCCTTTTATTACTATCCACAGATACAGCTTAAATGTACGTTCATAAAAAATGAACAGTTATTACAAGTAAAACAATGATTGGAAAGGAAACCCACGTTTATTGCCTATTTAGAATATGCTCTATTTAAACTGGACAAAAATGAGGAAACTGTAGAAAGATTTATTATTTATAAAGTAAAATAATATAAAAAAATAATACTAATGCATTGCTAATCTATATATCTGAACTCCAATCTCTGGT
The DNA here is from genome assembly GCF_053919585.1 of Euprymna scolopes. Classification (NCBI taxonomy): domain Eukaryota; kingdom Metazoa; phylum Mollusca; class Cephalopoda; order Sepiida; family Sepiolidae; genus Euprymna; species Euprymna scolopes. Next base: position 94,516,487 of record NC_136509.1, read on the forward strand.
CCTTCCTCGCCAATCCTTCACGAAAAACACCCGTCTAGCTGAATCCACTGTGATAATTTTCCCCCACTTTTTATCTGTACCTAAATCAAAACGTAGATTCCATGAACAAAGCTTCTTTCTTAGAACTGCACGCCTGTGGAACTCTGTTCCGTCTGCCTGCTTCCCACCTGATAACAACTTGGATGTCTTCAAGTCCAACGTTAACAAATTCCTAACGAACTGCCCTCTTAAGTAAACACTTCATTAAATCTCTACACCAACGTACTGTATTTGCAATACTCCTTATCCCTGAGTGGCTTCCGGGCCTTGATAAATGGTGACCACCGTGTAAAAAAAAAATCTAAAAAAGTGAAAATGTCTGTCTGTGTGTGTACATTTGCCTACCAAATAACTATGTCAATTTTCGGTCTACAGACTCGAAATTTGACATAGGGGTATTGAGATTTGGGAAAATCTTTTTGATTTCTGATTTCCGCCAGAAATTTGACTGTTAAGGAGCCAAAATTCAACAATTTGACCTTTTGAGAACTCTACTAAACTCCTCCGCCGATTTTGGGCCTAAAAAACTTGAAATTTTAGATATAGGTTACTTGGACATGGATCTAACTTCATAACTTGATTTGACCCCAAAACAATAAATTTTAAGGGTGCCAAAATTTGGGTCAAACTTCTGCGGTCTCTACCAAATTACTCAGACAATTTTTGGTTTAAACATTTGAAATTTTACATTAAGTGTATTCAGACATATGACAAGCTTTTTAATTAGGAACTCGTGACTTCTGGAAAATCTACAACTGTGTAGTAAATAATGGGCAACCAACAATCACGAGGTTGCTTGCTCAGCAACCGAGAAGGCTAACATGCTTGCCAGTCGGTTTGCCTCAAACCCCGCACTGGACCCTTTCAACCACCCCCTACCTGACTTTTCTTTGCGGACAGACGCCACGCTAGACGATCTGAAAATCACCCCTGCTCAGGTGCATGCTATCATAAAAAAACTTGACACTTCAAAAGCATGTGGGCCCGATCTCATCCCAGCTGTGCTATTAAAAAAGTGCTCAGCCGAAGTAGCTCCAGTTCTCTCCAAACTCTACAACAAATGCCTTAATGAATCTTGCTTTCCGGGCTGTTGGAAAACTGCTTCTGTGATACCAGTATTCAAGAATTCTGGCGAAAGAACTGACCTATTAAATTATCGCCCCATTAGCCTCCTCCCATTTTTTTCCAAAATATTTGAGACCTTAATTAACCATGCTCTAGTCCATTACCTTACACATGCTAAACTTCTGACTGACCAACTGGACAAGTAGCTCTAGATATATCTAAGGCTTTTGACAGGGTGTGGCATGAGGGTCTCCTCTGGAAAATTAGATCATACGATATCACTGGTAGAATACTTAACATAATTAAATCCTTCTTAGATAAGAGAAAATCCAGGTTGTCATCGACAGTCGTACATCTAAACAATATGATATAAATGCGGAAGTGCCCCAGGGGTGTATCCTTGGACCTCTATTGTTCCTAATATTCATAAATGACCTCCCCGACAAAATTGCCTCTTAGATGAGTATATATGCTGATGACACCACGCTCTATAATGGGCACGACAGGAAAACAAATGGACACATATCTAAAGAAATGGCAGAAACACTAGAGGATGACCTCCAATCTGTAGTGGAATGGGAACAAAAATGGATGGTCACATTCAATGCCGCCAAGACTAAACTTTTTTCCTTCAATAATTACAAGAAATCTTCTCTACTACCAATAGCGACTTTTTATCTTAGAATACATCTTTCAAACTCCTTGGCCTAACGTTCACAAGAAACATGAGTTGGAACAATTACATTGAAAGCATTGCCAGGACCGCTGCGAAGAAGGTAGGCTCTCTCTACCGTGCTAGAAAACTACTAACAACCGAAAGTATCCTGTATCTCTATAAGGCCACCATTCGCCCATGTATAGAGTATTGTCATATTTGGGCTGGTGCATCTGCTACTAGTCTCTCGCTCCTAGACAAGGTTCAAAAGAAGGTCGCCAATGTGATATGCCCTGAACTGTCATCTAAGCTTCAGCCACTGTCCCATCGACGAAATGTCGCATCCCTCTTCCTGTTCTACAAGTATTTTAATGGTGAATGCTCTGACGAACTGCAAGCACTTTTGCCCCCACGACGTAAACACCCTCGACAAACCCGACAGGCTGCTAAATCCCACCCCCACACAGTAGAGATCCCTAGATGTAAAAGATCTTTCTACTCCAGTAGTTTCTTCCCCAGAACTGCTAGACTTTGGAATTCTATTCCAGGTCCATGCTTCTCCAACTGTACTGACATGCAGAAGTTCAGGTGTAACGTGAACCGACATCTTGTTGTCCAAATCCTTACATAGTACCCCAGTAGTTGTTGACCCTGATTGTAGTCCCCTACACCAAAGTGACAATGTATCTTGTTTGGGATGAAAATGTAATTTAAAAAAGGCCAAATAAAGTAGAGAAAAACTAGCAACGTCTTATCTGTGAGAAAGAGGCTGCATGAAAGCGCCCACTAGATGCCAAATCAATTTTGTACTTTGCCCTACCAAGAAAAACTGCTTTGAGTGACACTGTTGTCACACACATACATGGACACGTACGGACATTGTCTGTTGTGGTTTCTTTGCAGACAAATAAGCATGTGTCAGGCAATCCTCGTTGGGGAATGAAAGTCAAAGCAGTGCATTAAAATAAATTTCGAATACTGACGTGGAAAATCTGTGACAGGCAAAATATTACTTTCAATCAAAATGGATTATCAAAAAGGATTTATGCTTCGTCACAATAAGACCTTTCCAAACTAGATCGCCATTGTTCGACGTCAGAAGTGACAAAGATATTGCAAAACTTCGAAGTTTCCCTTACTTTGTCAATCGATTTAAAATCCGTGTATTGAATTCTTTCACTTTTTTTTTCTGCACAGAAAATAGGAATTTTTTTTTTTTTTTTGCAGAAACCGAAATTTTTTTTGTTTTGCTTTTATATATATATATATATATATATATATATATATATATATATATATATATATATATATATTTTAATTTACAGTTGTTGTCGTTTAAGGTTTTTTTTCTTTTCGTTTTCTTTTCTTTTTTTAATAATGTGTTCAAAAAAATGTGTTAAAAAGAAAACGAAAAGAAAAAAAACCTTAAACGGCAACAACTGTAGATTTTTTTCAAAAAAAAAAAAAGCAAAACAAAAAAAATTATTAGGAATCGGGAAAACGGAAAAAATCGGAACTTTTGGGGGTATCGGAATCGGAAAAATTTGTGCCTATATTCCGATACAAAAACTATGCTTTTACTTGTATTTTTTTCTTATTTAATTTTGTGTTTAAAAATCTACTGTTGGTAGTAATGTGAAAATAATAGATATGTATTATTTTAAACAACTAGTAAAACTAATTTCTATAGGCTATCCCTCACAAGTGTATTTTTTACTTTTGGGAAAATATCTGCACATTTAACACGTATTACGATATTCGGGAAAAATAACACCTCTATAGTTAAATATTTCGAGATTTATAAAGAATTGGGATCGACATTTGTAATTGTATTGGAATCGAGAAAATATTGGGATCTTTCGATCATTGTTTTTGATATATCAAAATGGAAATATGGGTAATTTGATAGCTCACCCTAATAAACATTGATTGTTTTACAAAGGATAGCATTATTGTTGTTCCCTATTTCTTGAATTTCATATCGTATTAAATAATAACTTTGTATTTTTTTAGTTAAATCATCCATGAATTTAAACAAATTCAGGTGAATTATTAAAAAGGGGCAATTTATAATTAGCAAAAGTTTACGTTTGTAAATTTTTTATGAGGATTGGTTATTCGCATTATTTCGATTTTTCCGACTACTGTTCTCATCCTGAGTGTGATTTTCACAACGTTTCGGCCAATGAAAATTTCGATAATATTCAGGCTTATCTTGTCGAACTCGCGAATTTGCACAGAAATTTGTAAGGGACCCTTTATTTCATCCAGGTGGATTACATGTTCTCGTTCAAAATTCCGTGCAGATTCCCGAGTCGGACGAAAGATTCCATATCGACAAGATACACCTGACTAAAGTGGAAGTTACATTTTTACAGATTGAAGATTAAATTCTCAGTGCGTGCTACACTCAAAAATACAATTGCGAATTACTTGGAACATATACTCAGTCATGGCTGACGGAACGAGAGCATACTACTCCCGTGGATTAAATAAAGGTTTCCATTTGAAATTCTGTTCTGTTTCAAGGTTCGATAGAAAGATTCTGGAATTCGCCAAGATAAATCTGAAGAAGATCGGAGGTTACATCGATCGAAACGCAAATAACATTGAATGTGAGAACAGTAGTCCGAAAAATCCAAATAAATTCAAATTGTAAAATGTTGCCTTTGGGCAAATTATAAACAGAACTTCCATAAATAAGGATTGTCTTAAGCAGTGATGTCGGTCGAGATACGTTCGCTGTAAAATCATCAGCTGTGTTTTTATTATTTATAAAGCAAGTAAGAGAACGTAATAATTGTTTCAACAACTTTGAAAACAAGGTACACTCCTTCAGAGGAAGTGACTTTACGATGACATTTTCCAATGGAAAAATATGCCTTGCCTCGTTGCACAAAGTATATATTTCTGGAACGTAATGATCTACATCTGATCATATCAACCTTTCAATATTAAATAATTGTATATTGAAAGTAGCCTCCCACCCCCGAACTCACCACTAAGGTGTGCTGTCAAAGAATGAATGAGGCACGATGTGTGTGTGTTCCAACTTCCGCATCTGAAACTTATATTGCCATTTTATTTTTCATCATTGTTTATGATTTATATAATATTCATTCTCAATATCTCTATCTCTAATCTAATATATAAAAAGCACTGTGTCTGTGTGTGAGAGAGACAGTTTTCCATATGCACTCCGAAACGGCTGGGTTGATTTTTATGAAATTTCACAGAAATTTACGATATGAATTCAGCAGTTTTCTTAGAATGTTTTTTTTTTTATCAGAACGTCTTCGACAACTATTGATAGTTGAAAAATTTCGATGGAAGAAAGAACACGAGATTTGAGCCAAAGTTAACACCTTATATATATATATATATATATATATATATATATATATATATATATATATATATATATACTAGCATGGGTGCCCAGCGTTGCCCGGGTATTTGGAGGTGTATGCTGAGCAAAAAAAAACAAAAACGGTCAATTTTTTTAACTTTGACCCCTATTATGATCCCTTAACATTTATTGTTTTGAGTTCAAATGGAGTTATTAAGTTAGATCCATGTCCAAGAAGCCTATATCTAAAATTTCAAGTGTTTAGACTCCAAATTGTGGGAGGAGTTTGGTAGAGTTCTCAAAGGAAAAAATCGTTGGATTTTGACCCCTTAACAGTCAAATTTCATGCCGAAAACGGATCACATAGATTTTCCCAAATCTCAGAACCCTGTATATCAAATTTCGAGTATGTAGACTGAAAATTGACAGAGTTATTGCGAAGGAAAATGTACACAGACAGACACACAGACACGTTCACTTTATATATATATATATATATATATATATATATATATATTTCTTCAATATTGATGGTGGGCATATAAAAAGCACAAGGGGGTGTAGTTTTAACAGAATACAAAATGTGTCAAGATACGTACAAACTTTGAATTATTTCCAAACATATCTGAAAAGTTTTGTTGCTTTTGGTTTTTGCCAGTATATATATATATATATATATATATATATATATATATATATATATATATATATATATATATATATATATATATGCTCCATTACCGAAAAGTATATCATGTTGCTTAATATTTGAGTGAATTCACATGACTTAAATTCTTATTGTTATATGTACACTACCATAGGTCTATTTCCCAGTCGGATTTAGGCGCGGTTTGCTTGGTTAATAGAATTTCTTGTGTGCTGGGCGTTTGCTCAGTTGGTAAAGTGCTTGCCTAGTATGCCAAGGGCTCGAGTTTCGAATTCTGAGTTCTGATATGTCTAACTGATGAGCCCAAATAAGGGCTAAACTATAGCCTTGGACTTCCGGTTTGTTGACTGCCATGGCTCTTGTGGGCTGCGACCTTTTTTGACTGTGGGATTTTATATATATATATATATATATATATATATATATATATATATATATATATGAGTGAAAAGGTAAGAGAAAGTGTGTGTGTGTGTGTGTGTTTTATGTAAAAGACGATAAGATTTCTGTTCTTAACAAATAACATCCATGTTATAAATTTTCAAGCTTTCAAAATAACACCTATTTGGATATTTTAAACGTGATTAACAATTGTGTTTAGCGTTTCTTTTTGTAGTTAAAAAATGGTGTTCTTGATACTTTATATACATAATAACGTATATATCTTTAATATGGTATAACCAAAAAAAAAAAAAAAAAAAAACATGTAATACAAAAGATGCAAGGATGCTTTTCGTTCTCATCCTTTGTGTATTTCATTCTTAGAACCCTAACCACTGATTTCTGCATTGCTACTCCAAGTTGCCTCACATCTTCATGATATGCATGGCATAAGTAGGATATAAGCGCAGGAACTCGAGTAAGTAATCTAGTAAGTAAATAGCATTTCCTACGATTTCGATGTACTTAGCTCGAAAGACAAAATAATGCTTTACTCGTCTAATCGTATAAAAGCCACATAATCCACAATGCCACAGATGCATTCTGTTCTCCTGTATCCTTTTCTTCGAATATATATATATATATATATATATATATATATATATATATATATATATATATATATATATATATATATATATATATATATATATATTCTCTCCAAGCTTGTAGTGTGCTCTCTAGTAATGGAAACCAGGATTTCAACCTCGTGAAAGCGTTCTCGTTTATAATTAGAATAAAGTTCTTTCGATGACGGGTGGTGCAAAGATAAGCAAGAAATATAAGTTTTATAATCATAGCCGTATAGATTCATGTGATTTATCAATAGTTTGTGAACTTCTAGCTGCTCTGAAGAGTCGCGATGCAATGGAACAGCTGTCTCTGAAAGACATACACATATATATGTGCGTGTGTGTGTGTGTGTAAAAAGCAATAAATAAGACATGATTTTTCTTAATACTGTGATAAAACTGTATACAGCTTATTATGTGTGCAACATTAGATGTCATCATTTGGCTTGTTTTTTTTTTTTGTTGTTTTTTTAGAAGTGTATTTTTATATTTATACGTACACATATTTTGGTGATCCTCCTTCTCTCTCTGTCTCTCTCTCTCTCGCTCTTCATTTATATATATATATATATATATATATATAGGATTGTTTATTTATTTATTTTTTATAAGCGATTCTGTGGTGTGTTTTATTTTTTTCACCGTAAGTACTTTAAAAGGAGGAGTTACCTGCCCTTTGTTTAGATTCTAGTCGCCCCCACATTTTTGGGTCGTATAATAATATAACAATATGTAATTAATTTTATATTTAAATATTTATTTAAATATTTAAATAATAAATCATTTATGTACAGGATGACCCCAAAAACGGGCCCCAACTCTAATTAGGCCCCGTTTCTTAGTGTTTTGTCTGAATCAAATGAAATTTTGGTCACAACTAGTTTATTATATTCAAAACATCACATCAAAACACAAAGGTCTTTGGACTTTTTTCTCCGTTCTACAGCATATGTTCTAGATGGCCTCCATGTAACTTTTGTTTTTTGGGTTTTTTTGGGGGGGGGTCAACCTGTATATTTATGTATATATATATATATATTTTATATATATTTATATATATGTATATGTGTGTATGTATACATAAATATATATATGTATGCGTGTGTAGCATTTTAGTATTATCAATGCATATCTCAAAATGAAAATCGGTAATAAAATTTTTGGAAGTTGTCTTTTGAAAGCATATTTCGTCGTAAAAACTCGTTTATAAAATTATTAAGGACAGGATCTATTGTAGCATTTGTTCTTCATCGTTTCAGATCTATGGTTTCTATATCTCCGTATTAAAAGTTTTTTTTTTCTCGTAGAAAGATTTCTCGGTGATAGCAGTAAAGCATAAAGCAGATTTAGCTAAGCACATAAATAACAAAACTGTGCTACAGAAATGGCTGACATTGGAATTATTGGAAAAGCTTATCAATGCACATATATTGTATGGATGCTGAAGCGTAAGCGTATTTCTCAAATGAAAATGATTATTGTTGCGCAAACATGGGGCCATTCTGTATTTACTTGGTGTACGCCTAATATATCATGTTAGATATGAAAGCAGAACGTTTAATACAAATAAAACATATTAAATTGCTCACTCTTTCGTTACCACAGAGACTATTTCGTCCTCCTCAAGTATAACCGTCGGCCAGTTCTTGTGTGCTATGCATGTTTTAAAAAGAGTTTTGCTTGGGCGAGAATACAGGAAATCATTCAAGAAAACTCTGCACGATTAATGCCCGACATTTGCATTAAAATTATTACTACTACTACTACTACTACTAATAATAATAATAATAATAATAATAATAGTAATAGTAATAATAATAATAATAATACCCAATGGCCGCTGCCAACGAGCAATCCATGTTAAGCGGCTGTTGCGATAATGGAAAGTCATTTACGAATGTTATCAAAAGAGGTGAAGACTACTGTAAACCTGAGGAACCTTGTCACTTACTCTCCAGGGAATACTATCGGTTGTTTTCAAGGAGAAATCTTTGATGACCTGTGTGAAAGCTCCTTGTGAGCCAATTATAGTAATAATAACAATAATAATAGTAATAATAATATTAATTATCATAGTAATAATAATATTAATTATAATAGTAATTATAATAGTAATTATAATAGTAATAATAATAGTAATTATAATAGTAATAATAATAGTAATTATAATAGTAATAATAATAGTAATTATAATAGTAATTATAATAATAATATGTGGGCGGGCTTTAAATTGTTTGAATCAGCAATTATATTATATATTAGCCTCATTCTGTTCGCTACTGTTCACAGAACAAAGATGCCATACTCCAAAAATCACATAAACTTATCAAGTAAATATTTTTATTTTTTAATAGGAATATCAAATTTTATAAGAAAAGAGGAGAGAGCCAGGAGTGGTCATATTGTTTTAAAATGTATTAAAATTCAAAACTCCGATAACTCCCCTTCCTGTCTCCACTTTCTCTCAAACTATATGTTAAATATTATTACTGCTTGTAGTGATATTCTTTTTTTTTATTTATGATGAAATATCCGTTGATGTTTACCCTTTCAAATCTATATTATCGATAAAGGACTATCCCATCTTTTTGTAATTTTTGTCCTTGCAACATTGTCTTTGAAGGTTAACATATATATATATATATATATATATATATATATGAAATAAAATAGAGGTGGAAGGACTTGGATACTCAACGTTTCGCCCGATTTATGCTTATGCGGGATTCTTCAAGAGGGATGATCATTGACGAGAGAGTCGGAGGATTAGGGCTATATATAATGATGGGGGAGAGCAACGTGTTTTCCTTATGTAAATTAGATGTCATATATATATATATATATATATACCTTTTATGAGAGAAAAAAATAAATTAGAGTAAACTAGTGTCTAATTTACATAAGGAAAACACGCTGCTCTCCCCCATCATTATATATAGCCCCAATCCTCCGACTCTCTCGTCAATGACCATCCCTCTTGAGGAAGCCCGCATAAATCGGGCGAAACGTTGAGTATCCAGGTCCTTCCACCTCCATTTTATTTCATATCGTCGGATTTAATCCAGCTCAACAATCATATATATATATATATATATATATATATATATATATATATATATGAGAGAGAGAGAGAGAGAGAGAAAGATTGAGTCGAAATCACCAATCCAGAAATTTACGTAATTTAGCATATATATATATATCTTGTAATTAAAATATTTAAAAATAGCCGTAAGGAAATAAACGAAAAGATATTCCCAACAAACCCGACAAGAAGTAAAATCCCACCCCTATACAGATTCTCTTCTTCCATGACTGTACTGACATGCAGAAGTTCAAATGTAATGTAAATGGACATATTGCTGCTCAACTCCCTACATAGTATTCCTGATAATTATGTCCCAGATAATAGCCCCTTACATTAAAATGACATTGTGCCTTGTTTGAGGTTAAAATGCAATTAAAAATTCTCATAAAAAACGTTATTAAAATGGAAAAATTTGACTGAGGTAACCCTAGAACCGACAAAGTCGACCTAAAATCTTGACAGAAATAAAGTTCTCTACACGGCGACACCCCAAGCTTAAGAAGAGTTTAAAAGACATCGTCCACGATTAGGGATGGTTGTACAAAATTTAGCGAGAAAAATAATAATTAATAAACGTTTATTTAAAACTAAATATCGGCGTACGATCACAAATCTTCCTTATTGACGATAGGAATGTATAAGAGTTAATACAGGCAAAGTAAAATTGACACTAATGCAGTGATATGTGGCTCTAAAATTAAAACTCAAAAGCACATCTTGATATACCACTAAGAAGAGAGACGTGTGTACCCTATACTCACTGCTATCAACACCCGTGTCGGGATTTTTTTTTTTGTTATTTTATATGAAATATATTGATAAATAAAAAATGTCACTGTATTTAAATAAAATAATTCAGTTGTGTACTGCGTCAAAGAGAGAATGACTAAAACCAAATAAAGAAATATTTCTCTTATAAATATAAACATTGATTTGGAATTTTTGTTTCTGTGAATGTTATTAATATTTGTCTTTTGCTTTATTTTCAGGTAAGTGTTTAAAACTCATTTGTTTTCAAGTTTTCATTCTGAGGTCAGGCGGAAGAAGAAATACATTAAGGTCAGTTTTTTTTCTTCTTAATTTGATTAAAGCAATATTTAATATTATTAATACAAATTAAAAAAGATTTCATTTTGAATAAAGAAATTTATTTGTACGCAGAATTTCTACACTCTTTGGTTTAACTGGATTAATTCAACTTGGAATGTGTCGAATTCACATGTAACTAAATTTTAGCACGTATGTAATTGGAATAGTTTTATTTCTGTTTTGTTATTTAAGGTGTTTATTTAGTTTAGGGTTTTATTTAATTATTTTTTATGGATTATCCTAAATTAAAGTGTCTCCTGTGAATACAGTTGTTTGCTATTTCACTATTGCAGTTTAAGAAGTTTTTGTGACTTTTAAAGTTTACACGTTTTAGCGTAAAATAATGCTTTTAATGGCAAACAAGCAAAATAGTGAAATTTATTTCAAATAAACCGCGACGTAGAATTCTTTAATCAGCGCTTATCGCAACTCCAAGCACAATTAAGCAACGTGGACGTTTCTATAATGTATCGCCATTAATAAGTAAACTTCTATTAAAAAACATAATTTCATTTTCGACAGAGTTTAACTCTTTCACGCCACAGAAAATGCCTCCTATGTTAATCAATACATATTATCAGTCAACAAATAACGTAACAAAAATACACTCATTTCATACATATCCACATTTGAATTATAACGGACATATTTGTTCCAAAAGGAATATGGATTGTATCATATCTTTTTAAATATATTAACGCATATATATACGACGTTTAAAAAAATCTTACTCGCTTTCACAACGCTATGACCTCTCCCTTTTTTTTAAAAAAATTTTCAACGACTTTTTCCGTTTCTCAAAAGGAACAGTGTCACACATTTCATTACATCAAATATATATTTTCAAATATTTGTACTGGTGTTTTTTTTTATATTTTATTCTTGGAATAAAAACGAAACGTTGATGAAAACATGACTTGGAATGTTCCTTTTTATTTCTCCCTCTCTCTCTCTCTCTCTCTCTCTCTCTTCCTCTCTTTCTCTCTCTCTCTATATATATATATATATATACATATATACATATGTATATGTGTGTATGTGTGTGTGTAAACAAATCGAGCGGAGGCGTTTGGACGATTTCAAAACATCGTTTATTCATTACCCACTAGCGTAATGGTGAGAAGACTTGAATGTCGGTCGGGTTTCGATTCTGGCTTGAGGCAGTTGCCTGTCTAGCCGCACTGACGAGCTGTGAAACAGCGAAACAGTACTGTATGTGGATGGCTATATATATATATATATATATATATATATATATATATATATATACAATATATTCTTGTTAATATATCAGAGAGCTAAAAAAATAACATATACATGCATACATGTGTACGTATATATATACTTTGAGTATATAGGTTGAGACGTGTCCTCACACACATTATCACTTATATATATATATATATATATATATATATATATATATATATTTATTTATCTCTCTGATGCTGTAACGGAAATCCAATGGGTTTTCATGTCAGAAAATGAATATTTACGGTCATTCGAGATACAGTAAACTATCAACTTTTGAGATAAGGATTGATAATCTCATTATTTAGATTATTAGAAATACCATTCTCATCTTAGTTGTTCCGGTCGGTTAATCTTCTGGCTTTCTTTGCGTGCATCTATGTCGACATCTGGAACCTACACAGCATTTTTAATTGGACAAGTTATTTCATTTATAAGGTGTCCATTATTATCTTCAGTCGTAACAAGGTAGGTTAGTTTATAAAAGAGTTCTTAACATATCAACAATACCGAGAATTTGAGAGAGAGAGAGAGAGAGAGAGAGAAAGAGAGACCGGGGGGACAAAGAGATTGCAAAAAAAAAAAACTGGTGCTATATCAGCCTAAATAGCGCCAATAACTGAAATGTTGATGGAACTAAATAGAAAACACAGCTACAATTATTAGTTCATTCATACTTTATTTTAACACCCAATTACAATTACCTCAAGAAATGATGCTAGCTATAATTATAGTTGTTGTTTTCGAATCATATACCCGAAGAAAGAATACGCCTTTGAAGACTGTCATGTCTTTATTTGTTACGGGGAATATCACTATTAAAATATCAGTCATTTTTTTTTGTTTTGTTTTGTTTTGTTTTGTTTTTTTCGCAAAATAACATTTTTAGTGATGTTAAATTTTAAATTCTCCATTTTTCAATTACTAATTTTCCCATAATTCTCGCCGCCTTCGAGCATCATTTTGAAGGAAAGTAAGCCGTGAAATTGAAAACAATTATTTTCATTTCTTTATAATTTTCACTTTCAATTTATTTTTTATTTTACTTTCTTTTTTTTTTTGTATATGTGTGTTACTTGTTTTTTTGTTTTTTTTCTTTCTTATTCTACCCTTTCCCGAGATTTAATTATTAAATAATGTTCCCCTCTTTAATTACAAATTATATTACCTCGTGGTAAAATCCACCATCATTCTCTTCCTTCCGCTTTTCATTTGATAGTTTGTTTTTTTAACTATACTAATTCGTTGTTAACTTTTTGCTCGAACTTTTTGTTACGCAGATCAAAAGTTGAAAGGAATAGCTTAACAAGACCGAAATCACTTAAAGACGGCATTGTTTTTAGTATTCTAGTAGAACAAGCGCCTACATTTTATTTTAAAATTTTAGATTGAGACTAAACTTAAGAAGCTATATAATGCTACTCCGCTTTACAAGAAGCAAAAGGAACGTTCGTGTATATAAAAAAAATAACCATATGTTTTATATGCTTATTGTTAAAACAGAGAAATATATAGAAGTTAAATTCGACACACTACTGCCAAAACCTCGCTGCTGCAAATCTCGATGCTCTGCTATTAAAACTTAACCCTAAAACACGACACACTGCTGACAACACTTGCTACTCTAACATCCAAATCCAAAATCAATCCAGTCTCTGATAAATCAGATATTTTTTATATCCAACCAAAAGCATCTCATTTCTCTGTTAGAAGACAATATTACAAGCATATATAAAAAGAAGAGGTGTCCATTTTTTTCTTGTTTTTTTTTCATTCTTTTTGCCCACACGGATTTCAAACAGGTTTGTACTAATTTGTTTTAATTGATTAATTACAGAAGAGCAGCTTATTTTACCTTTGGTAGCATTTAGATAACAATGATCTATCGTTATTTTCATGGCATATGCTCGTCTGAGCTCCAATATATGGTCGCCCCTAGCCAAACTCTCAAGAGAAAACACTCTCAAAAGAAAGCACTATCAATAATTTTCCATACATGCATAATTCTAAATCTAGATTCCATGAAAAAAGCTTCTCTTCTAGAACTACCCGTATGTAAAACACCGTCCCATTGGCTTGCTGCCCAACTAATTAAAATATAGCAGTCTTTAAGTCCAATGTAAATAAGTCCTTGTTAAGTTGCCCCACTTAAATAATCCAAATTCCACCCAATCTACACCATTAATGGTTACTAAACTACCACCTTACATACATTAACTCTTATTTTCGAGTGACTTTTAGGCCTTAATAAGTAGTGACTCCCTTGTAAAAAAAATGATTTTTCATTTGCGGTGGATAAGTAGAGATGCTGAGAGGAAGACAGTGGATGGTACTTGACCGAAGTTTATCTATCGAGATTACCAGCCAGCCTCTTTCTTTTAACAGAAATGTAAGTCGGTTGATATAACTGCTCTCTAGCAACCTATTATTCTTCAACTCATCCGCGCACTCAGGATAGTCACGACCTTCTGGCAGGTGGCTCCTAGCTAGTGTGTTCATTTAGCAACCGGGTGTATCTCCAACGGTGCGTCTGCAAATACATCCGTACGTATCCTTGCAAGCGTCATTGTCAAGGGTATATTGTTACATCTGCGTATATAATCCATGATATTTAAGTGTATATATATATATATAAATAAATACACGCAATATATATACATATATAGTGTATATACATATATATATATATATATATATATATATATATATATATATATACACGCAATATATATATGCAATACATATATACACGCAATACATATATATATACTTATATATATATATATCTACAATACACACATACATATATATACTTTTATATATATGCAATACACACATACATATATATACGCAATATATATATATATATATATATACATATATATATATATATATACAATATATATATGCATAATATATTATTTTAACAAAAACCAAGACTTCAAAGAATGGGTTGATAGCAACAAATACTGTATTTCGGCGTTAGTTACAATTGTTTCAAGACTATTCGGATAAATCCAAACATTATGTCGTTTGAAAATGTTCACAAGAACATCCTTTCTTTAGACTTATTGAATGAAAAAGCACTTTAACAGTAAAATATTATGGAAACCATTTCCCTTATAAGGAAAAAAGAAAACAAGCGAAAATATTTTATTATATCGCATCCTTGCAAAGTATATATATATATATATATATATATATGTATATATATATAGAGAGAGAGAGAGAGCATCTAGCAATCGTTTAAAAGAAAAACAATAATGTATGTGGCCATGATTACAAAACTCGACAGTTGGAAGAAAAGTTGGCATTACCTTTTTTTTTATCTTGTAGTACGCCATTTTGAATTTTAATTCAATTTGTCATAATAGAAGAAAAAATAAAAGGTAACCGCAAATGTTTTTCTAATTTTCGGATTTTGTAATCATGCTCATAGACATTTTATTTTCTCTTAATGGATTGATAGTTGCTATTTCATTTGAGGAGTTAAGGGCAGAATAGGTTTATTGATTGCTATAATAATTAAATCAATGATTTTGCGCTACGAAACAGTTGCTGTCAAGAATTGTAATTATCAACGTAATTAAAGGAATAAATTGTAAGATGGTCAACATCATGGAATTTGGAATATAGACTTTTCTCATTTTTTATTATATACTCTGTAATTATATTGAACTTCATAAATTAAGGATGAGCATAATTTTTTTTTTTTTAAAGTGTAATATGAGTGAAAAAAATCATATTTCAGCAGAAATATATATATATATATACACACACACACACACACATATATATATATATATAAAGGTAATTTGCTTGAAGCATTGCTGATAAAATTGATATGGAAGAGTATAAGAAAGCTATAGCAATGCAGGTAACCGACTGTTGTATTGTCCATATTTTTGTTTATACGTAACGTCAATACAACAGCCGATTTCCTGCATTGCTATAGCCTTCTTATATTCTTCAATATATATATATATATATATATATATATATATATAATGATGGACACCCCCTGTCAATTGCGACGTATGAGCTCCGTGATAACTAAGTTGCTCAGAAATCCAAACAGATTATTTGTGAATGTCCTGTGCAGAACGAACCACATTTTTGATACAACTGCTTATCTCAGTCGATGCAATGGCGGCCACAAGAGAGAGCACACAGCAGACTTTAGGTTTTTACATGAAAGATTTCATTCTTCTTAATGGAGATTGAAGGCGCATCTCTCCCAGTGGATTAAACGCGTCCTCAGATATCAACCTGGAAATTTCTACGTTCGCCGGGGTACATGCAGCGCCTAGCATTCTCAAATAACCACTCATGTAGTACTGACCAAGCCCATTGTTGAATAACTTCAGCGACCTGACGTTTAAAACGGTTACGATAAAAGCGCTCTTTTTGTTGACATCATTTGGATCACGAATTTGACTTTTTGGGAGCTATATAATAAAAAATTAGGATTACGTAGACGTCTTATTGAGGTGGCTATTTTCATAAAATTACACTCATTTTAGCAAGAAACATCGCCGGAGAATATAAAATATTGTTGGGCATTGATTGAATTAGCCATTTTTCAAACATTTCTGAATTAACTCATATTTCATTCTGTTTCTCCTTATTTCTCATTTTAAATCGTAATATTCAAGAATTGCCACAGTTTTGCAAACCTTAATCTGCGATAGATATTTTGATCCACGCCCTTATATTCAATTACTGACGACTAACGATCACTCCTGCGTCCATTATGATTTGGTTATCCGTAGTTTCTCTAGTTTCGCGAACTATCATACTTTTATATATTCGATCTAACGACCTTTTTCTCATCATCTCCCACTATCATTCTGCCAATCATTTACCTTGCTATGCCCTCTTCTACTGTTATAAAATGTACCAGGCTGTCATTTTATTTGACTCCGATGAAATTGCTCAATAAAAAACGAAACAAATTATTAGCCGTTTGGAAAATGTTATTTTATATTTTATTTATTGGATTGTCTGCTTTATTTTTCTAAAACATACGCACGCACATTACACACACATACACACACACATGTCACCAAAAGATGGAGGAAGTGAAGAGGCATGGCTTTGGAAATCTTTTTACCCAAATACGATGTCCAGCATGTTAAAAATATACCTTTTGTTGTAAAAATCTAGTGGATAAACATCTGAAGAAGTTCATGGGGACAGGATATTTTTATGGAAACATAAATCGTAAAATTACCTACTCATCAATGAAACAGCTGTAATGGAAAAAATCCAGGAAATAAACGAAGCTTATAAAAAGAAAACGTAAGTCTTTGAATTTTCAACAAAATTTTACACTATATATATATATATATATATATATATATATATATATATATATATATATATATATATATAAATCAATACGAAAACTATATAAATGTTTCAAAAGCATATATTTTCGACTGATCCTTCGGCCTTCGTCAGTGTGCATGCAATTCGACTATATATATATATATATATATATATATATATATATATATATATATATGAGAGATTTTTTTGTTGAATTTTTAAACGATAAATACGGTTAAATAGCGTCTTCGCTTTGAAGATCGTTTTAGTTAGAAAATCGCCCACATTTTATTTGGACGTAAGTGTGTGTGTGTGTGTTGATTGCGTATATTGCGTGGTTTAATCATTGCTAATAATTTAACGTTTGAGGGTCCATCTGACGACCAAAAACACGATTTGGTAGTTTATACTTGTTTTTAGAAAACAACTAGAAACTCACACTTTAGGCGTTAATACACTAATAGTAACTGAAAAAAAAAATTGAATCCGTAACTTTCTCTGTGTAATAAAATCTGATCTTCGCACCCCTTTTATATATATATATATATATATATATATATATATATATATATATATATATATATATATATATATATATATATATATGCAGCATTTTTCTCTCATGCATGTTTAACTGAACAACAGGGATAACGAGTTTCTAAAAATGGCTGACATAGTTATTAAATTATTATATATATATGTTTTAATGAAACATATATATATATGTACATTTCTTTAACTTTACATATAGGTTTATAGATCAGCTCAATAATGTATAATACCCTAAAGCTATTCATTTAATGTGATATAATCCTGGTTTAAACAATAAACGTTCAATTCACAAACAAGTGTTTTTGTATCCATTTTCTTTTAAGTACAAGCATTTATTGTTTACTTAACTTTAATAAAAATTCATCAAAGGTTCATCATTGCATAACAGACCACAATCAGACTGCGAAAAAAACAAGTTGTGTCTAATATTCATCTAAGTGATGGAAAATTATATTTATAAATAAAAATATTTTTTAGCATATCTTTTTAATATTCTTTTTTATTACTTATGAAACCCTTTTTGTTAATGTTTTCTAAAATTTATTATAACACAATGTGTATATTTACAAAAGTTGTTTTCGCAGGTAGGTGTGAAGCCTAGTCGGAATCAGACGTCCTATTGATTAGACCATCAACAAATTATTTTTACCAACATTGCAGCTGAAGTGTGAGGAGTTTCACCCATCACATTATCTCTCCATTCGCTCAATTCTGTTAAAAACCTCTTAACTAGCATTGATTTAATTTGGGAACTATAACTAATTTATTATAACTAATAAAATAAAACCGCCAACACGCTTATATTATTAAATTCGTATTTCTGGAACTCGGTAAAACCTATTTCAAATTAAGCACAATAGCCGTAAATACCACATTTTATGTAAACTATCGAATTACCTTTGGGGATATTTGAAGATAAACCAAAAATACATGGCCATTGAATGTTTGGGTTTATGGAAAGTCTGTGTAGGCTTCGGATAGACCGCCAATTACAAATATATTTCTGTAGGATGAGAAAATTATGTAAGAAAATGCATTTTTACTGGCGTTGGTTTTTGTTGTTTTTTAGAAAAGATGAAGATTAAGATGCAGAAATAGAAAGAGGTATTAACAAAAATCGCCCCCACTGAAGCCAATTAAACTGCTGTTGATATTCCGTCAAGAGTACCCATCCCAGCCGACTTACAATGATTATTCTAATAGTTTCTTTTTCCTCGTGTTGGTAGACTTTGGAATTCCGTTCATGTTTCCTGCTTCCGTAACTGTTTAAATGTAATGTGAACAAAAATCTCGCTACGCAACTACAATCCCGTTAGACATGATCCTTAATAGTAACCCATTCTGTTCAAGTGGTAATACGCCGTTTTTTCGGATGAAAAAATGAAACGAAAATGGCGAATTTAGAGGGAACTTTATATTTAGAGGGTTGTCGGACAACGACCGAAGAACCCACTCTATCTTGTATAAGGTTGTACTAAATGTGATATTTCTTGCCAACAATGTATGTAAACAAAAGTACGTTTTTGCATTAAAAAACTATTTCTAAGATTCTTTAGCAGAAAGCATATTCTCCATGTGGAATCCATCACGGCTGACGAGCTTACCGCTCGTAACTGTCAGAGAAATTAACGGAGAGCGTACAAAAATCGAACGATAGGCTTAGGAATATTAAGCTTATCTGGTTCAAGGATAAAATAGCGAGATACATGATTCTTACTCATAAGCATTTGCAGACCAACGCGCAAAAAATTAATCATATAGCGAACTAAAAGTTGTTATACAGTGTGCAATGAATACTATGTAATATATGTTTAGTTTTAAAACAAGGAAGAAAGATATTTTTTCTTTTCTTGAAATGTATATATAATAACTGTTTTTTATTGTTAATTCACCCTCAAACAGGGCACAGCGTGCTTCAGGAGCTATTATTTGGTACTAAATCTATAGGGATACAATATAGGGAGTTGAGCAACAAGATGTCTGTTTATAGTCAGGCAAAAAAGAGACTCGAAAGGGAATTCCAAAGTCTAGCAGCTCGAGGAAAGAAACGTTTTCGAGATCTAAGGTCTCTACAATGTAGGGGTGGGATTTTGCCGCTTGCCGGCTTAGTCAAGGGTATTTACGTCGAGGGACACAAGTGCTTTAAGTTCGTCGGAGTACATTCTTTTAAAACACTTGTAAAACAGGGACAGGAATGCAACATGTCGGCGTTTGGGCAGAGTTTGGAGTTTGGTTGATAGTGCAGACACATTTTGGACACTGTCTAAATAAGAAGAGACACGTGGAAGGAGCAATATTATCTTGTTGGTCATAAAACGAAGGGTGAACATACCCTCATTTTTTTCTTGTGTTGCGGATCTGGAATAAGAATTGAGAGAGAACATCGATTAATTCAAATTAATGGAATTCCATTTCTTTAACCCTAATTTGCTGAAATATACTCACAGAGAATCTAAGGACTCCTATTCTCTCGGACAAACGTTACCAAAACCCTTACAGCAAATTGTTCTTAGTTCAAATCTTCACTACGTCACATGGTTCTACTAAACAAGCAACTACAAATAAAAGATACGCGATTTATAATAGGCTACCTATCGTCAAACATGACGTATGATCAAATGTACATTAATACTAGTTCGACACGTCTAGGAATATTTAACAAGAAAGTGTAAAGACAAAAATTCTAAAAGGAATGAATAAAGATGCGTAATATTTGTTAGAAAAACAATGTTTTTTATTCAAATCGCTCCAGACAATGCATGACGCCATTTATGTAAGGAGTAAAAAATAACGAATTACGAATATCACAAAGACAGGAGATGCATATTGACTTAATCTTAAAAAAACTAAGGCTATGTGTAATAGGAAGACAGTCAACAGGGAAGTTTTATGAGCCGTTAATTATTGAAAGGAAGCTATAAGAATTGGAAGCTGTATTACAATCAGTTATCAAAACAAGGAATTGATGAAGACAACTAGACCAACGAATTAAACGAGCTGAAACAAAGGAAGCAAGGAATAGATTAGGAAATTCTGCTGAATACATTATTTATTAAGTTGCTATAATATTATTTATAGAGAAAGCTGAGACTACCAAAATCATGTCTGTGAGAGATCGCAGAGAAGAATAAAGGTTAATGCCAATCAAATTATGGATACATTTCTGCATCTTATAATCACCCTCAAATGGGACAGAAATTTACGAGATCAAATATTAAAACTGACGCCATAGGATGGGAAGTTGCCTATTATTAATCGCGTATGATTTTGTGTCTCTATAAGGCCACCATTCGCCCACGTATGGAGTATTGTTGTCACATTTGGGCTGGTGCATCTGCTACTAGTCTCTCGCTCCTAGACAGGGTTCAAAAGAGAGTCGCCAAGCTGATAGGTCCTGAACTGTCATCTAAGCTTCAGCCTCTGTCTTATCGACGAAACGTTGCATCCCTCTGCTTGTTCTACAAGTATTTTAATGGTTTATGCACTGACAAACTGCAAGCACTTGTACCACCTCGACGTAAATACCCCCGATATACCCGACTAGCAGCTAAATCCCATCCCTAGACAGTAGAGATCCCTAGATGTAAGAGAGCTGGCTACATCAGTAGTTTCTTTCCCCAGAACGGCTAGACTTTGGAACTCTCTTCGGGGATTCAGCTTTCCCAACTGTACTGACATGCAGAAGTTCAAGTGTAATGTAAACAGACATCTTGCTGCTCAACTCCCTATGTATAGTAACTTTGTAGTTTATATCTCTGATAGTAGTCCCCTACATCAAAGTGGCAATGTGCCTTGTATGGAGCGAAAATGGCTTGTTGGTTGGTTGTCTTTGTTTTACGGCATACCAACTCTTTTCAGGTTATTTAATGCCGAATCCAAAGATTTTGAAGAAAAATTTTTTAATAGAATATATTTGTTGTTTTCACGTTGGTTTCTATTTAACCCATAGTTGGGACCCTAACAGGTACTACCACTCTGGGTCAGAGTGGGCCTGGGAGCAATGGCAATTAAAGGGTGGCTCCACACTCCCCAAAGCCCGCAATCTGGGGCCTCACCACTGAATATAGTTAAAGGTCATATCCAGGACCAGGGCGAAAATGTAATTTAAAAAAAGGAGTTGTTTTTTTTGGTTTAATCATGTGACGTAAGGAAGATTTGAATTAAGAAAAATTTGCTGTAAGGATTTTGGTAACGTCTAAACGTCATATATTGTCTGTAAGAATAGAAGTCCTTAGATTCTCGTACATGAAGAATATAAACATCAGATTTTTTAAGTTGTATTCATTAAAAAAAAAATACAAGCAAAAACAGTAAATGGAAATCGAAAATCAAATGATAGCAGTAATCTTTTGTTGTTTTTTTATAAATGATAATTATTATATCCTCAGTTATAGGAGGCTTTCTTTTCACGTGATTTATTGCGTACTCACGTACTTCTAAAACATTTGTTCCAATTAATTCCACAATGAAAAATCGTTCCTTGTCTTTTCGCGTGTCGGCGTTATGGATGTATGCTGCTATCTCGCCAATCGATGATAATTTCGTTCGTAACTGCAATAGAAAGAAATGATCAAACATACTTATCACATTAATTAGTCAATTAATTCAAAACAGGATCATTTAGAAAATGAATGACTCATTCATATCAACTTGATCTTTCTACTGAACTGCAAAAGAAAACGGATGGAGAAAAAAGATGAAATAATTATTTTAAGCACTTGTTTAATTGCTAGCGTTATTTTTTCGGCCATCTTAAAACGCGTCTTCTATCACTCACTTCTACCGATACTCCTATTTAGAGACCGCTACTGCCTTTCCTTCTGACGTCGTTTCTGCTTAATAACATTGCTCACGAATCTTATATTATTATTTACATGCCGGGCAACCCTGTGAACTCTTCTGTTTAAAACAGGTCCCGTTTATAGCATGACGTTAAATATGTATCAACCAATTTAATTAATATTTCTACTAGCAAATTAACCCACTAACATTTCAACACCAGGAAGTACCTCGATCATTATAATAAAAAAAGATGTCGAGGGTATTATTATCAGTCATCTTAAGCACCCTCACTTGTAACTAGGATGATTTTATCAAGATTTGTTCCCGATCATGAAAGCACATGTTTAGTAATGGCCAAACTCACCATTAAGTTTGATCTTGTGCCAAACCTAATTCCTCTGAGAAGTCAAATAACCCCAAATGATAACGACGAACTGACTCGTGGTCAAGAAAATACGAAAATATCAGTCATGCGCACGATGACTAAATATGACCTTGTGCCAAACCTAATTCCTCTGAAAACGCAAATAAATCCAAATGATAACTACAAACTCACCCATGGTCACGAAAATACGAAAATGTCAGTCATGCGCACAATGACTAAATATGGCATTTCTGGACATTTTTTTGTCAAAGCTGAGTAATTAGCGTAAGGAATGCCATGAAGAGTTTTGATTTTTTTTTTTTTTTCGAATCAAGAGCAAGTGTATTCTAATACCGTTCGATGACGTATTAAAATACATTTCCTTTCTAACAATGGATAAAATAGTGATATGTATTCAACTAATTATTTGTAGTTGTCGACAAAAGTTATTGTGTTTCGATAATGAATAACTTGTTGTTAGGTGTTTATCGTATGTGTCAAACGTCGTTATTTCATGCAGAAACGGTAATTTTTTGACTCCTTTTATTTTAATCCTATTCACTCTTAAAAAAAGCACAGTGCTATTTGGGTGTAAGGGGCAACGATTTGGGAATATATCTACACGGAAACGATGTAAGGACTGGACTAGCAAAATGTTTGTTCACTTTACATTTAAATTTCTGCATATCAATACAGCCAGGGGGAAAAAGGCAGGAGGGTATTCTAAAGTCTATCAGTTCGAAAAAAGAAACTTTTACAAAGGCTTTCTGGAATATAGGAACATATGCAGTGAATAGGTGGGCTGTTTCTGCTTGATTTAAGCCCAAAACAATAAATGTTAAAGAGTCAAAATTGGGGTTAAGCTTTTTAATCGTTTGTTTTTTAACAAAAATTTGGCTACCAAAGGGGTCAAAGTACAAAAGATTTGACCTTTGCGGTCTCTAGCAAACTATTCAGCCAATTTTGGGTCTAAATATTTTAAATTTTACATAAAGGATATTCAGACATGCAGCCAGCTTTTTAATCAGTTTTTGGATGAAAATTTCCTGTCAAGAGGTCAAAGTTGAAAGAGTTGACCTTTGCAGATTCTACATAACTCCTCCGCCAATTTTGGGTCTAAACACTTGTAATATTACATGTAGGTTACCTGGCCATGAGACAAACCGTTTAATAATTATATGTGTGTATATATATATATATATATATATATATATATATATATATATATATATATATATATGCACATAAAGTTATGAACAGTACATAGGGCCCGAGCAAAGCTGTGTTGAACTGCTAGTTAAGAAATAATCCCACGTTGGATACCGAGTCATATTAGGCTTTATGGAAATTACAGAGCTGACAAAGAAGCAAAAAGTCTGCAAAAGGAAACACCTCTAAGAGCATAATACCATACACAGATTATAATCCTCAAAGTAAAAAATCACCAACAAATGGCAAGACAGATAGAATCAATGTGTAAATAATAAACTACAAAAAATTAAACCAATCATTAGTGAATGGCATTCAAAAATAAAAACAAGAAAATCTTATTATTGAAGTCCTTTGAGATGAGTAATTTTTACGGATATTTATTTGCGGACTGTTATCCTCATTTTTATAGTTATTGTTTCACAACGTTTTGGCCAACTATTCATCTGTCCTTTGTCAGTTGGTTAACCTCAACGGAATAGGAATGCTGAATCTCTTGTTTGTATCCTCAGTAATCACTGCCTTCCATAGTTGCTGCTGTCTCAACACATTCTGTCCAACTAATCCTCTGGCTGGTTTTAGGTAGGATTGAAACCGCTATCTTCAAGCAATGCTCGCCTTGAACCGTAGAGATTCAACTCTTCTATCCAGTGCGCCACGGGCCCCTAAGACTAGAGGAATAGTTTACTGAAACGTCGTGAAACAACAATTATGAAGATAAGGATAACAGTCCGCAAATAAATAAACAAAAAAGGAAAAAAAAATTTGTATGAAACCGATTACATATCTGCCACACACGTTTAACACACTTGCACCTACTGGAAGTACGGAATCCCCATTATGCACAGCATGCCAGGGGACACTTACTGTCAAACACATATTATTGGGGTGTGTTGGAATAAATACTTTCGTGAGAACCACCTTTAGGATCTCTTCAATAAAATAGAACCAACCAAGATAGCATACTTTCTGAAAAAACAACAACCTATTCACCAAAATATAAACTCAAACTTGGTACAAAATCTCCACTTAAATGATCATAGAAAGGTATATAGGTCGTTAAACACAAACTAACGAACAAACAAACAAAGGTCTGAGTTTGGGCGTCGTACAATTTGCTAAAGGATATCAGATGTTGTTTAGTGTCGTTCAAAAGAGTTAGAAAGGTAGGAAGTAACAAACAATTTTACTCGCAAAACAGTCATGGTCCTATATATGACCTTAAACTATATCCGATGGTGAGGCCTCAGCTTCTGGGCTTTGGGGAGTGTGGAGCCACCCCTTAATTGCCATTGCTCCCAGGTCCACTCTGACCCGGAGTGGTAGTACCTGTTAGGGCCCCAGCATGGGTTAAATAGAAACTGACTTGAAAAAATTCTATTAAAAACTTTTTCTTAAAAATTACTGGATTCGGCAAGTAACCTGGAAAGGGTTGATATGCCGTAAAACAAAAACAACCAACTAAAACAGTCAAGCGAAAGCTGAACATAACCCTCTGGGAAAATCCCCCAAAAAGCCTGAGTTACTCTGTTACCCATGCAAATGGTTTGGAGAACTCCACTGATAGAAGGATTGCCTATACTGGTTCCGGAAATATGATCGGTGCAGACACATCGGACACAGAGCCTCACATTGCAGAGCAAAAGGACCCCGCAGGAGCTACATAAAATCAACGAGGACTCAAGCGAAGGACGAAAATGTACGGAAGTACGTGATAGTAAAAATTGGGGGCAAGAATGTCAGACTTCAACTTGACAGTGGTTCGGATTTGTCCATCATAAACCACCATACATGGTGCAAAATCGAAAAACCGAAGATGATGAAAACCAAAAAAGTTGCTCGTTCATTGCCTGGAGAAAGAATAAGCTTTATATGTGAGGTTACCTGGATTTTTTTTTTTTTTTTTTTTTGTCTAACGAGATTTTTTTTTTGTCTAATGAGATTGTATTAAACCTCGTCTAGTAATACGAATTAATTGAGAATATATATTTAAATTGCGTTCTCTTGTAATAGTTGCATCTGTCGTTCCGTTTAATCCGTGGAATAATCAGATATAATCTATAGAAATACAGAGAAAACTGAAAACCCTATTGTAAACGGAAGCGTATAATAACTTGAGATAATATTTGCGTAGTAACTACTCGTTTCACTGCAAATGTGAAACATTCGATGTAAAGTAATTCGATTTCTTTTTCAGTTTGATTCAACTGTTTACGATTTGTTGTCTCTATGCTGCGTCTTACAATTATAAAATGTCGAACGACACATTTTCTTGGATAAAAGAAAATAGTTCATGAGATTTCGAACGTGAAAATATCTTATAAAGCAACGAAAAAGACCAACGGAAGATGCTATGACCTTGAGATAATTTCTTATATCTTTTGTAGTGATAATCTCGTTTGATTTGACGTCGACTCGAATAAAATACAATACGTCAAATCTTCTTTTTTATCTGATTTCTAATTCTTTAATTTCCCTTCTCTAAATCCCATTTCCCGGTATTCGTATATATCTCATATTATACAAAAGCTGTTATAGGTTCGATGATTCGATAGACATTGTACATAATTTACGTCGCCTTCCGATACTTTCGGTTATACGGAAATCTGGTGCATTCAGACCGCAAGGTTAAAGATACTAAATGTGACCTTATCCTCAGCTGATGACGTAATAGTGTGAACCACGATGGTAATTTTCGGACCGATGAGTAAAAAAATTATTAGGTTAATTCTGAAAAAGGCGGCTTTTTCTCTGCAGTATGCATTATTTTTTAGCCAGTCTAAACTTAGTACGTAACCCAAATTGTATTACTCTTAACCAGTTTTTAAATGAGTTCTTCAAAATTTAAATTATACAAAAAAAAAACGACCGTAAAAGTATGGAATATGTATGCACTTCTGATATTCCATATGCTATAAACATTTGATTGAAGAATTACTATCGCATTATTTAATTAATTGGAATAGTAACGGTAAGATGAACATCTAATTTTCTTCTATAGACTATTTGTCATGTATTTGCATATGGTCTGTCGTTATATTTAACATAGATTGAGCTTCATAAATAAAAGGACTGATATAAATAAAGGTTGAATAAGCATATATATATATATATATATATATATATATATATATATATATATATATATAATGAAAAATTAGTTCAAGGGTTTGATTCATTACCAAGAAAATGGAATAACACTACAATAGCAATATTATTAAATATGTTGCTGCAAAATGACAGATGGAGTGAGAGATATATGGTGAACAAAATGCGATTGGTTTTATCCTTTTATTTGTATTTGTCATAGTAAACTAGTAAATACCTGAGAGTATCCTGCACCTTTACAAGGCCACCATTCACCCATGCATGGAGTATTGTTGCCACATCCGGGCTGCTGCATCTACCACTAGTCTCTCCCTTTTAGATAAACTTCAAAAAAGAGTTATCAATTTAATCGGTCCCACTTTATCAACTAAGCTCCAGCCCCTGTCTTATCGCCGCAATGTTGCAACGCTGTGCCTGTTTTACAAATATTTTAATGGGGTGTGTTCTGATGAACTTGTTTCACTTGTACCCCCTCGACGTACATATCTCCGATAAACCCGCTAAGCAACAAGATCTCGCCCCTTCACTGTTGTTGTCCCTAAATGTCAGAAAGCTTTCTATTCTAATAGTTTCTTCTCTCGAACAGCTAGACTTTGGAATTCCGTTCCTGCCGCCTGCTTCCCTGGTTTTACTGATATGCAGAAGTTTAAATGTAATATAAACAAATATCTTGTGAATCTTTCCTAGATATGGCTCCAAATAGTAGCCCCTTACGTTCAAGTGGCGATATGCTTTGTAAGGTGGGAACATGAGTGAAAAAAAAAAAAAGTTTAGCAAATTAACTTTTACCTGCTTCAAACAATCTAAACCAAGCTAAATATATGATCCAAATACAGTTTCATGGTTATCAGTTTTTCCCCAACCAAGTTTGAATGACAAATTAAATCCTCAGTTTTATTTTGTATTTTTCAACTACCGAAGAATGGATGCACCGTACAACTGCAGTCAAGTCTTCAGTTAAATTTATTTTTTGTATTATTTCGATTCACCCGACTAATGTTCTCATCTTGAGGGTGATTTTTCACAACGGTTCGGTCGATGTAACCTGCGACCTTCTTCAGGTGTATCTTGTTGAGCTCGGGAATTTTTCTGCCGAACTCGGTGATTTCGATGGAATTTCGAGCGCAACCCTTTATTTACTTTATGGGGTAGCATGCTCTTGTTCCGTCAGTCATGACTGGATAAAAATCTTAAGTAATTCACAATTGTATTTTTCGGTCGCTCACACTGAGAATTGAACCTTCAACGTTCAGGAGAATATCACTTTTACGATTGATTTTTTTCAAATACTCTAACCACTTGCGGACAATTCTTATAGGAATTTTAGTAGCCTTTGGTCCATTTTTATTTCTAGTTATAAATATCTCTAATTATTACTAACTAGCGGTACCTGTGGAAATTCCACAGAGGAATCTTTTATATGCAATATATTGATGTTGGCATTCTGTAAATGTCCAGCGTAAACGGAGACACCCTGATATTATTGTAGCTACTTTGTTAAAACTGCAAATGTATTTATCTAAGCTAGCATGGACGCCTGGCGTAGCCCAGTAATAAAGTATTCTTACATATGATAGTTTAATTCCTGCAGATTTCGTATATATTATTATGGATTTAATGTTCTATCGATGTTTATATATTATAAAGTTGCGATTTCAAAAATAAACAATATGCATTTACATATGGCTTGAGTGCATCATCTTGAATCGAAACTGAAACCAAAACTCATGATATATATATATATATATATATATATATATATATATATATACATTGAGTTCCTTCAGCTATAATCGAAACCGAAACCAAAACTGATAAAAAAAATCCTGGTAAAATTATAAAAATTAGATGACTTAAGTGCCATCAGCTACAATCGAAACCAAAACTATGGAGAATTCTTGATAAAATTATTTATTAAAAGAAATGGAAATCGATAACAATTAAACGACAGTCACTCGGATGTAAGCGTGATCCACAAATTAAATAACACGCGCTATCCTATTAATATATAAATTCTTGTTACTAGTTACTATATATTGTTGTGTATATATATATATATATATATAATATATATATATATATATATATATATATATATTGTTGTTGTTTCTTTACGTATTACTGTATATATCATCTATTATTTATAATTATACAAAACGATTCATGTTTATAGTACGCATTACTACATTTTTAACCCATCTTTTTTTTGTTTTTGTTTTTTTTGTTTGTTTTTTTTTCTATGTCCAATTTATTTTTATTTGAGTATTTTTAAA
This sequence comes from Euprymna scolopes, assembly GCF_053919585.1. Lineage (NCBI taxonomy): Eukaryota > Metazoa > Mollusca > Cephalopoda > Sepiida > Sepiolidae > Euprymna > Euprymna scolopes. Next base: position 94,546,319 of record NC_136509.1, read on the forward strand.
AAAAATCTTTTTCTTGTATGTTTCGTTTTGGTTTGCTTTTAATTTTGTATTTGGTATTTTCGTTTTCTTTTTCCTCCTTTTTCTTTTTTTTTTTTTTTCATTTTTCTATTCGTTTTATTTGGGTTTAAATCCTCATCTCAAAAAGTCAGAAACGTAATTCTCATTTTCTGCTTTTTTTTCTTTTTCTGTTTTTTTGTTTGTTTCTTTTTTTGTTTGTTTGTTTGTTTTGTTTTTTCTTTTCTGTTTCTGTAATTTTAGACACTTTTTATCAGTCTTTCTTACTTTTCATATTTATTTGTAAACTGTCACGTTCGCTCGCCCATCCGCACACTGATCTCTCTCTCACTCTTTCTCTCTCTCTCTCTCTCTCTCTCTCTCTCTCTCTCCACTTATTTAACTCAGATTTTTCTCCTTGCTATTCAAGAACTCTGGGGTTTTTTTTTGTTTTTGTTTTTTGTTTTTATCAAATATTTTTCTCTCTATTGCATTTAACATGTTTGAAAGTATTGTTGCACGCAATAAACTACTGGGTCGGATTCGAACGAAGACAAACATGATTTGATTTCATTCCACACATTCCTTCGCCATTGTAAGAAAGCACGCATGCGCAATCCCGGAGCTACGAATATCAACGAGAAGATAAAATAAATTTGAACAAAAAACACGAACTTGGCGCACAGGTTTTAGTTAACAATGTTTTTTTTTTTGTTTTTTAACTGACATACAAACAGTATTTAATTTATATTAACCGTTACATATTAAATACTTATTAACCCCGACCCTAGATTTTGTTTAATTTTTGTTTGAAGTTTGATCGGTTCTTATATTTGGTGGCAACATAAACGAATGAGAAAAATCATGACGTAATAAATGAATCATTTTGTAATAACATTTATTAAAAATGAGGATCAAAGATATTGGTGAGATCGTTTATTACGTTATAAAAAATGAGGTCGCTAAAGAATAACGTCAGCCATTAAAATGACGACCCTTGACTCTTCGAAATATAAGAGAATTTTTTTTTTTTTTTGAGAATTGAATTAATAAGCGATTAAAGCCATATATTAGTGTTCTGCTTTTTAAAACCTATTTCAAAATATAAACGATAAACGTTGGTCATTAAATTAAACACGCTTATTATTCTTTTTGTTTACTATGATCAAAATATTTTTAGAAAAGTGTATATGTATGTATATATATATATATATATATATATATATATATATATATATATATATATATATATGTTAAATTCTGAAAATCAAGAATTTATTGTTTGACACAAGGAATATATAGAGGGGAGTTATGTTAATTTCCTTAATCCATGCATTTTCAATACTGAGTAATATTGCCAGAGGAAGTGAAATGCGGTTAGCAGAATGTTCAGCTGTGAATAAATACGTATTTTGCTTTTAAGCACATATATTGAAAATGTTATTTCAGTGGTGATTAATAGTTATAGGAAAAGGAATTTCATACAACCTGGGCAGTCACTTATCAGAAAGAGTTCAATATTTTTCTTGGTATTATTACCAGATCGGAGGAATAGTGGTCCAGTGGAGAAGCCATCAATCCTATATAACAAGAATGTTTGGTTGCTCCATACTATTATTCCGAAGGGTATACGAAGCGGCCGTCTTAATATCTAACAGGATATTTCATTTGACTTTTAATCTGTGACTTATCTCGCTTGCATATATATATATATATATATATATATATATATATATATATATATATATATATGCAGATAGCATGTGTAATATAATAGAATCAATCCTCTATTGATTATTATTTATTACGAGGAATAATTTGCCAAGTGGACAAATAAACATTTTTTTTAATAATAATGATAATGTCGTTCATCAACTCCGTCTACTTTTGTTTACAATATTACGTCAGCTGATATTTGGGCTTGGCGCTGAATTCCCTGGAAAAGTCACTTCTGAGTAATGTTTAGTTTTAAAAATATGCAAACAAAGAAATGATTTGCGGCGATTTTAAATGGTGCCTCTTCTTTAATCTTAAATTGAACTCATTAATAAGAAAGCATTAAAACAAAATGGTGAGGAACACCCGGGCTTCAACAGGGGATCATTCGATCTGTAGTCGAATGCTGCTATTTATCTAGATGCCAATTTTGAAGAAAAAATGAATTGTTAAGATTTTATTATCTCCCTTGCCGGTATAACGTAAAATATTCCCTTATAAACATTCTTCTTTTTCATCTATAACAGATACCATTTTTTGATGCTTATCGTATTAATTTCTATACAAAACATCTACAAGAACACTGCCACCCATATGAATTGGCTTTGAGTGAAATTTGCAAAAGATAGGCTCAGCCGTTTCGGAACCTTTAAGAAAGGAACTCACATTACACACACACACACACACACACTTTTATAAAATAGTAGAGATATGACTGCCGCTTTTTGACAGAAGTTTGCCATGTCTTCAGGTGTATGCCGGGCGTTCATGTGCACGTAGATGGCTCTTTCGCGCAGCTTCACGCTTGCATAATTCTCCACAGAGAAGAACTTGCTTGTATTTGCTGGTGCTTATAGAAGGACTTATGCACATTTGAGTGGCTTATCAAACAACTTGCAGATTTACATATGTCCAAAGATATTACAATAATATTTGGGTACATTGGTTAGCAACACATCCTCATAAAATCGTTGATCTTGTCTAACCTAGTGTGACTCCACATGGTTCACTAAACCAGCTTTAAGCAGGAGAAATCTGACACGGATTGTACATTTCATTTTTTGTTGAGAGTCGGGATGAACTGCAGATTCACCATTCTTTATACGAAAATACATAGATTAATACAAAAAAAATTGACTCTACTGCAAACCTTATTTACCCTTCCCTCCCTAACAGACAACTTAGACTAACTAATTAAATAAAACTAGACAAATAAATAAAAGCCAAAATAAACTAAAACCAAATTAATAAATTGTCTATATAAAGACAACCGAAATACAACCTCTTTAACAGTTACAAAATTACTCCTGATGACGTTTACAGACCGAAAGCGCTCGTAAAAAAGTGTCCAATACAAAAGCATACGGTTAGATATAACACAACCGTCTGTAACTAAGAGAAATGCTCCTTAAATCGAGAAAACTAACAAAACATTCAAGAAAAAAAAACTCTGTCGTATTTAATCAAACATATTTCAGCAGTGACTTAATGCATATATATATATATATAATGTATGTGTGTGTGTGTGTGTGTGTGTGTGTGTGTGTAAATCTAGGAGGCTATTCCAGCGCAATGGTATATAGGATATGAGCGGATTTAAAAGCAGAATAAGATACAAAGTGACACCGAAATTCGTTTTCAATTTCTTTCTTTTTATCATAATATATATATATATATATATATATACCCAGTGGCACGTGCTTTGGCGTCTACAACTCATCAAAGTTGCTGAATCTACCGAGATTCGAAATCGGGACCCCAAGCTAAGAAGCGTAAACCTCAAGGCTAACTCGCACGACTGCTGAATGTATCGCGTTTTATTTAGATGTTATTTGTTTTTGTTTTGCGACACTTTTAAATGAATTCGATTATTTATACGAAAGTGCGTTTTTACCTAAATGCGAGTTTGGACTAATTTTCCCTCTGACTAATTTCGTCCGCCCAAATAGGAAGCGTAATATGTATTCTTTAAATATAATTTTTCACTAGCATGTGTTTTCCTCTCTCTATATATGTATTACAGCATAAACTTAACTCAGGCTCATTAGTATAAATGCCCTGCTTCGCATTAAGCTCTAACACTAAAGATTTTTTTACATAAACTTATCATTTTGGATCGACACTCTCCCTCTCATATATATATATATATATATATATATATATATATGTGTGTGTGTGTGTGTGTGTGTGTGTGTGTGTGTGTGTGTGTGTGTATTGTCTGACAAGAAAGTTCTTGAGGTTTTTAACTTTTAAATTCAGATTACCATATTTCGGCTCAATCAAAGATTTATTGACTGAAATAAGCACCATCAGAACCAACATACGTTTACCAACGCAAAACAAATGTATTCATGCCAGTAACGTAAAAATCGTGCGTTCTGGTGGCGATGAAGACGCTGAAGGCAGTTATAATATCGCTCAACTTTTTGAAACGTTTCTTATTCAGAAAGTTTTCGAGATGCTTGAAAAAGTAGTAGTCGGTAGGTTAGAGATTTAGAGCGTATGGCGGTTGAGACAGAGTTTCCTAGCCTAATTTGTTCAACCTCTGTAGAGTTGGTACAGAAATATGCGGTCCGTCATTGTCGTGAAGGAGAATTGGGCCTTTTCTGTTGAATAATGCTGAGTGTTGTTGTCGAAGTTTCTGGTGCATTTCATCTATTTGTTAACCGTACTTCTCCACCGTAATAATAGACCACCAAACAGTCAGCATGATCTTCTTTTGGTGCAACTCCGGCTTCGGGAAGTGTCTTGGAACTTCGTCGGTGTCTAACCACTGAGATAAGCGTCATTAGTTGTCAAAAAGAACTCACTTTTTATCGCAAGTCACAACCCGATTAAGAAACGGGTCGTTCTTGTTGCGTAAAAGAAGGGAAGATGGAACTTCATAACGAGTTTTTTTTTATTATTGTTTTTTAATTCGTAAGCCTCACATTTATCAATTTTTTTGCTTTTCCAATCTCTCTCAAATGGTTGGAAATCGTCGTATACGTAACGTCTAATTCAGAAGCAAGTTCTCGAACAGTTTAGCGTGAATTAGCTTCGACTAAGGTTCTTAGTTCCTCGTCATCATCCGATGGCCGACCACTTCGCTCATCATCTTCAAGACTCTTATCACCGCAACGAAATTTAAATTTCTTAAACCACCATTGTGCTGTTCGTTCAGTAGCAGTTCCTTGGCCAAACGCTACGTTGATATGGCAAGCTGTTTCAGCAGCTTTTCGGCCTAGCTTTAACTGAAATAATAAAATTCTGCGAATTTGCTGTTTTTCATTTTGTAGTCAACGTTCTAAAAAGAAGCCATAATTGTTTTAAAACGATTGTAATTTAAACGATTAGATAAAGCGAAACCCCCTCTGTAAAATAATATATAAAGTAAAGGTATTATAACGAAAACTTATTTGGAAATACATCGTTTGTTATCAATATTATCAATTCCGAAATAACTTTCTTACCAACCTTTTACACACATCTATATATATATATATATATATATATATATATATATATATATATATATATATAGACACACAAAATTAACTTGCTATTAATCTCATTAATTACAGGATATGCCCAACATATTTCTGTTGGGATGAATTCTGCTGTGCAGAACTTTTAATTTAATATCGGCTTTAATCTGTTTGTTTATCTTGATCTTCCGTAAATATATTATTTTTGCGTATTATTTGTCTATTGTTTCCATTTTATTTAATTGTTTGTTTATATGTTAAATATTTGTTTAGTTATTTTATTTATTTGATTGTTTATATGTTCAATATTAATCTAGTTATTTTATTTGATTGTTTATGTTTTAAACGTTTGTCTAGTTATTATTTTGATTGTTTATATTTTTAATATTTGTCTAGTTATTTTATTTGATTGTTTAATTTTTCTTTAGTGATTTTATTTATTTGGTTATTTTTAGTATTTTTCTAGTTATATTATTTATTTGATTGCTTATATGTTTAGCATTTGCCTAGTTTTTTATTTGATTGTTTATATTTTTAATGTCTGTCTAGTTATTTTATTTATTTGATTGTTTATATGTTTAATATTTGTCTAGTTATTTATTTTATCTGATTGTTTATATTTTTAATATATGTTTAATGTTTGTCTAGTTATTTTATTTATTTGATTGTTTATATGTTTAATATTTGTCTAGTTATTTATTTTATCTGATTGTTTATATTTTTAATATATGTTTAATGTTTGTCTAGTTATTTTATTTATTTGATTGTTTATATGTTTAATATTTGTCTAGTTATTTATTTTATCTGATTGTTTATATTTTTAATATATGTTTAATGTTTGTCTAGTTATTTTATTTATTTGATTGTTTATATGTTTAATATTTGTCTAGTTATTTATTTTATCTGATTGTTTATATTTTTAATATATGTTTAATGTTTGTCTAGTTATTTTATTTATTTGATTGTTTATATGTTTAATATTTGTCTAGTTATTTATTTTATCTGATTGTTTATATTTTTAATATATGTTTAATGTTTTTCTAGTTATTTTATTTATTTGATTGTTTATATGTTTAATATTTGTCTAGTTATTTATTTTATCTGATTGTTTATATTTTTAATATATGTTTAATGTTTGTCTAGTTATTTTATTTGATTGTTTATACGTTTAGTATTTTTCTAGTTATTTTATTTATTTGATTGCTTATATGTTTAATATATGTCTAGTTTTTATTTGATTGTTTATATGTTTAATGTTTGTCTCGTTATTTTATGTGATTTCTTATATGTTTAGTAATTGTGTAGATTTTTATTTGGGTGTTTATATTGTTAATGTTTGTCTAGTTATTTTATTTCTTATTTGATCGTTTGTATGTTTAATGTTTGCGTAGTTATTTTATTTGATTGTTTGTTTTGGATTTTTCTAGTTATATTTATTTGATTGCTTATATGTTTAGTATTTGTCTAGTTTTTATTTGATTGTTTATGTCCAACATTTGTCTAGATATTTTATTTATTATTTGATTGTTTATATCATATATATTATATTTATTTATTGTTTATAATATATGTCTGGTTATTTTATTTATTTGATTGTTTATAATTTTATTGTTTCATATCTTAATTATTCTTTAAGTTTGGAGCATAAACATAAATTAATGAAAGTAAGTTCGAATTTGGTCATCTTCAAGGTCTCTCCCACGCATCAGCATCAAATAAAGACAAATGGCCGTTTATTCTTTTTATTTCATATATAGATGGTTACACAAAGTACCTACTTTTATCGTGATATTATCGATATAAGTGTATTGCTTCTTCATTGCTAAAAAAGCTATATAAAGATTTCATTGAATTTTACAGTAAGATATACTGTATAGAATTTATCAATTTTTCAAACAATTTTAACGATAACTTTTATGGAAAATTCAATTCATCAATTGTCTGATATTTTTTCTAAAACTAAATTTCATCTTCGTCATAAGATATCATTACTTGCAGGGTGACCCAAAAATTTCCCCTCATGAAATCGATATATATATATATATATATATATATATATATATATATATATATATATATATATATATATATATATATATATATAAGGCAAAATGTGTGTTTGCGTGTGCGGGTATCCGAAAGACTTTTGAGACACGCAACGAACACTGAAAAAATCAGTATCGTTAGGAAGATCCATCTCCTGGAGGACAAATATCCAAAAATTGGCGAAAAACATTAATTCTTTGACCGTCAACTGGGCCGTTTTTTGATGTGAGTCACTTTTAGCCTCGATAATTTTACAGTCATGCGCCTACCGATCTCGACGTACATATAAAAGACGTTATTTCGAAGGCCCGTGACGTTACGAGTCGCGTGGGCGATTAAACCGCTTGCTTTTTTTCACTTCCTTTTTCCCCTTAGCGCTACTGCGGCTATTTTTTCCCCCCGCACGGTTATTCGCTGCTATTTTGATTGAAACATTTGGGGGGAGGAGCTGAGTTGCTCAATAGTCTTACTATACCACCTCTCCACACCCGGGCAACGCCGGGTACCCGGTAGTCGTTAATAAAAGCAATGATTCTTTGCCTAATAAAACCATAATTGGTACAAGGAGATGTTAATTTTATGCCTAAGTCTTCATCAAGTTTCACTCATGAATATCGAAAAAGGCCGTCTTCTGATAATTTGGAATATTCAGACTTACTCTCCTCATCTTGTGTCTTATTTGTTTCTATGAAACATAATTTTCTTTTGAGAATCTTTCTATCGAACTTGGTGATTTCTCTGTCGCAGTCGGGATTCTGCAGAGAATTTTGAACCAAAGCTTTGATTTAATCCTCAGGAGTAGAATGTGCTCGTCCCATTACTCATGACTACGTACAAGTCCTAAGTAATTCACAATTTTTGAGCGTCGCCCGTACTGAGGATTGAACCTTCAACTTCCAAGAGAGTGTGACTTTATGAATGTATTTTAAGCTTTCGAGCTTAAATAACTTTTCGTGAAGTTTCCCATTTTTTAATCTTTTTATTACACACCCGTACCAACAATATTACCTCAGGAAGAGTCGTGAATCAAATCTTGAGGAGATGTAAAAACATGGTCCAAGATTTCTGAATATCGCTTAGCGAGTTAATAATAATAATAATAGCTGAATAGATTATAGAGATATTAAGATGGGCGCATGGCGTTGCCCGTTCGTAAAATACGCGTAAATATGTTATTTTAATTTATGCAAGTTTCGTATTTATTATCATAGTCAACTGTCTCTCGATTATTATATTATGTTGTTTCGAAACATGTAGTGAATTCAAAAGTTTTAAAAATGACTTCGGCGCCATCAACTAGAACCGAAACCAAAACATATAGCGCATGAACCTTAGTTGTTACTGTTTGAGCTATCGTCATATAGATAAAGAAAATAGTTAAAAATAAACCGACTATAACGTATAAATGTATATTTGAGCATGCGTACAATATCACTTTAAGTCAACTAACGTCTGCCAAGTTATAATTTTGACTCCTTAGCAGCTATTTCTACCAGCCAAAAGCCATTAGAGAACAGTTCACAAAAATGCAATACTTTGACCTACCCTGCTTCGCTATGCGAGCTTGTGTTTCGGAAGAGATGAAATTTGATAAAATGAAGACAAACAGACAGACATGCACACGCAAGCATAGTGATATTTATAAATTAGATTTTTTTTTCCTATTGCACGAGTTTATAAGCATTAAAATTGCACAAAGCGATATAATTAATGTGTACTGATACGATAGGTTGCTTTAGTGACTTTTTTCCATAAAGCAGCTGTTGTACTAAAACAGACCGGCTTCCCTGGAGGAAAGAGTTGAAAGTTGGATCTCGATTGACACATACTCATTGTTTACGATATGCGCAGGCGCAGGTGAAGTATAAAGTAGAATGGTATGCTTTAAGAACTTCAATAAATGTCATCTGAAATTGAACTGGATGAAATACACGTCAATTATTTACGGGTTTTCATTTGATCTCGGGCATAGTTACGTTGACTGTCATGGGATGATATATTTTCCTTTTACGATATGAAGAAATTATGATTTATTACACAAAAAATAATATTATCCAAATAATAACATAAAATAAAATATAATAAAAAAATAATTGTTAATATTATTATAAATAATAACAAAATAAAAATACTTAAATCTTATAAATAATAAAAATAATAAATTACTTAATTAAAAGGAAAAAACAATAAAAGATTATATATAAAATAATATTAAGACAGTATTGCTTAATAATTTGAATATAAAACGTTCAAATTAGCGTCTCTGGAGATTTTCAAAATATGGAACAACAAAAACATCCTAAACTGTTTGTTCCCGAACCTTCTCTAGCTATCGCTATAAATAGCGAATGAGCGTTATTTATAACTCAGTTATAACACGATGTTGGGACGCAATGAGAGGCGATCATCTATTATAACTCCGACCGAAGGAAAACACAAGAAAACTCAAGTCGTTAAAATAACAGATGAACCAAACAAGATACAGAGAAAAATCTATTTCATCAAAAACTGGTAAATATATATTTTTCTCAATTATATTTGACCAAAAAGCATTTATGTCTAAAAGATAAAAACAAACATTACTATAAAAACTTCTAAAGTAAAAAAACTAGAAAACAGAGTTACTTCCCTTACA
>NC_136509.1:94561176-94596176 GCF_053919585.1 Euprymna scolopes
CTGAAATCATAAAAACTGGTCAGTCATCTTATGAGATGTATAACAATAACATACAGAATTTTTTTTTTAAGTTTACAATTTTTAATGCGTGTACAAAAAGTCTGGAAACTTATTGAATGCACGTCTTAAATTTGTTATTTTTCAATGAAAGGCAATTAACTATAATATTCTTGATTATAATCATATGCTGATCAAAGATTTTCAAAAAAAAAGTTTCAAAAATATATAATTTAGCGGTAAAACAAAGTTTTCTTCTAAAATATCTAATATGTGAAATAAATTATGATGAGGCTGCTTTCCAACCGACTTTGACATAATTGTCTTCAAGTCTAATGTAAGCAAATACTTATTCAGGCGTATCTTGGATACTCAATTCCTGTTAAGTAATTTTGTTGTGGTGTTCATTGTCAACTTAAAGACGCCTAACTCTTATCCTCGAATGGCACTATGGCCTTGAGAAACAGCGGTCTATTAGTAAAACAAACAAATATTGGAAATAATAGGAAATTTAGATTAATATCTAAACAAATCAAATGATGTCAAAAGTGTATCCTGTGAAAAAAGATCAATAAAACTGCAACAAATTTTATGGTTAAAATGTTTCTGGCAAATGCAGAAGAATTACTGTTTTTTTTTGGGGGGGGGGTTAGGGTTAGGGTTAGGGTACCTGTTGTTTTGAGTTGGGTGGTACCTAAAGATTTTCAATCTTCTGATAAGACTGTGCAACAAATTTCAGGTTAAAATAATTTACCTGTAACATGTTTCGGTGTAAGAAAAAATATTCTGATACTAAATATGACTTATGTTTATAGATTAGGCAACGTTTCTATGTACTATAAAGCATATATCACTAGCTGGGCCTGTGGAAATTCATATGTAATATATTGATGTTGTTATTCTGTAGATGTTCAGTGTAAATGGAGTAAAATTGCAAAAGTATTTATCAAAGCTAGCTTGAATGCCCGAGGTAGCCCAGTTGTAAAGTACGCTTAAATATGATATTTTAATTCTTGCAGGTTTCGTATATATTATTATAGAGTTAATGTTCTAACGATTTGTATATATTATAAAGTTGCGATTTCATATATATATATATATATATATATATATATATATATATATATATATATATATATATATATATGTGTGTGTGTGTGTGACTTGGGTACATTAGCTTGAATTGAAATCAAAATAAAAACTTATGGAAAAAACATACGTATACATATATAACTTGAGTCTCTTCAGCAATAATCGAAACTGAAAGCAAAACTATTGAAGAATTTTTGATAAAATTATTTATAAAAACATAGATGATTTAAGTGCCATCAGCTATAATCGAAACCGAAACTTGTGAAGAATTCATATTTCAGCAGTAGTATGCCAATAGGTCATGGTTTCATTTTCCTTTAAAACGTTTTTCAATCAATGAAATATTATGATGGAATATCTCGTTATGTTCATCACTCACAGCACTAAGATTCTCCGCAAAATTTTCGAAAGTGGCAATGTACTTAATTCGACAAAATGAAATCCAGAAATAGATTTTTCATTCCATTCTGCATATAAAAATGGCCGCAGATGTTCTGTACTGTTTTTTTTTACGTGTTGCGCAGTGTAATCAAAGATTCTGTGTTTATTATATAAATGAAAAATGATGCTAGAAGTATTAGTGTTGTATTGTTGAAAGACGGGGGATAATTTATTGTTTAACTTTCTAAGGGTTTTCTCAAAGTGAGATGAAAAGATATAATAGAGACAGACATTTAAAAATGTTGAATATTTTTATACTTATTTTGAGAAATCAATAGATTCATAGAGAATATACAAAAATAATAAAAGATTATGGTTTGTCAGTTTGACTAATAAATCTTGTTCGTCATGAGTAAGTTGCTGGAGTCTGTTAAATAGAGAAGTAGTCAAACATCTCAGCAAAACTAACGTCCTCAGTGACATGCAATATGGTTTCCGTCCTGCTAACTATACAGCAGATGTGCTTACAGTTATATATCATAGGATTAGCGAATCTCTCGACGGAGGCTTCTTTTCTAGTCCAATTGGTTTTGACATATCAAATGCCTTTAAGAAGGTATGCCATAAAGGTCTACGCCACAAAATCTCTAGTTAAGTAGATAATAAACATAAATAAAATATTATCGTTGTCAGTGACATTATGTCAATCCACACCTTTCTATATCACTATACTGGCAGCTGTGACAATATGAAAAATGTTCGTCATAGATGATAAGGATGTGGAGGAGAAATCAGTGTGAACAACTTTTAAAAAGCATGACTTATGTGAATCGGGGGTGAGGTAGGAGTAACCATGGATATGGTGTACGGAGTGATTCAACAACCATTTCATATGAAAGATCTTGGAAAAATGAGCAAAAGTGCAAAATTTATTGGTTTATCTTGAAAACTGATTGATTGTTTTAAAACTGATTGATTGTTTTAAAATGTGATGGAAAATGACTTGTAATTTAAAAATGTTTAGCTTCGAAATTTGAAATTTTTTCATACTCAAATCTTGTCTACCATTTCGTTTGATGTAGAATAGACTCAACCTGACACAAAACTATACAAAAAAAATGTAATTTTTTTGTCAGTTGGTGCATCGAGCAGTCTATGATGTTCTTCTGATTTTGTGACCCATGCATTGAAATAAATAGTTCTAAAAGTGTTGGGCTGGCACCCTTACAGATTCTGACGATGGTATATTCCTGACATCACTTCCGGTAACCAGTTTCTGCTATCCCGCACTCTGGATCTGAGACTCAGTGGGAGTGGGTCATAACCTTATTTTGTCCTTTCAGTTGAGCAAAGTTTCTCTCAACCAATATACGTTACTGTGTTTTCTGTTAGTGTATATTTCATTTCACTCTTTCCAAGCCTTCACATTCTTCTTTCAACATTTAAACCACAACAAAAAGCAACTTTCCAATACAAATATCCATTAAGGATTATTGGATTCGATTCTGTGTCAACATAATTCTTTATTAACAAATTGCAAAATATGGTATTTCGGCACAGACTGGTGAACTATGTGGGCAGAGTTCAAACCCGGTTTGTTCCAGAAAAATACTTTCCCTGAGAAAGTTAGCAACCTTTTGTGTGATTCATCCCGTAATCATCCGATCTCTTTATTGAAGGACTTCTTACTAGAGATATGTCGTGGAAGTCAATGCCAAGGAGATAATTTCATTCGTCTTTACCAAAAAAAAAAAAAAAACAATGCTTCTACACACAAATTATTTTTATTTTTTTTTATTTTCAATTTTCACCCCAAAGAAGGGGCAGTGTCACTTTGAAGTAGGGGGCTACTATCGGGGACATAAGTGGCAGGGACATTATGAAGGGAGATGAGTAGCAAGATGTCTGTTCACATTACACTTGAACTTCTGCATGTCAGTACAGTTGGGAAAGCAGAATCCCGGAAGGGAGTTCCAAAGTCTAGCAGTTCTGGGGAAGAAACTATTGGAGTAGAAGGCCTTCTTAACCTAGGGATCTCTACTGTGAAGGGGTGGGATTTAGCTGCTAGTCAGGTTTGTCGGGGGTAGTCACGGCAAGGGGGTACAAGTGCTGTCAGAACATTCACTATTAAAGTACTTGTAGAACAGGCAGAGCGATGCAATATATCGTCGATGGGACAGAGGCTGACACCTAGATGACAGTTCAGGAGCTATCAGGTTGGCGACTCTCTTTTGAACCTTGTCCAGGAGTGAGAGACAAGTAGTAGATGCACCATTCCAGATGTGACAACAGTACTCAATACATGAGCGAAGTATGGCCTTATAGAGGTGCAGGATACTTTCAGGCGTAAGTAGTTTTCTAGCACGGTAGAGAGAGCCCACTTTCCTCGCAGCAGCCTTGGCAATCTTCTCAATGTATCTAATCTAGTTCATATTCCCTGTAAACATAAGGCTGAGGAGTTTAAAGGAAGTACTTTCGGGTAATGTGTTCTTGGCCATTGAGATTGGTGGTAGAGAAGGTTTCTTGTAATTATTGAATGAGACAAACTTAGTCTTGGCAGCATTAAATGTGACCATCCATTTTTGACCCATTCCACCACAGATTTGAGGTCATCCTTTAGTGTTTCTGCCATTTCCTTGGATATGTGTTCATTTGTTTTCCCCTCGTGCCTCATATAGAGAGTGGTGTCATCAGTAAATATGCCCATCTCCGAAACAATTTTATCAGGGAGGTCATTTATGAATATCAGGAATAATAAAGGTCAAAGGATAGACCCCTGAGGTACACCCGCATTTATATCATATTGTTTAGATGTACGACCCTCGAGGACAACCTGGATTTTTCTTTTACTTAAGAAGGATTTAATTACATTATGCATTCTTCGTGTGATACCATATTATCTCATTTTCCTTAGAAATCCATCGTGCTACACCCTGTCAAAAGCCTTAGATATATTGAGGGCTACCGCTCTACCCTCCCCCGTTTTGTCTAGTGAACGGTTTATATGTTCAGAGATTATATATACATATATATATATATATATATAAATAAATGTAATTTTATTAAATAAAATAGACGAGTTTTGTCTATTCTATTTTCCAACTTTCGAATAAGTCTTCATTTTTGGCGGGAACTGGCTGATGTAATCACCGTATTTATCATGTCCGAGTACTTTCCAATCCTTCAGGATTCATCGTCAGGGATTAATTAATCTAACTGATTAATTAATCTAATTGGTTTTGAAAAATTTATAAAGTTTTTTTTCTTCATTATATATTCTTTTTTTTTTTTTTGGTTGAAATTGATTAATGATTTATCCTTCTTTTCCATTGGTTGAAATTTATAACATCCTGAAATGTTTGCAAAGCTATTAAAATAAATAACTCCAGGAAAACTTCATAAATAATTAACCAATTAAGAAGAAAAAAAAACTTTATAAATTGTTCAAAATAGTTAGATTAATTTATCCCTGACAATGAATCCTGAAGGATTTGAAAGCACTCGGACTTATGATAAATATGATGATTACATCAGCCAGTTTCCACCAGAAGTGAAGACTGTTATTCGGAAATTGGAAATATAGATAATAGATTTTTTTTTTAAAAGTGCTTTATTTAATATATGCCATAGAGAAAAATATTCTGCCTTCACACACACACACACACACACACACACATATATATATATATATAGTAAGTTATAAAATATATATATAGTAAGTTATAAAATATATATGGCGATTAAGCTACATCGCCATATATATTTTATAACTTACTAACTAGCTCTACCAACGTACTGAGCACTTTTGAAGTAAATACTTAAAGTTTACGCATAAATTTATACTTTCGTATATTAATTTTATGTGAGTAAATGAGGTAGTTATATATATACATACATATATTATTTATTAAATATTTAATTATCTACATACGTTTCAAAAGAAGAGTAGAAGTGTATGTTGGGTTTACAAATGCGTAACTCTCTTATTTGCCCTTTAGTCCTCATAATCCATAAGCGATGTTTCTGACAAAGGAAAAAGAATTGCTGTTTTCTAAGTCCAAATATATATGTAACACATGTCCTTATTATATTTTTTTTTACCTTGAAGTGGCATTTTTAGCTCCTTACATCAAGTGTCTCCATGTCTTGTCTGGAGCAATTTCCATATTTCAAAAACGGCAATTACGCCAACGTTTATATAGTGATGACAAAAAGAAAAAAAGGAGACCAAATTTGAATTATGTTCGTGCAGAAAAAAAAACAAAGAAATATAGAAATTAAACATTAACAATTTTACATTAAAAAAAAACGAAGAATTATGAGTATTTTACCGTGCAGAACAAAGAAAAGATGTCACGTGTTTATTACAGAAAATTCGTACAAAATTGAATTACCTACGTATAAATGTGTAATTAGTTTATATTGTTTGAATTCGCGACAGTCAATTAAAATGTGTTTTCTTTTTTGATGACAACTCGACTGCCTTACGTTAATCGTGTGTGTTTGACAACTTAGAAAATTAAATAAATTATTTTTTTCATCAAATGTCTTTTACGTTGATTCTTTTTAAAAATTGAAATATTTGTAAAATAGTAAATTACATTGGTTCAAAAGCAATTTACTTCGAACGGCCTATTTTAGAAAATATTATCTGGTCTTTTTTGACTTGCGGTTATTAAAAAAAGACATTGCCATTAGAAATAAATGAACTATGCATGCATGCAGCAACCCTGATGTTTTAACAGCGTTGGTAAACACAACTCTCCAAATTGTAGAGCTTCGATACAAGTAAAGACGTTAGTTTCCGGTTCCGGGTGTATCTAACCCCCCCCCCGTGAGTTAAACGCGTTCCCACATACCAACCTGGAAATTTCTACGACTTGGCACGGTACATACAGCGCCTAGACTTTCTTAATGGTCACTCATCTAGTACTGGCCAGAATCATCGTTGCTTAGCTTTGGTCATCTGGCGAGAAACGGAGGAATATATATATATATATATATATATATATATATATATATATATATATATATATAATGAAATAAAAATTACAGTTACGTTTACCAAAGCAATCCAAGATGGCAAAACTAAACTATATTATAAATATTGAATATTGAAGAGTTAATATTTATAAAGTAATCTAAACCAGGTGTAAAAGCTCGATAAAACCAAATAGGAAATAGAGCTTATAATAAGAACAAGTAGTTAATAACTATCCTTTCACGTGAAATCACTTTTTTCCTCACTAGATTCCCTCTGCTTCACTATTTGTTACCAAGTAAGGTCTATCACTTACTTGTAGTTTCATCAAATACTTTTGCAAGCAAAATCCGATCTCGCATTTTGCTAAATCATACCCGCCCATGAGAAAAAAGTATTTCTTCGAAACTTCACGGACTATCCACTTATTTTGTGCTTTATTTTTAAAATTAAATATGTTTTAACTTTTTTTCAATGTGTTTTTTAACATGTTTTATTAACTACTTGTTCTTATACACACACACACATACACACACACACACACATATATATATGTTCATTTAAAGGTTATGAGTGTTTTTTAAAGCATGAAAAACGATGTTCCTTTTTGTATTTAATATTTTTATTGTTATTTTTTATATTTCAAGCGGACCTCCGCTCTTGGTCACAAAATGTATCGATGCTTTTTTGTGACCAAGAGCAGAGGTCCGCTTGAAATAAAAACATTAAATACAAACAGTAACATAGTTTTTCATGCTTCAAAAAACCCTCGTAACCTTTAAATCAATATATATATATATATATGACATCATTAAACCCAAGTTCTGGTTAGTCTATGGATACAAATATAGGATGCAGATATTGATCCATTAAAAAGCTTAGTTTTATTTTCTGATTTATGTTTTTAAGCAACAGTCACAAAACATCAAAGCGTCAGATTTTTTGTGCACGCGTGGCAGAACAAGAAAAAAACATAGAAAAATGGATAGATTATCTTCCTACACTCAACCACACTGTGCGCATTGCTAACCAGATTATTGGAGACAGCACCATAGACACGTCTTTTCTGCTTGAAATTTCGCCATCTAAGGACAGAAAATCTTAGCCCAAACATAACGTTGTTTCACAACTTTGATCTAGAGGTCACCTATTATCATTAGGTGTCATTCAACTAGTCTCTCTTTTTTGTAAGATCACGCCCGAATCATTCTGATAATAGCAAAAGCTAAGACGAAGAAACCAGCCTGAATCATATAAGTGCTTGTTGTATGCTTCGTACTATTAAACACGGTGACTGACCTTCTTGCAAAGTGGCACGTAATAATTTAATCGTTTCATGCTGTATGTCAGAATGATGACAGATTGAAACGTCGAGATCTGAGCTGTCATTTCGGTTGCACTTTGCAATAGACGAACTCGTGTCACCGTTAACAGAGGACAGTCGGTGGGGACGTTCCGGCTCTTTTTCAACGGACATTCATTAGACTTTAGATAAAAACAACTAATATTCAAGCACATGCCTTGTCGACGTGATCTATTTCACGACTGTCATCTTGAAAAGCTTTCCAAAGCGAAATATTGCTATTCAGTAATTAGAAACGTCGCTGGTTCTACTTTATGGGAACCATTCTAATATTAATAAACCATTTTCAAGCAGGGGCTCCTGGCACTGGAATGGCATCATCTTGAATACATCTACATGAAATATTTACTAAAGTTAATGCGAAGAATCGGAAAATGCCGTTGACAATTCCGGTATAATTTCAAGGAAATATGATCCGAAGTAATGGTAGGAATATTTCGCCAACAAATGTCCACTATTCTTACTAAATAAATGTTCGCTTTATAAGAGACTAGTAGGGTTATCCAGCGTTGCCCGGTGTAAAAATGTAATCTATTTCTTTTAAAGCTTCTATCTCTCTATTCGTCTTTTTATCCGTCTATCTTTCTCCCCAAACACAATTTTTTTCTCTTTAGCTGGACATACATACATACATCCATACAAGTTCGCTTTGTACAACATAATTCACGCTGACACATAGGTTTCTGTTATATCACCGAATTTAAGCGACGTTGAGTCTGGCCATTACTAATCTGGGTAACGATTTTTTAATTCCATGTGTTATATATGTTCTCCGCTTATCTCGACATTGCTTCCAGTCGTGTAGCACTTCCTCAACACTGGAATCAAGCAGTGCTGATCCATGAGAGGCGTGGTAGGGGAATGCACAATTCTTTCCTCACAATTACACGCACAGATACCCTTACAAGGGGTATCCATTGTCTTATGAAACTGGACGGAGGCATCGGTCAATTTGTACAATAGATTTTTAAAGTAATAAGTTGGTATTTTCCTTCCAAATTCATTCATGGTAACGCTAAAAAACCGATCCACTTTCCCCAAAAAATTTGACCCAGTTGACACTGAAAAAATTTATATATATTTTTTTATTTTAGATATTTTAGGTATTATTTATCAAGACAACTGATAAAGCATATACTAACTTAAAAATAAAAGAAAACTCATTTTGGAACAATTTTCCTATTCACCTCATCTTTCTCCGTGTGACTTTTTTCTTTCCCCCCCCCAACCACTATATGATTATCAAGAGGGCAATAACTTAAGAAGCGAGGGAATCACAAAAGAATATTCTGATAACATTGAAAATAATTTTTAAAAGACTAACGGAAGTTTATCCAGTTTACTCTAAAAAATTGTATAATAGTTTTCTAGATTTTATATATTATTTATCAAGGACAACGCAGATCAAGAGTATACAAACTTTGTTTGTTTGGTAGATTTTTACTTTTAGCTAGACATACAAACAGACAACTGTCCTTATCAATGATGTAGACTGCTGTTATATATAAACATTATTATATATTAAATAGCATAAAAACATGTAAAAATGCAATTTACTTTTTGGAATGAGTTGTTTGAATAAAAACAAACATGTTTTAATTGTTATAAAATCGTACACCTCTCATTTAGCTATTCATAGTTTTTTATTCGAGCCTGACATACAAAAACACATATACAGAGACAACTATCCTATACATAATAGAAGAGCAGCGCTATATGGTGTTGCCCATGGTCATAAAAAATGTAAATAAATGTTAAACAGTGTTATGTACTCCATACCCCATAGCAGAGAAATAACTGGCTTTTTTATCTGATGATTGAAAACAATATGCAAATTAGGAAATATTCAGAGCCCTACTGAATGTGCCAAAAAATTCATAATGCCCACAGAGCACTCCTGAACCTAAGTTTCTCCCACCACGCTTTTGCAGAGAAATGACAATTATAAAGAAATAATAAATGAAATCTGATTTTGTCTTTCAATTAAGATTTAAAAACAAACTATTCTGAATAATTGGTTATACTTGGTTATTAATACATGATAACATTAAAAATGGTGTTAAATTCTTGATAACATTAAATAATACAAATTACCATTTTACACCGAAAGAATGAATCTTTTTCTAAATCTTAGGTATTATTTTTCTGGGTTTATTAAAAAATTCTAAACTGTTTGTGTTTTATATTTTTGAAGATTTTGCTGGACATAAAAACATACAAACGCACAGACATCTGCTCTTTATATTATATATTAAGCACACGTAAAATATAAATGGCAATTTCATGCAAATACAGATACGCACATCTCATTATTGTGGCTAGATAATATTATTTTTATATATATATCTTAATTTAAATACAGCATTTTTCCTCGCTAAATGCGCCGATTTTGAAGCAATTTCAGAATATCCGTTCTTAAATTCAAACTCATTTGACCAGTTTGTTACATAGCGAGAGCCGTGTTTTAGGAGAAGAGCTTATTGGTAAAAAGTTACGAGACTTCTGTGGAAGATTTTTATTTGCTTTTATGTGAGTCAGCGCACAAAATACAGCAGCGTCTACGTATCTGCCTAAATCTAAACGTAGATACCATGAACAAAGCTTCTCTCTTAGAACTGCACACCTGTGGAACTCTCTTCCGTTTTCCTGCTTTCCTGCTGACTACAATATGACCGTCTTCAAGTCCAATGTAAACAAGTTCTTGATGAGCCGTTCCTCTTAAGTAATCCAATTTATCAAATTTACACTTCTAACGATTACTATGCTATTGTCCTTTTGACCACTGTACACTATTTAACTCTTATCCTCGAGTGGCCTCTGAGCCTTGATAAGTGAGTATTCCTTTGTAAAAAAAAAAGTTAGACGATGTTTAACATATTTTAGTCCAAATATGTTTATAGTAAAAAACTGAAGAAAGAGAAATATATATATATAAATGAAATAAAACAACTTGGTCCGCAGTGAAGATGTCAGTAGTAATCGCAAACGTTTCAAATGGGGTCTATAACCAAAATTGCAATGCATACCGACATCAAAGAAATATAGGTATATATCTTATGCGTTTCCAATATTTGATGTTATGTTGCGTTGTTGAATGTATATTTAATTTATATAATATATAAACACTGACAATTCTTTTGACATGATTTTAAAATCTAAAGAATCGCTCTATCTATACAACAAACTCACGTTGACACAGCGGATCTGGTTAGATCACCGAAGTTAAGCAACATATACCAATACCAGATGGGTTACGATTTCGGAATATCGGGCGCAGTATGTAAAAGGACGTCAACACTCCTAGTATCTTCTGCATCCGAATGGCTTCTGAATCAGGCTGGTTAAAATGACAGTGATGCTAACTCTGCATAAACCATCCATCCATCCATAGCCCTTCAGCCCCTGGAGGTGCATAGGCCATTTACAACTTTGTAGATGCTTTTGTAACGAGGAGTTCTTTTTACAAGGTGAGGGCGCTGGCCCAACGCCCAACCTTCCCAGAAGATACATACAGCGCCTAGCCTTCCCAAATGGTTATCCATCTGGTACTGGCCAGGCTCAACGTTGCTTAACTTCGGTGATCTGGCGAGAACCGGTGTGTGAACGTGATTGTGCCGTGCCTGCGTAAATCAGCTTCACTTTAAATAAACAGCTAGCACACCTCCTTCATCTTTAGAATGATCAGATTGTCTTCTTCGTTCAGACAGACAAACGTTATCTTTTCTTTTTGCAAGGGCATTAACGTTATCTACATGATTTTTTTCTTTGACTAACTTTTAAATAAATCGTTTTTATAAACATCTGTGTGAGAGTGAGTTGATCAACAGACAATTAGAGCCTTCAAATTAATATCCGAGTGCAGTATCTGTTCTGATGCTCCGCTTCAGCTAATTTGCCCGTATTCAACATATAGGAAACCCTTCTGCACTAAGGCAATTTTTATTTTTGCGTACTGCCAGAGTGATTTTGGAGGGAAGAACTGGTTTTCCCAAACGACCTTGTGTCATATTGTTCTCGTAGAGAAGAAATTAAATACCCACAGACGAATAGAGCCTGGGTTCACGACGAAGACGACTGCGATAGCACGGGTATATACAGATCTCTATACACCCATCAGCGTAACATGTGCATCCAAATTTTCCTTTTGATTTGGCGCCATTTTTTATGCCTCTTCATTTTATGATTGCCCGTCTATGTAATAAAATCAAATCTGTTTCCGGAAGCTTTAAAGTATTACGAGTTCGTGAGTATCATAGGTGTGGCTAGAAAGAGTAACTGCGCCTCTTTTTGATGGTCACAGATACCCGGATATTGTTCAGTCTGGCGTCTGTTTTATTATTTTTTTTTCTGTCGCATATTCGCCCGAGAGGGAAAGCATCTTTTAAAACTACTGGCCATATGGAAAGGCGAGAGTCGGAAGATCCCGAAACAATATTTGATCATCATCTTTAAGGTAATAACAAGGATTTAATCATTGTTGTACTTTTATCTCATTCTACGTGATAAGGATATTTAATATGCACTTAGCTTGACGTACTTTACTCTCCTTTTCTCTCTCTCTCTCTCACACACACACACATACACATATATATATATATATATATATATATATATATATATATATATATATATATATATATATATATATATATATATATATATATAGCATTTCAGCCCGGCGTTGCCCACGTGTTTGGAGGTGTATGTTGAGAAAAAAAAGCGGGCAATTTTTTTTAACTTTGACCCTATTATGACCCTTTAATATTTATTGTTTGGGGCTCAAATCAAGTTATTAAGTTAGATTCATGTTCAAGAAACCTATATCTAAAGTTTCTAGTGTTTAGACCCAAAATTTTCGGAGGAGTTTAGTAGAATTCTCAAAAGTCAAATGGTTGAACTTTGACCCCTTAACAGCCAAATTTCTGGCCGAAAACCGATCATAAATATTTTCCCAAATCTCAATATCCTGTATATCAAATTTCGAGTCTGTAGACTTAAAATTGACAGTTATTGCGTAGGGAAATGTACACAGACACCCACACAGACACGTTCACTTTTATAAATATATAGATAGAGAAAAGGAACTTTATGTGTGTGAGTTCGTTTCCTATCGACTCTTAAACATGCCGATTTTTTATTTATTTATTTATTTATTTATTTATTTATTTATTTGCGTCGTTGAATTCCTGGCATTCAAAGTAGTGGTGACTATGCAGAAAAATAAATTCTGGGGTACAAAAGATAGCTCGTTTTGATGATACTGCTCCCGTCTTCGTTGCTCTTCAATTTTTTCAGTTAAAAAAATAGTAGGTTTTACTTTTGAAATACTCCTCGTATTACAAAGCGTGCCCCGGGCGCCCATGCACAGCCATCGTTAATCGCTTGCAAAAGTGCGTTGAGAACGGTTGTGACTATGTAGATGAATACATTATGGAGCACGAAAGGTCGCTCCTTTTAATGGTACAATTTCGGTCTTCGTAGCTCTTCAACCTTTTGAGTTAAATAAAATAAGAGATTTTACATTTGGAAGAACCCTTGTATAACACATTTTCATACGAACATTATGTATCTTAATATATTTAACTGTCGTCTATGACACTCTTTGTTATGATACACATCCGTTCACATGACGCCTCTTCGTATTCGTTTTCTTCTTTACTTTAACTCCAATCTAATACATCGCTGACTACCTCGTTCTTTCTTGTTAAGATTTTTGTTGTTATTCTTTTTCTGCATGCTTGTGTGCGTTACCATGGCGATAACAATGTCGTAAAAAGAGAAAACGAAACGCATAATGCATTCTTCTGTTTTAAGAGCATACTCCGTTCACATTTATATAAAGCTATTTTAAATCCTGGCAAATATTGGATAGACACGACGCATCCTACACAATGCCCATCCTCTAATATAGCAACACGTGACAAAGGAAGATACAAAATGGGAGGACAATAAAACGTTCCATTAAAATGTCAACTATTTTGTTCAAAGCTCTTTTTTCTATTGTTGTAAATCCTTTTTGTATGCATTTTTTTTGTTATTTTTTTAATATTTTGCTGTTGTTATTTGCATCTTTTCTTTTGATCTGTTCTTCATTATCGGGGATGATTCGAAATAATATCTTTTCCCCCCCCCCCTTTATCCTCAACAGCTTTCTAAATTCGATATCTTATTTGGATTCTTTTAAATCAGTGGTTTAATTATTTATATTTTTAACCGAAGAGATGAATGGATGCAAATAATAGTTTTTGCCTAAAATGTCAAAAGCGATAAGTGTTCATGTATGTATATATATATGTATATGTGTATATATATATATGTATATGTATATATATGTGTATATATATGTATATGTATGTATATATGTGTGTGTGTATAAAGGGTGACAAAAAAAAACGGGTCCAAATCTAATTAGGCCCCGTTTCTTAGTGTTTTGTCCGAATGAAATGAAACTTTAGTCATAAGTAGTTTATTATATTCAAAACATCACATCAAAACACTAGGGTCTTTGACCTTTTTTCTCCGTTCTACAGCATATGTTCTAGATGGCCTCCATTTAGCTTTTGTTTTTTTTGGGGGGGAGTCACCTTTATATATATATATATATATATATATATATATATATATATATATATATATATTCTAAAGGAGTTTAAATAAACAAAATGCAAAAAAATAAAAACGAAGAATGCAGTTTAAATTCCCAGAAAAAGAAACTGACTTTAACCTATCGCATAATCCGACTTCTAAAAAGTTTATAATTACAAAGGAGAATTAATTTATTTAAGGAGAGGCGAGAAGGAAAAAGCCTTAACTAAAATTGCTAAATTCAAATAGCCGATTTCTCAAAAGTTTAAAATTATAAAAGAGAATTTAACTATATGAGGATAGAAATGAGTAACCTTAACTAAAATTTAATAAATAGAAAATGGGGATCTTCAGCTGCTTACCATGTAGCTGTTTCGGAGATTTAAAAACAGGACAGCTGTTAAATACATGGCTCTCTAGTGGATATGATACCACTTCCCCAATAAGAAAATGTACAATAATATGGTTACTATTTATACTAATATATAAAAAATAAATAAAAATAAACTATTACTAAGTAAGTTTAAGATTACAAGATTTATTTTGTGATATGTTAAGTAGCATATAAATGCTATGAGCATAAAAATGCATAACAGCTTAAGTACCTTAGGTACTAAAAAGATATATATATATATATATATATATATATATATATATATATATTAAAAAACCTTGTTAAACTTTGTGACATATTTCCATTCTATGGAGGTCAGGTGCGAACGAACACCCCATAATTTTATTATACTATATTTCTTCAAACAGAAACATAATTATCAAAGTATACTTACGCAGATAGATATGAAAAGTCTTTATTAAAGTTTGCGCCTATTTCTATTCTATGGAGGCCAGGCGCGAACGCAGACTCCACAATTTTATTATACCATCCCTATTTAAGCTAAAACATACTTATCAAATTATTCTTATGTACATCTATATGAAAGACACTTGTAAACGTTTTTTTTTTTATTTTTTTTATTTTTTATTTCTATACTTTGTGGACCAGGCGCGAACGCAGACCCCACAATTTTAATGAACCACTGTTCTGCCAGATCAAACATATCCATTCCTGTGTCTCGATACATCTTCTATCATTATATGTAATCAGTTTTTTTTTTAAATAGTCAACCATATAGGAGCCTATTCGTGACCACACACACACATACACACAGACATTCAGCTTTATATTTATATATATATATATCTATCTATATATATATATATATATATATATATATATATATATATATATATATAAAGAAAATTAGAACAACATCGGTACCCTCGCTTTCAAATCCAAGCAAAGGGGACTTATAATTAGTTTTCATTATTAAACTCTATTTTTAGGATGCAAGGTGTGCTTTTGGGGATCGACGTTAACATACTACTACTAATATTACTAATACTACTACTACTAATAAGAAGAAGAAGAAAAAGAAGAAGAACAGCAATAATCCTATCACTAGTAAATGTGCAGTAAACTAGGAACAGTTCTAGTTTCGAAAAACTGGGAAGAACACTAGAAGAGAGTACTGGTATTATACAGACCAAGGCAATGATTAAAACATCCAATATACAGTTTTGCATTTATTTGCTTCCCCACTGAGCAAATTAGGCACAAGGCCGTTTTTTAAAACATCCAATATACAGCTTTTAATCCCCAGTGCGAAAACCACTTCATAGATGGCTCATAGTAAGAGAAGCTGAAGGATGGCTTGTGTGAATTTATAATTGGACGTACCTAGCTCTTATATAGGTCATTATTACAGTATATAAAGTAAAAAAAACTAGCAACATAGAAAATGTACTTTCTTATCAATATTGAAATTTCCATTTAATTATGATTAAACATTTTAAGAATGTATTTATTTTTTTAATTATCAAGTAATTAAATATCAATAATGAAGTGTTTTTGTGGAAATAAAATTATTAATATATCAGTTGCCTATTGTTTATTTTCTTTCTCTGCTGTCTACGAATTATCAGATAGGCATTCGAAAAGTTGTTACCGAGACAAATCACAAAAGTATAATTCTTGAGTTGCTTGGAATCATGTCGGATCGTTTCGACGGAGTTGTTCGGGATCGTGTCGGATCGTTTCGACGGAGTTGTTCGGGATTGCGCCGGTCATTTCGACGAAGTTGTTTGGGATCGTGTCGGATCGTTTCAACGGAGTTGTTTGGGATCGTGTCGGGTCGTTTCGACGGAGTTGTTCGGGATCGTATCAGGTCGTTTCGATGGAGTTGTTTTGGATCGTGTCGGGTCGTTTCGACGGAGTTGTTTTGGGATCGTGTCGGGTCGTTTCAATGGAGTTGTTTGGGATCGTGTCGGGTCGTCATGACGAAGTTGTTTTGGGATCGTGTCGGGTCGTTTCGACGGAGTTGTTTGGGATCGTATCGGGTCGTTTCGACGGAGATGTTTGGGATCGTGTCGGGTCGTTTCGACGGAGTTGTTTTGGGATCGTGTCGGGTCGTTTCGATGGAGCTGTTCGGGATTTATAATTTATTGTTCGGTTTATGTTTGTTGTGACTTGAAGGTCTTTCCTTGTGAGGCGACAAATACAAAGAAAGTTAGTTTTACGTAGACATAAGAATGTAAAATAATATAGAAAATGACAAAAGTTATTAATGACTTAGCAGCAATGAAAAATTTAATCATCTATATATTAATATGCTTGTCTGTACGGTGTCACGTCATCATCATCGCAAGCATTAATTAATAAAACGCGTCATCATCATCGCAAACATTAATTAATGTGAATTATCTCCCTTTATTGTTCACTCTTTATTAGTTAAAAAATCATTAACCTCTTTTATTTTCCAAAACTTCCCGAACAACAACAGAAAAATATATATATGAACTGTCTATTTATGGTTCCGGATTATTTTAAAGACAATTATGCATAGAAGGTATCGTTCCACAGTTTAAATTGTATAGTATTTTACTTACATTTTTAACGATGTCTTCTATTTATTATTGTAGTGTAATATGGAACGCTTATTCTATTTTATTCATTAATAAATATATTTTTTACATTTAACGTTACAAGTTTTTTTTTCTGTGCTACTTAATCTTTTTTTTATTTACTTTTGAGTGAGCCTTACATAACAAAAAATATGTTTAGAAATAAATGTTACAAAAGTCAAGAATGACTTTATTAAATAAATCACCAAAGTCACCATTCGCAAATACACTGAGTAACATAGTCAAAACATATTTTACGTCTTGTTCTGTTTTGTTTTGCTTTTGTTTTACGGCATATCAATCCTTTTTCGTGGTATTTAATGCCGAATCGAGTAATTTTGTAACATTTATACATCTTCACGTTGTTTACATAGTTATTACTTATGTTTTGTTCGTTTTATTTTGCTTCTTTTACAGGCATTCATCATCTTCTAATGCCTACCGACAGGGCATGCATATTTAAATACTATAAAAAATGGACACAACAATTTTTTTTAATATGAAATAAAACATTTTGTTTCATTACTTACTATTTAATTTATTTAAAGAAATATTTATTTCCTATTTAAAGATTTTCAGTATATTTTATTTAACTAAAGAATTTTTCCATTATTTTTATTACATTGTTAGGTGAAGTTTCAGAATAGTTTACCCCCCTCCCCATATTAAGAATGGCTTTCAGCATGATTCTTACAATAGCGGTATCAAAGCTTTTTTTTTCCTTATTTTAAAACAAATTATTAAAAAAAGATAAAAGACCATTAAATTTTTTTTTCATTAAATCGCTATTTAGGTGAAGGTTCAAAATAGTTAACCCTTCTCCCCATAACCGTTTTTTTTTATGCAGTAAAATACTTTGTTTCAATAATTATGGTTTAAACAAATATTTATTCCTTATTAAAAGATTTACAGTATATTTTATTTAACTGAAGAAAAATTTATTGTTCGTACATATATTTTCCCTTATTTTTTTACATTGTTAAGTGTAGTTTCAGAATAGTTAACCACCCTCCCCATATTAAGAATGGCTTTCAGCATGATTCTTACAATAGTGCTATCAAAGTTATTGATTTTTCTTATTTAACAAAAATTATAAAACAGATACAAGAACATTTTAAACATTTTTTTCATTAAATCGTTATTTAGGTGAAGGTTCAAAATAGTTAACCCTTCTCCCCATAACCGTTTTTTTATGCAGTAAAATACTTTGTTTCAATAATTATGGTTTAAATAAATATGTATTCCTTATTAAAAGATTTACAGTATATTTTATTTAATTGAAATCTATATCAATAATTCGACTTAAAATATATTTGTGAATTTCCAAATCTTCATTGATTAATATTCAAAATAAATAGAAAAGTCTATTGCATATGTAAAAGTTGACGGCTGCTTATTTAACTTCATTAAAAGCTATCAAAGTCAACCAAGAGCTGCTCAATATGCTGGCTTAATGGATCATTTAGCAAGGAATGAAGATGGTTATTCTGGTGTACCAGTTATTCTACCATCTACATTTACAGGAAGTCCTAGGAATCTACAACAGCTTCATCAAGATGCAATGGCAGTTTTCTGTGACCTATTCATTACTCACACGTGTAATCCAAAATGTCCTGAAATATTAAACAACTTGGGGTCATCAGAACTTTCACAAAATCGATGTCAACAATGTCACAGTTTTTTAAATTCACAGTCTGACACCCAAGAACCTGCTGACTGACCACTATTCTCACTCCAAGCAGCTGACCGATGTCCCTGTCACCGCCTCAATCATCACCAGCACTTCCTGACAATATCAACAGCATCAGTTACGATCGCATTGACCTTCAATAAAAGTTTAAACTAAAGTTCTTATTTCTACTTGCTTCCATACGTTCATTTTTGTAATATAAGAATAAGGAATTTCTTACTGATGTGTTTTAAAAGGTTTTAACTACCGTGGAATTTCCACGGGTCCTGCTAGTATTTATTAATTTATTGGTAAAAATACAATATATGAAAAAAATAAAACCTAATCTTATCTAAACATTTAAAGCAGTTGTTTTGTATTTTTTGCTTTTTACATTAGGACTTGAGGTAAAATTGATATTTAACTGAAACTACGTCGATATGATAAAAAATATTTTGATCTCGCTATGCGCATTTACTCTTTGTTCACGATCGATCGAAGAATACGTAGAACTGCGTTTGAACACGCGGCAAATCAAGGTAAAGGAATCGTTTCAGTAACCGAATATGAACGACTATAAAAGAAGCCATAATTTACATCCAAAACACTTTGGGACACACCGCTTTTCTGTGACAACTATTACAGAAGTAGTCAGTGCACTCAATCACCAGCAAACGGAAGCCGAGGCTACCGAAATAGAAGGCCAGGTAATTGAAAAATGATGTCACGTTTTAATAATTTTCAATTATGGCCTTAAGGATGATTATGTCCCAAAAAACGTTATATTACTCTCATAAAGGTTTATAGCCCTACAATGACATCTGAAAGAGAAGGAAAGCTTTTTACTACCAATTACGAGAAATTATCACAAAAGTCCCTGCAGCGGACAAACTAGTACTATTAAAGGACTTGAATGGCCGAATGGGGAGTGATTGTATCACATGGGGCCCTGCTCTGGGCAAATTTGGCAAGCGTCAACAAACCTCAAATGAAGAACTTCTAACCTACCTTTGCTTGGAATTAGATTTAGCCATTAAAAAAAAAACTAGTTATCTTCAGCTATGAAGGATTGCATGATGATGATGATGATGATGGGACAATCGCGTTTCTGTTCCAGTTGTAAAAAATACTTTTTCGTTTTGTTGTTCCAAAGTGCTGAGGAAATTATGAAAATGGGCCAAAAGTGCATGTATCTTCGTTTCCTAAAGGGAACGAACAATTCCCCATTTGGATGCGTGCAATTAGAAGGAATAAGTTTAATCTAACAAAACAAAACCAAGTAGTGACGTTATTTTTTTAAATAAAGGTGTATTTAACTAAAACTGTATTCAAGTAATTTCAGGACACGTGATAACAATGTCAATATAAATTAGAAACAATCATTTTTTTTATTGTTAATACTACAAACAACATGTTTACTTATTTTTCTTTTAATTGTTTGTTTTCTTATGGGTCAGATTCGAAACACTTTAAGACACATTCCTTTTCTGCGACAACCATCACAGAAGCAGACAGTGCACTAAACCACCAGCAGTAGACAGCAGATTCGGTAAAAAACAGATGATACTACTGATTAGACAACGATTATAACCCAACCTGCGTCAAACAAATTTCGGTTATACTAATATAAACAATTTTTTTTTAGCTTACTATATTATTTTGTTTGTATAAAATAATTCAACGATTTATATCTAATATCAACTATTTTTGTTTGGTGCTTGCTGTAACATAGTGCTTACGGTTATATGCAAATCCATGCAATGCGAAAATGACGTCACCGGTAATGAAAAGACTATTAAAATGAGAAAGAGGACGATCACGGGAAAAACAGGAATAACGTTCGAGATCACGTTAGAAAGACGTGAAGAAGGTTCGAGATCACGTGGGTTACGTCACGGCTGTAACAATAAGGAAATATAGCTTGTTGTTGCGAAGAAAAGGCGAGTTGACGTTATTTTCTATTCTTTGTCTACTTTGCGACTGAGTCGACAACGTGTTGGTTCCCGGACAACGGTACATTTTGATTATAGGAGTGTTTATGATTTCCCGATCCACCACTTTCGAAGCCATCAGTTTAAAGTTGATAGTCGTGAACAAATGTTCAATACGGTCGTACTTTAACGGCTAAGATTGTATCCTCTCCATCTAGTTGTCAACAGTTACCAAGAGTAATAGTAAAAAAAACTATTCGGAACCAAACATTAGACAACATACATGGTTTGATGTTGTCACGTTTGTGTATTTGTTTATTCGTGTTTATTCTGTGAGTACATAAAGTCTACAGTATATATACCTGAAACCTGGTTTCGTGTTCGTTCTGGATAGGTACCCGGTTTTGTTTCTAAAGTAAAGAAAATTCAAATGCGACCTTCAGCCGGTCAGGGAAAATTGCATATATCGCCTAGTATTTCTACATCTTCACCCATCTAAGACTAACAAATCACAGTGTTACTTAACTGTGGAAATCTAACGTGAACCGGAGTATCAAACTAAATGTGCAGTATTTGAACATATATACGAGCAATAATACGTTTGTTATTCGTCATAAATTTATCTAAAGTTCCAGATATCTTAGAGTAATGTCCTAATTCTCTTGCTGACTAAAAAAAACGTCTCCATGGGTCAAGTGTGGACTATCAGTTAGCGATTATTTCACTCAATGACAGATTTATATTAGGTTGCTGCATAAGTTCCCGCCGGGTTTTTTTGGGGGGGGGGTAAAGAAAATTAAAGAATTTTAACAGCAAGTTGTGGGACCCAAGTACCAAGTTGTTGTGTGAATTCCATCGTCTGAAGGTGGCGCGAAATTCTTGCAATATCTTTTCCCCCAATTCTCTACCTGTCTGATGGCCATCTTTCTTCAAAAGAACCCTGAGTTGGTCTTCGTCTATCTTCATTGGTCTTCCGAAACGAGGAGCGTCGTTGAAGTCAAAATTGGCGTGTTTGAATCTGGTAAACAAATCTCGAACAGTTCTCTCTGCTATAGCGTTTTCTCCATATACGACACAAATATCCTTGATCACTTCACTCGCTTTTTTACCTCGATTAAAGGCGAAAATAAAGTGTCGAAAATGTGATTGTTTATCTACTTGACAATCCATTTGACAGTTCTGAAAAACGAGAAAAATTATATGAGCAAAAAAAAAAAATGATGACTATTATCTTGTATAACAGAATACGTACTTTCTAATGATATATAACAGTTTGCCAAATATCAAAACATGTTTTAGAACAAAATTTTTATGAAACGGCGGGAACTTATGCAACAACCTTATATATTATCCCCCGTTGCAAGAACTATGCGATTTAAAAGATTCCTTTGTACACGTTCTCTTGATTTTCGTTCAAGCTTACTATGGTCTTATTGTAGACGTTATTTGTGATCCTTCTATATCTAAACTAATATCCCTGGTGCTAACAGATCAGATTGTCTGAAGATATTAGTTTCCTGAGACAAATTGTATCTAACATCGATGCTTTTTGTTTTTCTACTTACTTTAGCAAAACTTAATTTTGTTCTGCAAAACCAAAAAACAAAAACAACAACCCCCTCCCCCCCTTTTCTTTCTTCCAATTTCCCAGTTATCTTTCTATCTCCCCCACTTCCTGACTGGTTTCTTAACTTAAAATCTATAAAACATTAATACTGTAACCCTTTTTCTCTCTCCCATTTGCAAAACTCATGTTCTGCATAAAATAACCAAACCAAACACTACAAACTAGCGATTGAAGATACAAAGAGTTTGAAGAATAAAAATCTTCTTACAAAATAACTGGATGCAACATGAATACGTTTTCCAAAATAACTGAATTTGGCATTAAATGACCCGAAAAGTGTCGATGTGCCGTAAAACAAAACAACAAAAAACAACTAAAATAATATCCGTGTTTCCATGACAAAGAATGAAGTAATTTTCAATCAGGATAAATTAATTAAGGACAGTTTAAACGAAATTACTTGAAAAACAGGGTTAAACAATCAAAAAAAATTATACAAACATAACATTGACATATGACACAACGGATAAGAGTTCTAAGTAACAGTCGTTTGGATGTTGAAGGTTCAATCCTTACTACAAGCAATATTAACTAAAAATAAAATTTAAAACTGATTAACAGAATGGGAGCCATCTACCTCGGTTGGTTTAATAACAGGTTCAGTTTGAAATTTCGTAGAGATTCCTGAGTTTGGTATAAAGATTCTTAAGTTTAAAAAATGTACTTTAAAAACATCAGAATGTACATCGGGCGAAACACTGCAAGAATAACCTTCAGAGTAAGAACATTGTACTGGATAATACGAAATATTTTTTTAAATCGAACATAAAATGTTAAATTTTGTGAGGAAAAGTCATAATCATTTTTTTTTAATGCAAAAAAAAAACAAATAAAAATGCTTAAAAGATTTTTTTAAAATAAAAGAAAATGTGAAACAATGCGAAAAATTCTGGATTTAAAAAATTAACAAAAAAATGAAACATGCTTACATAACAAAAAAATAGTTTTTTGTTTTGTTTTTGTTTTTTTTAATGGCGGAAAAGGTTAAAACCGATAATGTTGAAATCGAACGGAAATAGAAAACATAAACAGATCGAAAGAAAAAATGATATGAGAAAAAGTAAATGGACGAAGTGAAATAAAAAAAATTGCTTCATTAAACGAAAAAAAATGACGATTAAACGGCGAACACAAAAATCAGAGCTGAGGAAAAAAAAAAAATAAAATCAGAATAAATACGCAAGAAAACAATTTTCAAAAACTGTAATATGAAAGTTTCAAATCAGCTTAATATCCAATCAAATTCGATGTAACGTCAAGTTTTGATTGGTGAAAACGATGAACAAAAAATGCATTTTTAGCAGTAAAATTTTCAGCATTAATAGGAATTCTGAATTTTTTAGATGCAGTATGAAGTTCTGTGTCTTGAAACACGGTAGTAAGAAAAATACTTCAATAAACAAAGAGTCAAATTCGTGTCGCTTTCAGATAAATACCACGCACACATACTCGTCTCTTCGAGTCAGTTCATTGCATCTTTCCGACCTCATACTTTATTGAGAACAAAAATCGGCGATTAGAAAACAAGAAGATTTATGTAGGAAATAAAACCAATGAATGAAACTGTATACATAATGTTTAGTACTTGTAAAAATAACTGAGTCGCTTAAAAACATACGTCTTTCTTCTCCGTTAATGATTATTGGAGATTCGAAAATTTATCGTTGTCAATAAACGTTATATCTAGATACTCTTGAACGTGTACATACACGTTCGCCGATGCACATATATTAACCACGATTTTAATAAGAACAAAACGTTGACCACTGAGCGTCAATTTGTTCTCCATTGAACAGTCGTTGATCTTTTATTGGTAGCTAAATATAAATTTTATAGAGATCTACAACGAACTAGGTATGTCGGTTAATTGGCACTTGTCTCCAGCTTGTCTATAGAGTTTTTGGTAAACAATTGGCATTATTTCGCGATTCTGTTCTACATGTGTATATAGAATACGACAACGTTTGTTTTTCAACTGATACACCATTAAGACCAATACTGACCAATACGATTGTAATTAGCTAACGTAGGGGTGCACAAACTTTTTTCAGCATGAAAGCGACTTATGACATGATTAAGTCATAATAATCCACTACCTACTAAAAATGCAAAACATATTATTTATAAACTAGCAGGACCCGTTAACAGGCGTCGCCCGGTGGAAGCATTTTGTAAAAAAAATAAACTACGGCTTACTATGTTAAGAACGGATTTCGGAATAGACACCCCAACCTCGTCATGTTAAGAACAGCTTTTGGAATACACACCTCCACCCTCGTCATGGTAAGAACGGCTTTCTAGTTAGCCCATTTTATGGGGGGTGTTGTCAAAGTATTTGCTTCATTGTCAGCATACCCACCCGCAAAAACTATAACCCCACAAAAAAATTAGGGGGTGGGGGTGACAATGTCGATCAGAGAGAAGTAGATTTGTTTATTGCGCGTGCGTACACTGCATTACAGTGCATAATGCATGTCTTTATATCTCGAAAATTACTTGTCTACGCCTAAAGATAAGAGATTGTCTTAAGAAGCATAGTCGAAAACTTGTAAAAATCGTAATTTTAAAGAAAAGTGAGTTGGAGTTAAAGTAAAAATTTACAAAAAAAAAAAAACAGTTAATATCTGAACAGTGCCGATAATAAGTCTGGAAAAAAAATTAAACAAAAAACAAATCTATAACAAACAAGTGTTTTCGTAGGCAATGTAATACAGAGTAAAAATCTGGTTTAAAGGCGTAAATAATTTGACGGACACAAAAATGATAAAAAAACTATTCATGTTTATATAAACTGCAATATTAGACACAAGGCTGAAATAAAAGCAGACTAAATGTACGACAGTTTCTTTTTTTTGTTTTGTTTTGGGTATTGGTGTATAGGCACTTTGTGTATAGCTTAATGTAAGGTTTACAGCATTTAATTTTCTGTTTATAAGGAGTTAATATGTTTATATTTGGTAATATTTTTAGCACGATCGCATTATATAGAGAGTGCCGCTACATTGGAAAATTTATTGATCGTTCGTTTATGTATGAAGAAGAGGATTCTGAAATAACTGAATTGGCTGGTTTCAGCCAATCAGACAGAGCGGATTTGGAAAAAGGAGAATTTATTATTTTTTGAATCTGGTAATGGAAAGACTATGTTATGCCTATGTAGTTCATGACCAGTTACGATGGAAATATCGTAGAAAAATGTAAAATATGTCCCGGTGTCAACTGGTAGCTATGGAAGGACTAAATATTTATAGAGAAAACTATAGACTCCTTCCTTTATAGATGTTGCGATTGTGATGGTGTTGCTCCGAGGATGCAATATAGAATTTTATTATAACGACTTAATGTGTCTAAAATTATGTTCGAAAATGACATAAGATAGTGGATAGCCTAGACATAATGAATTTGGTATGTAGCATCTGTTATTGCAAACCTACGATACTTTGGTCCAGAGGGAAATTTCTGCAGTCAAAATATTATATAGGAGAAATATTGTAAATTATTTTTATATGACAGTACATGCAGACGTACCTTGCATTACTGCATCAACCCACAGTGCACAGTACAATTTGTAAAAGTTTGTGTCATTATCTACTATGATGGTTTACATTAGATGAAATAAGTCAGTGATGAATATTCAAGACTGTAGCTGCTAATACCTAGTTTCAAGCAGACTTATAGGTGCTCATCAATCCGTATTTGGACTTTATGCAGCAAAAGGCTTACTCACATAAATAAGTACACCCAAATAATTTAGTCAAGAAGGTAGCCCATTTCCTGATCTTCGTTAGTAAGTTCTAGAATTGTCAATCAGCTGAATGTCAGCTTATAGTGTTAGAATTTCATCCCTCACTCCAAAGAAGTTCAGGTGAAGCAGTGTTGCAATTTTCGATACGAGTGAAACAACCTCAGCATCCTGTTAGAAAGGGAAGCACATGAATATAGAGATTAGCTCGAGTAAATCGTTTGTCGAACTCTGACGGGCAATGGTTAATTTGTTTTATTTAGCATGCACTCTGAAGTTACGCACAGGACGGCTGTTGGGTCTCCAGGTCTGTCGCGAGGTTGTGGGAGTTTGTGATCGCCAACTTTTTTTCAATACCATATCTCTGCGGTCGACGTATTGGGCACCTCTGATCTAACTCATACAATATATGTGATAATGTACCGTTATTTTTGACATATTGGATAGATAAGCCACATCCCTATGATAGGATAACAAGTGGAATAACCCTGGACTGGCGTTTTTACATAACCCAACAAAACTATGAATAAATGACAAAACAAATAAAAGAAGAAAGGTCTGACCGTCGACATTGGCAAATGGTTCCCCTGGTAGGCAATATAGAGAATTCAGTCGGCATCCTGTGAATTAACTCTTATGTTATGTGTACCGCACAATCACGTTAACACACCAGTTCTCGCTAGATCGCCGAAGTTAAGCAACGATAAGCCTGGCCAGTACCAGATGGTTGGTTGGTTGTTTTGTTTTACGGCATATCAACCCTTTTCAGGTTATTTAATGCCGAATCTAGTTATTTTGAAGAACGATCTTTTTTAATATAGTATATTTGTTTTTTAAGTCGTAATCTATTTAACCCATAGTTGGGACCCTAACAGGGGCTACCACTCCGGGTCAGAGTGGACCTGGGAGCAATGGCAATTAAAGGGTTGCTCCACACTCCCTAAGGCCTGCAAGCTGGGGCCCTCACCATCGGTTATAGTTTTAGGTCATATCCAGGACCAGTACCAGATGGGTGACCATGTAGAAAGGCTGCGCGCTATATGTACCGCGCCGAGTTGTATACATGTCCAGGTAGGTATCTGAGGTGCGTTTAACTATTTGGGGGAGATGCACCTCCAAATCAAGACAATAAAAACGGGAAACTACTGTCTTTATTTGACTTCTCGAGATTATCATAGATCTACAATATGTTAAAATAGCAGGGTCGTTGACTGCATGTTAGTTAACAGAATATAACGAACTAAATATGATCAATATACACAGAAGACCACACGGAGGAATAAATGAAAGAGGAGTAGATTAGATTATTACGAAAGTTATTCCACACACACAGGTGTGACTTTTCACGTCTAGTATATAATTCTCAAGTCATGCCATCAAGTTTCCAAACGGAAAGATATTCACATGTTGATAAGCCTTTTATGGCATGAATATTCTCTTTCTGTCCAAATAAATGTTGCCATAAATGTCCACACTGCTTCTTTATTGCAATTATTATTGTAATTGCATAGAAAAGCACAATAAAAGCCAGGGCTATTACCTTACAAAACGACTTGAAATTGTAGCATCTTTAGCGAAAGAAATTGAAGAAACATGCCTCATTTTATCGTTATATTGCCGTCTGTATATTTTATAGGCGCACTTTTACAAAATGTATACATCGTGGTTTTTGTAATCAAACAAATTGTGAAATCAACAAAGTTCTATTTATTTTACAAATGATAATCTGACGAGCGAGAGAATTCGGGTCAGTACGGAGGGGGAATGTGGCGTGTCGGTAGGACGACAACAGAAGTGTATCGCTGGTTTCGCTCTCTTCTCGCTCTGAGTGTCTTTGTTTTAACTTATTTTTACATTTACATCGCCTCACATTACTTGATCGGAATCTAATAGTTCTCTTCTTTTCATCTCCGATTTAAAATACTTTTAGCAATTCCAATCCACAGTTAAATATTTCTGAAATTCATTTCCTTATCTCGATGTGTTGTTGACGTCATCGTCAGTAATCCGATTTACATCTGGTTTTGCCCGTATCCGATATTTTCTGGTCTTTTCCGCTGCATTTAAATTTAAAACACATAGAATTTATAACCTTCATTTCCAGACATCCCGTCAGCAAAAAGTAAAATTTCATGAAAATATTATCAATAAATTAAATACATCTAATGATCGATTTGGGAAATGATTCTACTAGTATCCAATGTTGTTATCGTTGCTTGCGATAATAACATCGATGGAGCATATTATTATTATTATTATTATTATTATTATTATTATTATTATTATTGTTGTTGTTATTACTATTATTATTGTTATTATTATTATTTTTATTATTATTGCTATTATTATTATTGTTATTATTATTAGTGTTGTTGTTATTATTATCATTGTTATTGTTGTTGTTATTAGTAGTAGTAGTATTACTGTTATTATTATTATTGTTGTTGTTATTATTATTATTATTATTATTATTCCTCATACATGCCACCATCAAAGAACACTTTTAAAAACAACCTCTGATGTTCCCTCGAGTTTGAGTAAAACAAGTCTCCCCAGATTCCTAGTTCTTTCGATAGCATTTGCAATTTAATTTGCATTGTCGCAACAGCCGTTTACCATTTATTTCTCGTTGGTAGAAACTATTGGTTTTCATTGGAATTTGAGTGGCAATAAGCTTCACCAATGTCCAGAGTCCTCTTCGCACTCACCCAGTTTATAATGACGCTAAAATGTTTGGTGGAAGGCGAGAGTACAGGGGTGGCAACTTACTCTTTTGCAGTTTCAGTTTTCATGATTCCATGTGGCAATTCTTTGCGTATTATTATTATTATTATTATTATTATTATTATTATTATTATTATTATTACCACCAGTGTTTTGGCCGAGCGAACATTCGATCTTGTTCAAACGCATCTTGTTGCGGCATGCATTGCGCGTTCGTCGACATAAAATAATGAAAATAAATACCGGGTATATATATATATATATATATATATATATATATATATATAACTGTAGATTTCATTTAAAACAAGAAAAAATATTTACACTTTTTTTAAGGCAAATACTTTTGAGATTAAATATTTTGTTTAATGTTATTACCGAGATAACTCCTGGATTGTATATTTTTTATGTTTATAATTTTGCAATATTTGGCTTACCCCGATAAGGCTGGATAGTATGCGAAAGTTCATTTCATTACAGAATCGGTTTGCGTGTGTAAACACACTTGGAATGCGTGGCGCCCCTCTTAACTGTCTAGTATCACCGGAGAAAAGAAAAAAAAGGAAAAAGAGAGTGATACAAACAAAGAAAGGGGGAAGTTGGTGTCGACACCAGAATTGTGGTCAAAAGGGTAACAATTGCCTAATCCCTTCCTTTTTACAAACTGTGTCTGTGTGTTCGCTTTACGTGAAGCTATTTGGTAGACTAGTTTTTAAACTGATGTATGTCTACAATCTTTCCTAACTTAAAATCATTATGCCGAGTCTGAAAACGTACACTGAAGCAATTATGTAATCTCCGGTCTCATTCCTTATCGTTTAATCATTTACTGATTATTGTTTGAAAAATTCAAAGAGATTTTCCTAAGTCAGAAAGTAAGGCAAATACAAAAACATTCCCAAACGTTCCAATGTTATCTTGAAATCACTTCGATTTTTCGTTGTTTCCGTTCAAAATCCAATCGCCTGGTCTACAAATGTGGCTATTTTATTCCCATTTGATTTCGAACATTCCTAAAGGATTATAGAAGATCGAAGGGTAAGCTATTGACTTTTCGGAAAACTTTTGTATTTAGATAATACTTCTACTGTAATTAATTAATAATCGATAATCGAAATACTATCCGAAGTTTACGCACAAAACTAAATAAAAGCATAATCTCGAATCGTTTAAACCATTTATAAAAAACGAACTCATCGTAAACCGAAATAACACAAGATAGTATGAAAAGCAGTGACATCCTATATTATCAAACATCAGTATTATTATATTTAAAAAATGGTGGAGATGGAGAAGCGATTATTTTGATTAAATGGTCTATCGTGCTCAAGTTAATTGTGATATTTATTACTAAATATATAATATTGATCAGGATTAAATATTAAAATCAATTAAATGAAATTGATTGAAAAATACGCATGTTTATAACGCGGGCAAATATTTTCTTTATCTGAATAACAGAATAGTTTGTAATAGTCGTTAATATAAAAAAGAAAATGGGAAAAATAAACTTACCTGCTCCACACAGTACAAATATGTGTATAAATTCATTGTGTAGATTACTCGCCAACAAACCTAAATAACATTGGATTTTCCAAATTGATTTTTTTTACTCTACTTGGTAAGTAATATACAACATTTTTCATTCGTGAATTTCCAAGGCAATTAAAACACAAACGTTGCTTATATTAAGCACAGTTGAAACACTTAAACTAAAATATATCCACCTATGGGATTATTTTACAATAAACTCGTTTCTTATCGTTGAGTGATTTACGATTGAAATAAAGTCGGTCAATTTAGCTTGCTTGGGCAGATAATCATATAATGATTAGATCACTCTGACAGACGTTAAAAACATTTTTAAAAAATAAATGTTTAAATTTCAACAATATTTCTCGCGGTTAACGGTGGCCGAATGGATTTGGTGCTTGCTAATGGCGTTAGAGATGGTTTCGTTGCCGGGTTCGAATCTCTCGACCGGTGTTAATCGTGGCACCTTGCACTGATTATTCCCAAAAGGATGAAACACTAGTGTCTATAAGTATTTAATAATTATCATAGTAAATAATTGTATTTATATATAATCTCATATCAATCGAATGTAATGAAATATTAAGATTATCGAGACTTTTCATAATTATCAGGCTTACTATATTTACTAACAGTCAATTAATTAATAGAATTAATTGTAACTTAATATATTTTATTTCATGGTATTGTATCTTTATAATACAATTATATTGCATACCTTGTATTTTCTTTGAAGAAGGTATAATTATAAAAAGGATATAATTTTTGGTCCTGATAAAAGGAAGGTGGACCTGTAGATATTCACCTGTGTCTATTCGTCCGTTCGTCTGTACGCACTTTTCTTAATAACTACGCCTTGGAATTTTTGAAAATATGCACAAACATTACACATGATATGAGTAAAAAAAAAAGTAACAGAACGGATTTTCCGGGAAAACTCTGGTTGCCCCCCCAGGGGTGCCTTTCAGGTTAAAATTTATAAAATTGATA
This sequence comes from Euprymna scolopes, assembly GCF_053919585.1. Taxonomy (NCBI): domain Eukaryota; kingdom Metazoa; phylum Mollusca; class Cephalopoda; order Sepiida; family Sepiolidae; genus Euprymna; species Euprymna scolopes. Next base: position 94,592,753 of record NC_136509.1, read on the forward strand.
CTTTGTGCTAATTAAAAAAAAAACAATTGCTGCCTTGGAGTTTTATAAAACTTTCTGAAAAGTCGTAACTAACTGATTTCTATATAATTTTGTTTGTCTATATTTCGCGATAACTCTTGGCTGTGCCCCCGGGGCTCTTTTAGGGCTAATTAAAACACTCCATTTTTGGGACAATTTTATTATATTTGTCCAACATTTTCTGTGTATGTCTATTTAGCAGTTTTGCATGGTGCTGAACTCAAATTTAAATATGTTAAGGCCTTGAGGACTTTTGGGGGTAAATGGAGGGGGGCAAATGATGGACTTGGTCATTTCTTTTTTTTTTTTTTTCATGGTGCAAAAATCAAATTTACATATGTTAAGACTTAACACTGCATCATTGTTCATTTTCCCCAGGATTTGACGTCCCCTGGGGACTTTGGGGGCTAAATAGGGAGGGGGCAAATGCTGAACTTAGTCATTTTTTATACCTCGGTCACTGTACACTCATGGGGGCATGCATGCTTCACTTGTTTGTTTATAATTTAGCCATATGGAAATTTCGATGACTACTTTTTAGTTTCGTATTTCCTTTTTAATTGGAATGAATGTTTTGCAAATCGAATGGAATTAAAACAAGTTTTCTTATAATCAATATTTCAAGTATAAAATCAATGATGACTTATGGATTGAATTATCGATACATTTCATTAAAATTAAATACGAAATGTGTTAGAAATATAATTTCAGTTTATGTTTAAAAAGTCAACGGTGTGTGCCAACAATTTCACTTTCGTGGCATCTGTGTTTCTCTGGAGAGGTTCCTTCATGGAACGACATGTAAATAACATACACTCAATATTTTATTTTATTTTATCTTTAATTATTTATTTATTTATTTTTTGCTCTTAGAATTCTGTTTCTTCTACTTTTGGTTATTTTCTAAAAAAATCTTTTATGGATTTATATAGGTCTTATCTATTATCATTTATATAGGTTTCTATGTGTATTATTATTTATATAGGTTTCTATGTGTATTATTATTTATATAGGTTTCTATGTGTATTATTATTTATATAGGTTTCTATGTGTATTATTATTTATATAGGTTTCTATGTGTATTATTATTTATATAGGTTTCTATGTGTATTATTATTTATATAGGTTTCTATGTGTATTATTATTTATATAGGTTTCTATGTGTATTATTATTTATATAGGTTTCTATGTGTATTATTATTTATATAGGTTTCTATGTGTATTATTATTTATATAGGTTTCTATGTGTATTATTATTTATATAGGTTTCTATGTGTATTATTATTTATATAGGTTTCTATGTGTATTATTATTTATATAGGTTTCTATGTGTATTATTATTTATATAGGTTTCTATGTGTATTATCACTTATATAGGTTTCTATGTGTATTATCATTTATATAGGTTTCTATGTGTATTATCATTTATATAGGTTTCTATGTGTATTATTATTTATATAGGTTTCTATGTGTATTATTATTTATATAGGTTTCTAATGTGTATTATTATTTATATAGGTTTCTAATGTGTATTATTATTTATATAGGTTTCTAATGTGTATTATTATTTATATAGGTTTCTAATGTGTACATTATATACAACGAAACACGTGTAAGACATACCGTATATCAAAAAAGTTATATCATGTGCTCTAAATATACTTGTTATATTTAAATTGTTTACAAATCATATATATATATATATATATATATATATATATATATATATATATATATAGTGCCGACAAAAAGAAAGTCCGCACATATCATTTTTTCAAAAACTGCAAATTTAAGCTAAATTTAATGTAACTGTTTAAACAAACTATACTTCATTTGATTCGCCCTTTATTCCTCTATAATTTTACCTGTTCATATTTAACTAGAATATTTCAATTAAAAGTCAAATATGAATGGGTAAAATTATAGAAGAATAAAAAGCCAATCAAATGAGGTATAGTTTGTTTAAATAGTTATATTAAATTTAACTTACATTTTCATTTTTTTTAATTTATGAGTGCGGACTTTCTTTTGCCGCCTATAAATATATATATATATATATATATATATATATATATATATATATATATATATATATATATATATATATATATGAGAACGTGTGTGTAAAAAATAAATTATGTTTCAATCAATTCCATTAAAAGCCCTTTTTTGCAATGTTCAGCTATGCCAACCACACCCAAAAAATAAACAAAATCGAAGCCCAAACTTTCTTTTTATAAGATCCATATAAATGGAAACGGTCTACAAATCGGAATAATGCAACGTTTTATCAAAGTTTTCATAAAAGAAAATGACATTTTTTAATCGAATTTAATAGAAATCTGCCAGAAATAATGGACGTAAATCAAAGTAAAAATGTTTAATTAAAAAATATACTATAAAATTTGTTAACGTGATTTTTTGCGGTAAAATCATGTTTAAAGTGAAAAAAAGAACGGCGAGTAATGCAACGACTAAAAGCGAAATAGAAAAATAAAATTTCTTTATTTATTTCAGTGTTTTTCTTATCTTTCATTTGATATAATGTTTGATTTGTGTGGAAAAAATGAATAAATTGAATAAATAAAAAAGGGATGCTAAAAGAGTTAACATTCAATGATAATGTAAAAAATAATTAAATAATTAATAGTTTAAAAAAATATGCAAAATTATATATGCTTGTATGTTTATGTATATATAGTTGCGTGTATATATGTGTGTATAGATACGTGGGCATATATAGATATGTGTGCATGTGTGTAAAGATATGTGTGCATGTATATATATTTGTGCATGTGTGTATAGATACGTGTGCATGTATATGTGCATGTATATGTATGTAAGTGTATAAATATGTATATGTGCGTACGTTTATGTATATGTGTGTATATACACATGTATATGTACATATATATAAGCATATGTATATATGTATATGTACATATATATAAGCATATGTATATATGTATATGTACTTATATATATGTGCATATATATGCATATGTACATGTATATATATATGCATATGTACATGCATATATATGCATATGTACATGTATATATATGCATATGCACATGTATATATATGCATATGTACATGTATATATATGTATATGTATATGCATATATATGTATATGTATATGCATATATATGTATATGTATATATATGTATATGTATATGTATATATATGTATATGTATATGCATATATATGTATATGTATATGCATATATATGTATATGTACATGTATATATGTATATGTACATGTATAAATATGTATATGTACATGTATATATATGTATATGTACATGTATATATATGTATATGCACATGTATATATATGTATATGCACATGTATATATATGTATATGTACATGTATATATGTATATGTACATGTATATATA
>NC_136509.1:94598676-94633676 GCF_053919585.1 Euprymna scolopes
AATAATTTTCGTAAAATCTTTCCAAAGGCAACAGCATATCTTTTATCAATATTTCCAAAAGATTTCAACATCGATATTTGATGGAACAATCATAATTCTGATTCTTCATTGAGATAGATGCCTCACTTTAGTTTATATTGAATATTGCACTTTCTTTTTTATTAAAATAAACAAATCGTATTACATTTTCGATTTTAAAATGGATGGCTCTCGAGCAGGGGAAGCTCTATGCTTTGATAAGCTTCTGGGCTTGACCTTTACTCCTGACCTGAAATGGAACACGTGCATCAAGTCTATTGCCAAGGTCGCTAGAAAAGTGGTAGGATCCTTCTACCGCTCCAGAAGATATCTCACTGCTGATGCAATTCTCTTATATTAAGGTCAAGTACGTCCAAGGATGGAGTACTGTTGCCACATCTGGGCAGGAGCTGCTAAAAATGCTCTACCCTGCCTTGACAGAGTACAAAAAAGGCTTCGTGGTTTAGTGGGGGATGCCCTTTTCTCTTCCCTGCAACCTCTTTCCCACAGGAGAGACGTTGCGAGCCTATCTTTGTTTTATCGTTATTTCCATGGCAGATGCTTGTCTGAGCTCCAATCCCTGGTCCCCCCTCGCCGATCTTTCGCGAAAAACACCCGTCTGGCTGAAACCACTGTCTAAAATTTTCCCCACTCTTTATCTGTGCCAAAACCAAAACGTAGATTCCATGAACAAAGCTTCTTTCTGTGGAACTCTGTTCCGTCTGCCTGTTTCCCATCTGACTACAACTTGGATGTCTTCAAGTCCAATATAAATAAATTCCTGATGAACCGCCCCCTTAAGTAGACACTTTATCAAATGTCAACATTAATGTACTGTACACGCAATAACCCTTATCCCCGAGTGGCTTCCGGGCCTTGATAAGTGGTGACCACCTTGAAAAAAAAGCTATTTCCCTTTTTGTTTGATTATTTAAAAAAAATGTTTCAGACTGATAGTCACCTGAACCTGAGAAAAAAATTGAAATAAAAGTACATATTACAAAAAAAAATTTAAATAAAACTACATATTACAAAAAAAAATTTAAATAAAAGTACATATTACAAAAAAAAATTGAAATAAAACTACATATTACAAATAAAAAAATTGAAATAAAACTACATATTACAAAAAAAAAATGAAATAAAACTACATATTACAAATAAAAAAATTGAAATAAAACTACATATTACAAAAAAAATGAAATAAAACTACATATTACAAATAAAAAAATTGAAATAAAACTACATATTACAAAAAAAAATGAAATAAAACTACATATTACAAAAAAATTAAAATAAAACTACATATTACAAAAAAAATTGAAATAAAACTACATATTACAAAAAAATTGAAATAAAACTATATATTACAAAAAAAAATTGAAATAAAACTACATATTACAAAAAAAATTGAAATAAAACTACATATTACAAATAAAAAAATTGAAATAAAACTACATATTACAAAAAAATTGAAATAAAACTACATATTACAAAAAAAATTGAAATAAAACTACATATTACAAACAAATTGAAATAAAACTACATATTACAAATAAAAAAATTGAAATAAAACTACATATTACAAAAAAAAATTGAAATAAAACTACATATTACAAATAAAGAAATTGAAATAAAACTACATATTACTAATAAAAAAAATTGTTTTTCATCCTTTGAGATTCGTCTTCCTTATTTGTATATTTCTTTTTTTTGCGGACTGTTATCCTCATCTTCATGGTTGTTGTTATTTCACCACGTTTTGGCCAACTCATCCTCTGGCCTTCTTCGGGTGATTAACTGCGCCGGGATAGGAATACAGAGTCTCGTAACTGTATATCCCAGTAATTATTGCCTTCCGTAGTTTTCCTTTCATCATGTTTTTGGTCAACTAATACTCTTGCCTGACAATGCCGACCTGGAATCGTAAAGACTCAACGCTTGCATCCACTCCGCCACCGACCGCGAAAGACGATCATGGTTGGATTTTGTTGACTTATAAATCCAATTTGCGTTCTTATCTGGGTTTCCATTGTTCTTATTTGGGTTTCCATTGTAGGGTTCGTATCGAACGGCATTGTATTTTTTTAATCCTTTGAGACGAGGCTTCATAATTCGTGCATTAATTCTTTTGCAGGCTGTTATCACCACATTTCGACCAACTCATACTCTGGCCTTCTTCAAATGATTAACTGTGTCCCCAGTAATCACTGCCTTCCATAGTTGTTTTCTTTGGTTTGCTTGGGTATGATGGGGGCCCGAGGAGCAGTGGATAGAAGCGTTGAGTCTCTACGGTTCCAAATGAGCATTGTTTGAAGATAGCGGTTTGGAACCTACCCAAATAAGCTAGAGGATTAGTTGGCTAAAACCCAGCGTGACAACAACTATAGGAGGCGGTAATTACCAGGGATAGGTTACAAGGTACAGCATTGCTATTCTGTCGTGGTTAATCACCTGAAAAAGGCCGGAGGAGGAGTTAGCCGAAATGTAGAACAGCAACAACTATGATGAGGAGGATAATAGCGAAAAGAATGATTGCAAAAACATGTAAAAGTAAAACTTTATCCGTTAGTTTAAATGCTATTTGGGTCTGACTTTGAAACTCCGACCAGATAACTTTAAAGATTATATATTTTTATTCATATAAGCATGAGTTAAATAGAATAATTACATTGGTAACGAATAATTAGAACAATTTTAATCGATGATTTTAGGAGGATTTTATTTGTTGTTGAGAAATAACATAATTGTATAATTATTAGTCGATATTCTAAGGGGAAAATGTTGCATTTTTCTTGTTAGAACATTTGGTTGTTTTTTTGTTTGCTTGTTGTTGTTTTTTTTGTTTTGTTTTTGTTTTTTTGTTTTGTTTTGTTTTTTTCGTTTAAGAAATTCGATCTTGTTTTTATGAATTGAAAGTCTGACATTCATTCCTTTTTGGATAATTATGAAATTTTAATTATCAAATTATTATGAATGGCAGAAATAAAATCATATTTTCTCTAATTTATTTCAATTTTATTTTTTATCCATCTCATTATTATTGCGAATGGCGCCATCAATGACGGCGGAATGAAACAAATGACTGAGAAAATGCGTGCAATTAGTCGTGACAACTCTAACCTAAACTTTCAGACAACTTAGTAATGCAATTCATGTGTTGTTGTGGTCCGATAAGGGTCCTGTAGAACAAAAACAATAATCGGTAATTAAGGGAAACAAAATATATTGAACAAAAATGCAAATACAACAAAAGAAGAGTATGGTTATACGTCAGTCCGACTGCAAGACTCGTGCATAACGTGTGCTAACCCCGGCAGACATATTCTACAGGTTTTTAGAATAAGTATAAGAATTCATTATAATCCATAGGGTGGACACACCTCAAGAGACGCGCGAGGGAATATATATGTATACATATATATATATATAGATATATAGATACGTGTATATATATATATATATATATATATATATATATATATATATGAAGTGAAATTGTCTGTCTGTTTTTGTACGTTTCCCTACTAAACTACTCAGTCAATTTTCAGTCTACAGACTCAAGTTTTGAATTAAGGGCTATTGAGATTTGGGAAAATCTTTTTAATCAATTTTAGGCCAGAAATTTGGCTGTCAAGGGGTGAAGGCTCAACGATTTGACCTTCGAAAACTCTGCCAAACTCCTTCGCTAATTTTTGGTCAAAACCCTTAAAATGTTAGATGTATGTTACTTGGACATGGATCAAAATTTTAATTTGAATTGTGACCAAAACAATAAATGTTAAGGTGTCAAAATTGGGGTCTAAGTTAAAAGAAATTTGACCTCTGCGGTCTCTACCAAATTACTCAGCCAATTTTTTTAGGCTTGATGTATTTATAGCCTCAAAGGAAAAGAAAAAGAAAATGACAACAACAACAATCGCTCCCGATGATAAACTGATACACGATAGAAAGCGCATGAAAAGAATATGGCTGAAGAACAACTTTTGGGCGCCATTTTATACAACATGCCAGCTGAAACAAAAAAGACCGCCCGGTGCTTTGTTTATTAGATACACCCGATTTAAATAAATGTTTTGAGAAGCAACCCTGTTATGCGCGTGCGTCAGAAGCAGAGATGCATCATTGAATTCCTGTCAAACTGCATTGAAAATGGTGCTGACTATCTAGAAAAAATAAATTATAGAATACAAATGATCGCTCGTTGAAATATTATTACTCGTTATCGTATCTCTTCAACATTTTTACTTAAAAAATAGAATAATTTAGTTTTTTAAACGTTTTTCTTATATTATTGAACACCTGTAATATTACACGTACTCAACATGTTGTAGACTCAGTGCGTCACAAAGAACATAGGACAAGTAATAACTCGATTCCTTTTTTTTGTAACAACGATATTTATTTCCTCATTCTCCCGCCATGCGTGACTTCTCGTTACGATTGTTACCTCATCCATGTCTCTAACGGGACTGTCTTCTCTCTGTGAGCTCTCATATTTATACGCGTTTCTTTTTCCTGACCGTGACGTCATTTCTCTCACGGCTCGATAGTTGCAGAAACCGCCATACACTCTCTTTTAGATATAGATTTCTTTCTGTTTTTCTTTTCCTATTGTGGAATTAAAAATGTATTAAAATACATATACGTACACAGGCGCGCGCACGCACACAGTCACATACACACACACACACACACACACACACACACACACACATTGAAACCAATACGTTTAGTTTATGATGCACCTTTTCCTTTGACGTTAATTCCAGAGCTATGAAGAAATGGTTGCTGCAAGGCTAAAAATTAAAACATGAACCAATTGCTATTACGTTACGCATGCATATTCGTAATGCCGTCGTTCGACCTTCACCTAGCAAATTCTATTTCTTTAATTTTCACATTTTGCAAAAATTTTCCCCGGCTAAACACCAAATATAAAGTTTCGCATAGGTTTGAATGCCTTATATATTAAGTTTTAAGTCTGTAGACCAAAAACTGACAGAGGAGTTTGGTAGGCGAAAATTTTTAAACAAATATATATACGCATACATTAATATATATAGAAAAAAAAGTTTGTTTACTATCCACCTTTTACGCAAATATAACACAAGGACAAATCCTGCACAATACGTGCATGAATATAATTACACTTAATAGTTAAGTAAAACTGATCATCCAATCAAAAAAAATCGAAAAAAATAATAGGGAATTAATTTCCAACCCAATAACTCTGTCAATTTTCAGTCAACAGGCTCGAAATTTGATATACAGGTTACTGAGATTTGGGAAAATCTTGGTAATCAGTATTCGGTCGGGAATTTGGCTATTAAGGGGTCAAAGTTCAACGATTTGACCTTTGAGAACTCTACCAAACTCCTCCGACAATTTTGGGTCTAAACACTTGAAATTTTAGATATAGGTTCCTTGGACATGGATCTAACTTAATAAATTGATTTGAGTCCAAAACAATAAATGTTAAGGGGTCATAATAGGGGTCAAAGTTAAACAAAATTACGCTTTTTTTTTTTTCTTTTTTTTTTTTTTTTTTTTTTGCTTAACATACACCTCCAAACACCTGGGCAACGCCGGGCTGAAATGCTAGTATATATATATATATATGTGTGTGTGTGTGTGTGTTTGTCTTGCTCGGAGTGTCTTGGGTCCGGATGTTGTCAAAGTTTGTAAATAAAATAATCCAGCCTCCAAGGAATCGGATACTGTGCAAATCAAATCAACTACCAGCTTCGTCTTTATTTAAACTTCGTTCTTTGTAATTGAAGATATTGTTATCGTTTGCTTGTAACTTCCGTTTCTTTTTTTTCTGTTGATTTTCAAGCTCAACGTTCTCCACCTTACAACCGCCATCATTCGCCAGAATTCCGTCTCTTTCGCGTTTTCTCTGGGTCAGGTCTTCACCTCGATAGGAGTAAATGTAGTTTTCATGTGTTAAAAATGTTTGGGATTAAAAAATACGAAAGGATGTAGACACGTTAAAATGCAACGAAAACATTTCTTTTTTATTTTTATTTTTTTTATCTTATGGTGCCGACTTTTAGTTTACGTGAAGAGTGCTAGATATTTGATTGGCTTAGTTAAATAAACACGGAATGTGGGAATTAGGAAACGGTGCATTAACAGAGACAAAGATGCATATACAGAATTATTCAACTTTCATGGGAAACTGCTGACACACTTAATCATGTAAAGAAAAACTCATTTTCCATCCATGAAGCAACGTTCCAAATACGAATAACCAATCCTCGTCTAAAAATTTTAGAAATGTTTTGCATAGGTTAGTATTTTCAAAAGATAAACTAACCAAAGTTTTAACGAGGCAAATGCAAGAGTGCTCAATACCGAAGTGAGACAAGATATGCTTTCTATTTGTTTTACATAAACATTAATGTCGCTATACATTCATGGGTATGTTTCCGTCAGCCAGTTACAAGCATTACGATTGGGATTACGGAGTAAGCTTTTGTATAAGCACTATCGCCTGAAGAGGTCTCTAGTTACTACTACTAGCTGACCGAAACATGCTCATGAATGTGTAGCAGCATATTAGTGCTTATATAAAATGAATAAAAAGTATATATATATATATATATATATATATATATATATATATATATATATATAGGTGAACATTTTTGTCGTCTCTTAAGATGTTTGATCAACAGTGTTGCGGGGCCATGAAAAAGTATACTATTTTGTTTTTAAACTCACAAAACAGTTTTTCATGGTAAAGAGCTGATAATCCCAATAGTACGATTTGGAAACGGCACTAACACTATGCAGTTTTAACCAGCTTCTTCCAAAGAAGGGAGTTCAATAGGAGTATGAAATTCATAAGCGACCCCGAGTCGCCTGCATATCCCCGTTAAGGGAAAACGACGTAAGGTTTTTGCAACTCTTGCAGAGATGTCGACGTCCTCCTACATACAGGTCCTGGAGTTCCTAATTTGATTACCCATCTGGTGCTTACCAGTCTCAACGTTGCTTAACTTCGGTGATCTAACGAGAACAAGCGTGTTAGCGTGATTGTGCCAACGTACCAATATTATTTGAATTAACGTAAATTCTTGGACGCAAACTAATGCAGTGATTACAAGAGAGCAATTGACTTAAAAGCGAAAGAGTTTTTACAACGAAGAACTTGAGACTATTTTTTTTTCTATAGTTTTTTTTAAGTTTGAAAGATTTGCAAGACTTTGCCATATTTATCATAAGTCCGAGTACTTTCCAATCTTTCTGGATTCATCGTCAGGGATAGATTATCCTGGCTTTGAGCAATTTATCTAAACAATTTTTCATTGTTTTATTATTTTTATTTTGTGTGTGTGTGTGTGTGTGTGTGTGTGTGTGTGTGTGTGTGTGTGTGTGTGTGTGTGTGTGTGTGGTAATTATTTTAAATAACTCCACGAACATTTCAGGAAAAGTTTATTTTATTAATAGTAGGTTTTTTTATTTTTATTCTTAATGCTTCTAGTATTTTAAGTTTTCGTTTCTTATTGGTCTGTTCAAGAATATATGTGTAGTCAATTAAAATATTCTAAATTGGGAGAAGAATACTAATTAGTCAAGAGGTGAAATATAGCACTGTTTCCGGGGCGATGCCTGATTAATCAAAATTGGTCATTGTATCGGAATAGGGGATTTAGTACGGAATCGGTATTTGTATCGGAATCGAACAAAGATTGCAATCGTCCCATCACAATATATATATATATATATATATATATATATAATTTACTATAATAATTAAATACCTATACACACTAGTGGTTCATCCTTTCGAGAATCATCAGGGTGTCACAATTAACGCCAGTTGAGAGACTTGAACCCTGGCAACAAAAGTCATGTCTGGCTTCATTAGCAAGGACATGGAGCACTCGGCTACCGCCAACCGCGAAATATACAATTGAAATTAAACCTTTATTCTTTTTAACTGCTTTTAACGTCGGTCAGAATGATCTAATCATTATATGACGATCTACGCATATGAGCTAAGTTGTCCGACTTTATTAAAACTGAAAGTGCTCAACGATAAGAAATAAGTTTCTTAAAGGGGCGGACATGATTATTTGCTATAATAATTATTAAATACCTACAGACATTAGTGTTTCATCCTTTCGGGAATCATTAGTGCAGGGTGTCACGATTAATGCCAGTCGAGAGACTCGAACCCTGGCAACAGAAGTCATGTCTTGCTTCATATATATATTTCTTATTAAATATGCGATCTTAGGAATCGTATGTAAAGAAATACTATCAATATATAAGAATGTGTGTGGGCATGCGTGTGATTTAAGTGTCCTCTGCTGAGTGTAATATAGTTTTCACGTCGGAAATTTCAACCCTTCAAGGTTCTTTTTCGTGCTTCAAAATGAATGAATTTTAAAAATTATTGTAAAGATTAAGTTCGGATGTGATGTTATCTTCATTCCCACCTCTCTCTCTCTCTCTCTCTCTCTCTCTCTCTCTCATTCTCTTTATCTCTCTCTCATTCTCTTTATCTCTCTCTCATTCTCTTTATCTCTCTCTCATTCTCTTTCTCTCTCTTTTACTCTCATCACCGCGATGTGATTTCCGAATGACGGTTTCTTCTGCTGCCAGTCTTGACCTTTCCAGGTCATCTTAAGCCCTTAATTAACAAGACCAATACCGGACATCGGTTTCCATTTTCCGTTCACTCCAAATTCACCCGTCACCGCTTTCCCTGTCACGAACTGCCACAGTCAAATCACAGAAAGTCGGCAATCTTTTCTGTCTTTTGTTCGAAGACGTTCGAAAATCACGCGATTATATTCACTGAACTGTGATGATGATAATTACGATCGGATATCTCCTGCGGGGACGAAACCCTTTCAGAATGAATTTATACTTCTTTGTGGAAGTTTGACAGACGCTCTTTTAGGCATTCCGGTAAGTAAAAGAACGCCAAATTTGGGATGTAATTGTATAATTAGTATTCAAAAGAACCGTTACTTGCTTGCGTCTATTCTTTCACGAATAACGAATCAGATTCAATAGTTTTCTGTTTTTATTGCTTTATTTCAAAGCCATTCATTCCCTTTGGTTATCGGGATAAATATTTTCTATGACAACCTATATACAGCATAGGATGATAAAAGTGTCACCCTAGTAAAGACAACATGATTCCATTTCCGTTTGATAAAAACCGGTTTTCTTCTTTTTGTTGCACACCATCTACTAGTTGGCCAGTTGTGTACAAATCTCAAGAGTGATAGGAGCCGTTTATCATGTCTGAAAGTGACACAATGTTCAACAAGCTAGATAAGAGATGCGCCGCTGTACAACTCATGCTTTCTACTTACCCAAGTTATGACAGCAGGAGTATTGCCAGGACACTCAAAATGCATCGCTGGATTGCCACGAATAACAAGGACGTGGCCAGGGTAATGAAAACAAAGTTTCCGGCAACGATTATTGTCTTTGATGTGATTTCATGTGACAGCCACATCGTGCCACCTCACATCTTCGAAGTCGGCTTGAAAACTAACACCAAGGTGTACCTGGATGTGCTAAAGAATGCGGTGATCCCCTGGTGCAATCAGGTGACTGCTGGCAAACCATGGGTGTGGCAGCAGATCTCGGCGCCGGTCCACAAGTTCAAACAGACCCAGGCTTAGCTTCAGAAGGAGTGTTACGACTTTATACCATTCTCTCACTGGCGGCTACTCTGAAGAGATGTCAGCTCTACTACATAATGAAATGATGATTTTTTTTCGATTGATTTTCTCAATGAAAATTTTCAAATAAAGCTGTACTGCGGTTTTGGTTAGGACGACAATTTTATCGTTCTACTCTGTAGATAGTTTTATACTTTTATCGCTTCATTTCAAAGCCATGCTTTCCTTCTAGTAACCGAGATAAATATTTTTCTATGATCAAAATATATATAAAATAGTCTGCTAAATTTATTTGTAGAGTTGTTGCCCCCCAGAAGATCTAAAGTCTTTCAAAGTCGAATAATTTGTGGAGGCAAATGTCGTGTGAAAAAGCAAATATACAACACGTCTGTGCGTGTATTTATTTATTTATTTGCAAACTGTTATCTTCATCTTAATAGTTGTTGTTGAACTCACACCTGAGAGTATCCTGTACCTTTACAAGGCCACCATTCGCCCATGCATGGAGTATTATTGACACATCTGGGCTGCTGCATCTACCACTAGTCTCTCCCTCTTAGATAGTCCAAAAAAGAGTTGTCAATCTAATCGGTCCCACTTTATTAACTAAGCTCCAGCCCCTGTCTCATCGCCGCAATGTTGCAGCACTGTGCCTGTTTTACAAATATTTTAATGGAGTGTGTTCTCATGAACTTGTTTTACTTGTACCCCCTCGACGTACATATCCTCGACAAACCCGCTTAGCAATAAGATCTCACCCCTTCATTGTTGATGTCCCTAAATACCAGAAAGCTTTCTATTCTAATAGTTTCTTCCCTCGAACATCTACACTTTGGAATTCCCTTCCTGTTGCTTGCTCCCATGGCTGTACTGATATGCAAAAGTTTAAATGTAACATAAACAAATATCTTGTTAATCTTTCCTAGACATGGCCTCAAATAATAGCCCCTTACGTCCAAGTGGCGATATACTTTGTAAGGGGTGAACATGAGTAAAAAAAAAAATATTCCTCTGGCCTTCTTCATGTGATTAACCTCGACAGGATAGGAATTCTGGGGCCCGTGGCGCAGTGGATAGAAGCCTTGAATTTCAACGGTTTCAGTTGAGCATTGATTGAAGACAGCAGTTTCAATCCTACTCAAAATAGGCCAGAGGTTTAATTGGTGAAAACCTGGTGAGACCACAACTGAGGATACAGTTACGAAACCCAGCATTCCTATCACGTCGCAGTTAATCACCTGAAGAAGGCCAAAGGATGAGTTAGTCGAAACGTGGTGAAACAATAACAACAACTATGAAAATGGGGATAACACTCAACGAATAAACAAATAAATAAATAAATACAAAAATTACCCATCTGAAAGGATTGCGATAAAAAAATTATATAAAATTCGTCTGTGAATAATGAATTATTTACTGGAAGTAAATATGAGACAAGGTCAGACATCTTAAACAACTGCTGCTGTCACCTTTAGTTCTTATAGCTCATACATATATACACACGTGAAATAAATACATACATTGATTAATTATCAACTAGATGACCTGGATCCCGCCGCTGCCCGGGCAAGCAGGTTAACTTTACATTGATATTTTATTATTAATGACATACATATCCATTACTAGTACTTTGATGTTAACGCATATCGCAGTTTCTACTTCCTACTATGTACATACAGAATATGAATGCGCGTACATTAAATGTATATATAAATAAAACAACTGATTGATTTTACGTTTTCTTTTTTCCATACACCGTAAATCCAAAATTATTCAGTATTTATAAATCATATCTCCTAGAGAAAGCATCATCGGGTCATATCTTCAATCCAAACTAACGAGAAAAAATGGACCTCGTGTTTTTATTACTAAAATGACTCTGAATAATATACTTTTAAATATAATTCACGCGAGTAAAAAGAACTTAATTTAGAATGTCTTTTAAAACGTTAATCAATTTAGCAAAAGTCCACCAATTCATGAATGATAAATTTCATTCTGACCAACAGTATTGATTTAGACAATAGTCGTTATATACCTAATGTACTATCATCACTGAAAGCATATACAATGCACTGGACAAGGCAGTTGAAATTATTTTTTGTATTATTTAAACTATGATTCTCATCTTGGTTGTTTTTTAAAACCAAACATTTTTTTCACTATTCACCAATCACATTCAGTGTGAATGCACTTGAAGATGGCCGGAGGTTACATCGGCCGAAACGTTGTGAACAAAAAACAACTAAGATGAGAATCATAGTCCAAATAATACAAAAAATAATTCTAAAACCTCATCTCAAAAATGTACATTCATCATATCAAGGCAGTTGAAGTTATGGCGGTAGCAGGTGGCATATCTTAAGCGGTTAAAAATGTCTGTTGTGAATCTGTTTTATAATTAAGTGTCTGGGATGACCTGGGAGTACATGTATATGGGAAGTGAATCTGCGCTCCTCAAAATCCCCCAAATGTGGTCTTACCACAGGAAACATACCCAGAGTTAATATGAGGATCTGGAGTTGTTTAAAAGGTTGAACAAGAAAATGTGCAAAAGGAAAATGGACGGGAAAATTATCTCCGGGTGGTAGGGTGGAGTATAGTTGAACAGCCTAATCATGGGTATCCGAAGAAGTACACATTCTATTAAACTCTTAGATGATATCTTGACTTGTACTACAATTCCGAAAAAAATAATTGACCTGGGAGTAATGATTACAAAGGAGCAACTGTGTGCTTTTACAAAACTTCTAAATACTGCAGGATGTACTTTAAGCTTATACGCAGTTTCTATCAGCTAAGGGAAAATGGATAATTGTACGGCGGAACAAATTGATAATTATAATTAATAATAAGAATGGATAATTGTACGTTGTGAACAAAAAACAACTAAGATGAGAATTCTTTTAACTTTTTTGAAGTTTTACATTTGGATTTTACCGTCACTGGATTTTTTTCTTCCGCCAGACTATCCATTCGTGTGTAATCACCTTTTTCTTTACCATATTCCCTCTGCTTCACTTTTTTTTTGTTTTCAAGTAAGATCTTTGACTTACTTATTGTTTCATCAAATACTTCTGCATGCAAAATCCGATCCCGCATTTTGCTAATTCCTACCCTCTGATGAGAAGGAAAGTATTTCTTCGAAACTCCGCGGATTAAGGACTATCCATTTATCTAGTGTTTCCTTTTCAGATTAAATATGTTTTTAACTCATCTCAAAGTGTTTTTTTAACATATTTTATTAACTGTTTGCTCATATTATAAGCTTTTTATTCTATTTGGTTTTATCGAGCTTTTACATCTGGCTGAGATAATTTTATAAATATAATTCTTTAATATTTATAATTTACTTTAATTTTACCATCTTGGATCATTTTGGTAAATTTAATTGTAATTTTCATTTTATATATATATATATATATATATATATATATATATATATATATATATATATATATATATATAACACATGAGACACGTGATGCTTTTATGAAGTACACCTACACTAAATCTATTTAGCTTACATGAAATAAAAGAAAACAGTGTTTAACCTTTGTCACCTGATGAATCCTTGCAAGACTGAATGGTAGACATTTATTGGTAAAATAAAAATTGATCAGTTTCCTGTAATCGATATCAACCAAATGCACTCAGACGATCGATTTTACTCGCCTTTCGATCATGAATAAATCACTTGCCACATAGATCGATCAGGTATTGATTCGCATTTAGTCAGTTCTTATTGAGTGATTTTCGCCTTTGATCATGTAAACCCAACTAAATAAAACACTAAAACTGATTGCCTTTGATAAAGCGGTTGAAGATAATGACAAACAATCGATTATTTGATAGTTTACAATCTTCACACTAAAATCATTTAAATGTTATTTTATGACCATTTGCAAGCAATGCTATTACAATAATATAAACTAGCGTGACATGTGGAAATTACACAGAGAACTCATTCATATGTAATATATTGATGTTGGCATTCTGTAGATGTTCAGTGTAAATGGAGACGCGCTGATATTATTGTAGCTTTTTTGTTCAAACTGCAAAAATATTTATCTAAGCTAACACGAACACCCGGTAAAGCCCGGTCGTAAAGTGCGCTATGATATTTTAATTCTTGCAGATTTCGTATATATTATTATAGAGTTAATGTTCTGTCGATTTTTATGTTATAAAGTTGAAATTTCAAAAATAAAAATGTGTATCCGTATTACTTGGGTCCATTAGCTTGAATCGAAAACAAAAAAAAAAAACTCATGAAAAAAAAAAAAAAAATATATATATATATATATATATATATATATATATATATATATAACTTGAGTCCCTTCAGTCATAATCGAAACCAAAATCAAAACTTAAGAATTCTTGGTAAAATTATTTATTACAAGAAATAGAACATAACAATTAAACAACCCGGGTGTAAGCGTGACACATAAAAGAACACACACGTTATCGTATTAATATACAGATTATAAGAGCCCACCACCATATAAACGATAAATTTCTTTCTGACCAACAGTATTGAGTAAGACAATGGTCGTTCTTTAGCTAATGTACTAATAATCATCCCCGAACGCATATACAATGCAGTGAACAAGGCATTTAAAGTTATGGCGGTAGCTCTTGACGTATCCAAATTTGTTAAAAATGCCTGTTGTGAATCTGTTCTCTGTAAAATTAAATCATACGATATTAATGGAAGATTATTTAATATAAATGTTTTGTAAGAAAATTCCAAATTCTCGACAATCGTGCATCCAAACAATATGACATCAGTGCTAATGTTGCCATGAGGTCGACCGTTCGACCTCTATTATTCCTTATATTAATAAATAACCTTATTGATGAAATTGTACCAGAGATGGGTAGATTTGCTGATGACACTACGCTCTATTTTAGACATATGAGAAGAAAGAACGCACACATATCCAACATAATGTATGAATCCTTCGAAGAAGACCTTTAATCTGTAGTAGAATGGAAGTGTAAATGGAGAGTAACAGTAAATGCTACTAAGACAAAACACCTTGCCTTTAACAATTATAAGAAACTTTTACAACCACTGATTTACATCGATAATAGCAACTTCCCTGAGGTTTAATCATCCAAACTCCTCGACCTAATATTCACAAGCAACATGAATTGGAGCAAATGCATAGAAGACACTGCCACGGCTGCTGCAAAAAAGAAAGGCTCCCTCTACTGGGCTAGAAAACTTATCACACTTGACAATATTATATATCTTTACAATGCCAGCTATCGTCCATGCATAGATTATTGTTGTCACATTTGGACCAGAGCATCAAGCACTATTTTCGATATTAGACTGGACATAAAAAGGGTCATCAATCTGATGCGTCCACAGTGTCCACCAAGCTGTAGCCCCTGACATATCACCGTAATCTTGCATCTGTATGCTTGTTTTGCAAGTATTTCAATAGAATTTATCTCGATTCAATCGCAGCACCGGTGCTCCTCTTGGTGTGAATACCCCCGACCAAACCGACAAACGGGAAAAGCCAATCCTTTCACTATAGACGTCACTAAACAATGGAAAACTTTATACTTCGGTTGTTTCTTCACTCGAACTGCTAGCCTTTAGAAATCCCATGTTCTTTGCTTCTCTGGCTATACTAATATATCTCCTGTGGTTCAGATTGTATAAGAGTGTATATACGTTTGTATTTACATGTCACAGTCATTCATCTGTATGGTGTGTTTATACGTGTGTTCGTCTATGACCGTCTGGCGTCGTGATCGTCTAATCTAGACTTCATTGCGTGTGTATGTATATTTAAATACAGTTCATGATATGACAAGTTATACATAAATACCTTCACAACTCAAAGGACGAATAGCAATTATTTGGGGTTTCAACATTTTGCCAATCAGGAACATAGCTGCTCCATTTTGGTCTTGTTTGACGGAAAGCTGCAATGGAAATTCTTCCCAAGAAATGGCAGAGCCTCGGGTTTTATTTTCGGCGACTTTTTAGTCCAGAGTGACCCCCCCACAGCTTTTTTTTTGGGGGGGGGGAAGTTGCACCGATGATTTTTACTATCGTCGGTTTTGATCCCCTCTACTTGGAGTCATCACGATCTGAAGACCGTCTCTGTTCTTCTCTCGACTCCAACTGCCTCAACTAATTTCCACGTATCTCAAAAAGACAATCTCCTCTTTTAAATGATGTCATAAGTATATTTTTTAATCAATTTTCTTTATTGATTATTATATTGTACCCAATATATATTTGTTTTATTTTACAGCAAGGCAACCTTTTCTGTCATTTCATGCTGAAAATTTTGTTTAAGGTTTTTCCAATGGGATTTTTTTTTAATTCAATCTTCACCCCAAACAAAGCAAGTGCCACTTTGAAGTCGGGGGCTACTATCGGGGACATAAGTTGCAGGGGCATTATGGAGGGAGATGAGTAGCAAGATGTTTGTTCACATCACACTCGAACTTCTGCATATCAGTACAGTTTGAAAAGTAGAATCCCGGAAGGGAGTTCCAAAGTCTTGCAGTTCTGGGGAAGAAACTATTGGAGTAAAAGGCTTTCTTACAACTAGGGATCTCTACTATAAAGGGGTGGGACTTAGTTGCTTGTCGAGTTTGTCGGGGGTGTTCACGTCGAGGAGGTACACGTGCTTGCAGTTCGTCAGAGCATTCACCATTAAAGTACTTGTAGAAGAGGCAGAGGAATGTAACATTTCGTCGATGGGACAAAGACTGAAGCCTAGATGACAGTTCAAGACCTATCAGGTTGGCGACTCTCTTTTAAACCCTGTCCAGGAGTTATTAGAGAAAGCAGCAGATGCACCAGCCCAAATGTGACAACAGTACTCCATACATGGGCGAATGGTAGCCTTATAGAGGTACAGGATACTTTCAGGCGTAAGTAGTTTTCTAGCACGGTAGAGAGAGAGCCTACTTTCTTTGCAAATAATCACCTGATGTTTTTACATGTCATTATTCTAAGTTGTCATCTAAATTGGTATGATAACATTTTAAAGTTACATTCCTAAATTAATGTAAAAAAAATATTCTAAATATTTTTATTAGTCTAAAACACATTTTAAGTGACGGCACTTTTTGACTTGAATAATCATAAAAATCGTCGACCAGCAAAACTTTCGGCATTGCTTGGCCAATAATGTACATGTAAAGTGACATCTCGCTGCTCAACTCCCTACTTAGAATGAATTTGTAGATAAGGTCTGTTATTCACAGTAGCCTTATCGGTCTTAATTGTAATGTGTCTCATTTAGAGTGAATATAAGTAAAATGATTTTTTTAAATGGCAGATTCTTATGCATATTTATGACTGACTTATCTTCATTATCTATCTATCTATCTAACTATTAATCACCTTCTCTCGCTCATGCTTTCTCTCTCTTTCCTTTTTCATCACTCCCCTCTCTTGCTATTTATCATCAGCCAAAGGTAATAAACAAACTCTAAAACAGGAGAATGAAAAAGACCATTATAAATAATAGGAAATATCACCACACGTATTAATATTATATATGGCATAACTAAACGAAAATAACAGAGAAAAACAACGAAAGATACTACTGACAAACAAGATTAATTTTAGATCATGTATTTTTATTTTATTACATTTAATTGGCTTTGAAAACTCGACTTTTTGTACCAGCCAGGAAGATTCAGGGCATCATTATAGCAACCCCGGGACTTTCTACTCTCTTAAACTTTCCTTCTTCTCGTTCGATTTAGATCTAGTAGACTATCCTCCCAGGTATAACCTCGTTCATCGAGAAAGGTTAGTTTATTTTCTGTTGCTGAAAGTTATTTTACCAGATAATACTGTGCACAGGTAATTTTGTATTTTTCCAAAGTGTTCCTTCGGGGTGGATGGTTTTCTTCAAATTAATCTTACACTGCCTGTTCCGGCCGTGAAAGATACTTAAATAATTTTTTTTTCAAGCTGTTCTTTTCACAGCAGCCGAGAATTTTGAGCACATTCCGAATTTAGGATTTGGTTCACTGGAGAAAACGGAGATTTTTTCTTCTTTAATTCTATATGGTTTCATTCAACCCGATGACATTACCTTCCTTTTCGAGGAGAGGATCATTACTGGTCGCCTTTTTTTCTGGTTCTAACACTCTTATGTGAGCATAATGGGTGACTCAACGGGTAATATTTTTCTAATATATAAAATATAATCAACCACAGAAGCTGTTTTATCTCGCTACTGGTAACCGATATTCTTTATTGTCTTTGCGTAAAATTATTATTTCACCTTAAGTAAAAACTGTTATTTCCTCTATCAATGTGTTGAATATATATATATATATGTGTGTGTGCGTGTGAATATATATATATATAGAGAGAGAGAGAGAGTAAATCATCTTATTACTTTTACACCTTATACCAATCAACAGCCCACACGCTTATATGCATGTCCAATAGTTTAAGTGCATTCTACCAGAATACAATAGCTACAGAAACTTGTGAATTAATTTATGTCATATTTCAAAATGTGCCATACGTTTTTTGTAGTAACTGATCATATTTTCATACAATTTAATGACTGCTGTGTCCGAGTAATCTATATTGAGGATATTTAGCTTTAACACAAGAGGATGTTACTGGCGCGAGATTTTATATCTTTGTTCCGTCTACGTGATGAGAAATTCTCAAACGCACCTTAGTGTCTTCATTCTCTTAGTTTACTGTCCATTTTCACTAACTTTTCATTATTCTATCCATTATATATTCTTCCTATTTTTTCCTTTTCCTCAAAAAACAAAACAAAAAAGAAAACCGCTTCATTCAGTCTTGCCAAACTATGGATACACACTGAAGAGTGTTTGCGCGTAAAATTATTGCGCAAGAGTTGCACAATCTCTACCCACACCTCTTCTGGCACTGTCTTAATTTCAGTCGCAAGTATATATAAGATTAAGACGGCTGGGAAAATGCCGATATAAGTGGAGAACACATACAGCACCTAGTGTTCACAAATGGTTACCCATCTGGTAATGGCCAGGTTCATCGTTGCTTAGCTTCAATTGTTTTGCGAGAACCCGTGTGTCAGAGCAATCGTGGATCTATTTTTTATTATTATTATTATTATTATTATTTCTTTATCTTCATTTTCTTTTCCTTCTCATCACTGGGTCGACCCTTATAAAAGCCTATGGACCATTCGAGGATAAGGGTTAAAAGAATTATCAGTTGGACGGTGATTGCGGCCATGAGAGGATTGGAAACCATACAAATTATGAATCCTCTGTTACATGATAAGGGCTGTCCCCTTTTCATGTAAGTAAAAAAAATAGGGAATTAGTTAAATGTAAATATGAAATAGGATAGTCAAGGATTCGAACTTGCAAAGCTAGACTTGGAATTGAGAATTCCAATCATAAGTTAAAATAAACACAGAATGTTATTATAAATGGAATGTCCAGTAAATTGTTGATTCTGTTAAAATATTTAATAAATGCAAATTTGATTGGAAACTATTCACATTCTTAGAAAGAATGCATAATAAAATATGGGTTACAGAATTAGAGAAGTAGGTTAAATTCCTTTGTAAAACACCAAAGAGAATGGGAAATTTCCTGGTCGTCAGAAATGGTTTCAAAAACGTGCAAATCGCGCATGTTGATAACACGTGAGTTGTAGTCACGTTTACCAGACCTACGTGTGATTTCTCAATATAGGAAAGAGTTTGAAGTTAGAAGAAGCGAGATCAGTCAGATCAGAGAAGCAGAGAAGATCAAACCGATTCTCCGTTAGAGTCAAGGCTCCCTCCGGAAGCTAGAGGGTTTAGAAATAACCATGTAACAACTTTGAATCCCTGAAATACAAAATCATGTCCGACCGGTCGAAGAAGAAATAAACGTATCATCATGTGATTTTGTATCTGCGTCTTCGTGTTGTCATTCAATAGAAAAGTTGATGTCCATTTATATTATAAGAACTTTATGAAAATCATCATTACCAAAACAAAGGTAAAGTGAAATTGTATTAATATGAACTTTGTGTTTATAAAAATGTACAATTGTCAAAACGTAAATGTCAAACGCACTCTCAGTCTATCTATCAAGCTATTCATAAATCGCTTCTAGTTGAATTACAGGCTTGGTGCTCTTGTAGTAGTATGTACCTGTCTGTCTTCTTATATATAAGAACTGTCTCTCTTTATATATACCCTGTTTATGTCTCCGA
Source organism: Euprymna scolopes (assembly GCF_053919585.1). Lineage (NCBI taxonomy): Eukaryota > Metazoa > Mollusca > Cephalopoda > Sepiida > Sepiolidae > Euprymna > Euprymna scolopes. The sequence goes on from NC_136509.1 coordinate 94,618,567, forward strand.
TATGCTATCTCTTACAAACATGGACATCCTAAGACAATATGAACACTCACAATGTGATTTCAAAATAAAAAAAGTATTTGGGTGCCATCAGCTAGAATCGAAACCGAAAGCAAAACTGTAGCATTCAAAGCTTGTGACGTTACCACTGTACCAACGTAACACGTATATGAACTGATTAAAAATAAACTAAGGTCGAATGTACACAATGTATAAAGATTTTTTTTTCAATTTTTACCCCTTTTTGACTCCATAAAAACTATTTTAACCGACTAAAGACTTATAAAAGAACGGTTCATACAAAATTTAATCATTTGAAGTCTCTAGCGCCATTCTGCGACTTTAATTTCGGATGAGATAGTTTGAAAATATAGAAACAGACAGACAGACAGATATAGTGAGTTTTATAAATTAGATAAGCTTATATTTACTGCACCCTTTGCTCACATTTCGACAAGTACATTTACCTATCGATCTATGCGTTAATCAACCAGGATATAAATCAATAAATTTCTAAAGTAACCAAAAAACTGATTAGTCAATGTTCAGTAATAGAAATAACACTATTTCTCAAATATTCTACGTCAGCAAATTTCTCAGACCAAGTATATTTAATGTGAGAAGATATCAAATGAAATCGATTATATCACACGTTTAGATATCATAGTTATTGAGAGCAAGTGATCTCACATTTAATAAGCTTTGTTTATCAATTTTACTGGGGGTTGGTATTTTATAAGAATGTCAGCTAAATGTGTCATTGAAAATCACATTTATTCAGTTTATTTTAAGAAAAATTATTTTGTAATACACTTACTAAGACATTCATAACATTTTTTAAGTTCTTTTTAAAAATATATTTCGTAATAACATTTCTTCGTACTATTTAGATTCATCTGACTACGGTTCTCATCTTGAGTGTCATTGTCTCTTCAAAAATCCTGCTTCTGCTAGTCCTCAGACTAGTTGATGATCAGTTTGTAAGTTATAATTGTATTAGATTTAAATTAAATTTGTACAGATATATTTATATTATGTACTAGAACAGAAACGGCTTGTATAAACTGCCAACTGATACGACACCCACACACCACACCCATATATGTACACATTTATATATATATATATGCACACATATATATATATACATAATCTCTCTCTATATATATATATATATACCTCTATATATATATATATATACATCTCTCTCCCTATATATATATATATATATATATATATATTTCAGAATGTGACATATATTTTATTATTTCCACAGCCAGAGAACATTGCAGCTCGCGCACACACACACACACACACACACACATATATATATAATATATATATATATATATATATATATATATATATATATAATGTTATTTGTTTTTGTTTTTGCGATATGTTTTGAATGAATTCAATTATTTACGAAAATACACTTCAACCTAAATGCTAGTTGGGAATAATTTTCCCTTTAACTAACTTTGTACCCCTACATAAATAAATATATATATATATATATATATATATATATATATATATATATATATATAGTATGATAGTTCAGTGTACAATCTTGAGAAAGAAACAAAACAATAGAGCCCTAGTAGATATGTTGTTTTTTTTGCAAGCAGTTACAGCTGTAACGTCTCCTCGAGGAGGTGGTTAAGGACTCTTATTTCTCTAGATTCTCGACTTGTGTCGTCTAGACTCCTCGGAGGTTGTTACATAAATCTGGTATACTGAAAGCGAATATCGAAGCGCCAGGCAGGAAGAAGACAAACAATTGTAGTCTATCTACAAAAGCTTAATTTTGACAAAATTATGTACAAAATGTTTTTACAATTCCCATTCAGATTTTGTAAGTTCTTTTCAAAGTTTCAACTCTCTTCACAGACAGCGACCGACGGATGGATGAGGTGGGGAGGGGTCACGTCTCTTCTCGGACTCAACAAGCAATCTGCTTTGAAACTCTCCACTCACTCTGCGACTCAACTCTGTCTCTTCACACTCTGATCTGAAACTGAATAATTTTCGCACGACAGTCGTATATATAGTAAGGTATGTGGATGGGGTGGAAATTCTCCCTAACCAATAAGATTCCGCCACGAAATCTCCACGAAATCGAAAGCTTTTAGGGTTTTGCGTGGGTACAATTCTCACGCTGAACCTAAAGTACTCATTCTCCAGGCCAGGTGTCAATTCTGACATCCGCCACTGAGTTCATTTAAGGCCAGACAAGGTTCTAAGTGAAATTTCCTGTTGTCAACTTTAAGCCGTAAAATATATTTCTCTGGTTTACAAACAATATCTATTTTGACATGAAATAAAATATATATATATTTATCTTCTCTATCTTAAATCCTTGGGTAATCTGGCGTCACCCGGGAATACAAAGCTATCTCAGCGTAGTTCTAACGCTCCTCAATGGGGGATTACGTTACACAGCACTTACAACTGTTTCATCAGTCGTTTCAGGCAGTTTTTGATTACTGTTCCTTTTTTTTCGCAAACGTGACGATGCATTAGCTCAATAAATTTAAATGTAATTTTAACCGAAACATCCCGATTTTAAACGAAACAGTAATGGTAACTGTCTGAAGACGACTGAAAAAATTCAGATGAAAGTACTTGCTAAAACACAACCAAAAGAAAAAATCGATGGTCGTTTTATATTCTGTTATAAATTGTTTAATAATTTTGACATATTTTTTGAATTCTACATTGTTTTAATTAATCCTGAATATATAAGCAATATTCGATATCAAATACATCGTACATAGAAGTTTCTGTTCCAGTGCCCCAGGTTTAATATTGAATATAGATATAACGACACGCACCTAATGTTACTCTTCAGATCACCGAAGTTAAGCAACGTTGAGCCTGGTTATTACCAGATGGGTGACCATTTGAGAATTCTAGGCGCTGTATATGCTCTCCGCTTATCTTGGCATTTGTTTCCAGTCGTCCTGAACATACACTCCACTTGCCACTGGTATTTAACAATGTCAGCCCAGGAGAGGTGTGGTTGGAGATTGCACACTTCTTGCTACAAAAACTGTACGCGCAGGCACCACTTCGCGCGTATCCATAGCCTGTCAAGGAGCCTCGCATGAATATATATATATATATATATATATATATATATATATATATATATATATATATATATATATATATATAACTTGCCACTGGTATTTAACAATGTTGACTCAGGAGAGGTGTGGTTGGAGATTGCGCACAAAAAATTCACGTGCAGGCACCCCTTCGTGGGTATCCATAGTCTGTTAAAGACTGAAGGAGTCTATATATATATATATATATATATAATACAGAAAGGCTAATAAAGAAATGCAAGAAATTAGTGTCGATCACACTTCATTGACTCGAATGAATTGATACTCATCGAACAAATCAATTGTCTAGAAACAAAATTGGCATCGCATGTATAATTAATGAAACCTAACAAAGTTATCACTTACATTGCTGTCTGACATCCCGAAATTATTTAATTATCATGTGTTTGTATTTTCCGATATTCCTTGTTGTATTTCGTTTATTGGCGTTTAGGATCGATCTTGGTTTCAATCGGTAAGTAAACTCGTTCTTCTCTTTCTCCTCGCGTCACCTTTATATTGTTTTTTTTTTTTAAGTTTTTGTATTAAAAGAGAGCGGTATAAAGGGTGAGAGAGATAGCAAGAGTGAGTGAGGGAAGAGTAAGGGGAGGGAGAGATGGAAAGAGAAAGATAGAATAAGAGAAGAACGAAAAGTAAATACGGAAGAGTAAGAAAGAGTGAGCGGGAGAAGAGAGGGATGGGAAGACTGATTGAGGTGATAGAGAGATGGGAGGAGTGAATGAAGGGCAAGGGAGATGGGAAAAGTGAAAGAAGAAAATAGAGGGATTGGAAGAGTGAGTGAGGCGAGAGAGATGTAAAGAGAGATAGAAAGAAAGAATAAAGGGAGAGAGAGAAGTAAATAGGGAAGAATGAGAAAGTGTAAGTGGGAGGATAGAGAGGTGTGAGGAGTAAAGAGATAGAAAAGAGGGAGAAATAGAAGGAGTATGTGAGGAAGTAGAGGAATAAATAGAAAGCACAAGTAAAGGAAGAGATGCAGATGGAAAGAGTTAGTGAGAGTAGATAAAGATAGAATGGGAGTTGGGAGAGAACGAGAGTGGAAGAAAAGTAAAAAAAAAAAAAAAAGAGATTTGGTAAAAGATAGCAAATCGATACCCGTTGATATGATTCATTTTTATTTTCATTGATCTTTTTCGGATAACAAAAGTGACACTTTTTATTAAATAAACTGATATCTTGTTGCTATTGATTCTGTAAATTCATCAATAAATATCCGAAAAACTTCGTTGTTTCCTGGATTTTTCATAAACTTCCGCTTCCGAGTTATCATCTGATTAATTGAAAATTCCATCCATTGATGATTTAGAAATAGGATTCGCACTTAGATTCTACCATGAACAATATTGATTTGCTACAGAGCATACTTATAAGCAGTATTCTTGACAATCGACATTGATTATTAGTTATGAAAGACCATCAAAATCATTATTATTATTATTAGACATATCCTGGAGACCCGACGTTGCCCGGGATTGAATTGTGATCAACGGTTGTTTCACTATCCCATATTTTATTGTCATCGAAATCTGTGAAATCGTTCATTTTTTATCCTTCTCGCAGCTTCTTAGTCCTCAATACATTATAGTCTCTCTCTCTCTCTCTCTCTCTCTATATATATATATATATATATATATATATATATATATATATTAGCAAAAGTACCTGTCATTGACTGGGTTCAAAAACAGCCTACAGAAAATGGACTCTGATTGATGAAAGTATGATAGGTTATGAAAAGGAAGGGTTGTAAAGATATAGCTTCGAATTTGGGGGTATCAAAACCAAAGCAAAATATGATGAAAGTAAAAATATAATAGATAAACCCCATGATTTATTATACCATACCTGTTCACACTGAAACACTTATCACAATATTCTGTGGATCTATATTAAAAAACGTTGTTAAACTTTGTGACATATTTCCATTCTATGGAGGGCAAGCGCGAACGAACACCTCATGATTTTATTATACCATATTTTCTTCAAACTGAAACATTATTCTCAAAGTATACTTACGCAGATAGATATGAAAAGTCTTTATTAAAGTTTGCGCCTATTTCCATTCTATGGAGGCCAGGCGCGAACGCAGACCCAACAATTTTATTATACCGTCCCTATTTAAGTTAAAACATACTTATCAAAATATTATTATGTACATCTATACCAAAAACACTTGTAAACGTTTTTTTAAATTTTTAAATTTTTTATTTCCATACTTTGTGGATCAGCCGCACACGCAGACCCCACAATTTTAATGAATCATCATTATGTCAGACCAAACATACCCATTCCTGTGTCTCGATACATATTCTATCATTATATGTGATCAGTTTTCTATAATAGTCAACCATATAGGAGCCTATTCGTGACCCGACACACAGACGTTCAGCTTTATATATATATATATATATATATATATATATATATATATATATATATACTGTTGATTTTATAAAATTATTTTAATATAATGGATGGAATTAAAGTTTAAAATGCAAATATCAAGTATCATGGTTCAATTATGCTCTAAACAGAAACATCCATTTCGAATGCACCCTTGTCATATCAAAGAACCTACTGTTGATATTATATGCTCGGCCTTTCTGCTTGTGCAATGATAATCGGTTGAATTAAAGTTTAAAATGAGAAAGACAAGTATCATGGTTCAGTTGTGCTTTAAACAGAAACATTCATTTTGAACGCGCCCCTGCCGTATCACAGGACCTACTGTTGATTTTATATGTCAAGCCTTTCTGTTTGTGCAGTAATAAGACTCGTTAAATACTCTTGTGGTGTTAGGCTGTATAAGCCGTTAACTTTATTCAAAATTGCCTGTTCCTTTTTTTTTCGTTGGATTATTTTGATTATCGATACTTATCGAAGACATTCCGATACAAAACATTTCTAAATACAATGCCAGGCTCATTTAGTGCATTTGTGCGAAATTTCAAAGAAATCGATCCAGTCGTTTTGGAGTCCATAGGGAACGAACTCTCTCTCACACACACAGTGAACCTTTTAATATAATAGAAGAGATTCGTTTAATAAGTTTGTAATACGTGTGTCCTATGTATATTACTAAAGGGTCGCCCCTTATCAATGCTAAAGGCAAATCCAATATAAAGGTTAATGAGATGAATTGCAGGTTGCTTGATGAATTATATCATGTAATTGTGTTAAATGAGTAAATAAAATCTGATTAATTTGTGGCAACTTTTTCTTGGCTTCGTTTTCTACCTATTTGCATACCAAGCAACGTGCATTGCCAATTGGTCGTGAGAGGCTACTGTTTAGAATCATGTCTAACAGCGGATTGTGTGGAGTTTAGTAGCGAGATTCTATTCACATTACATTTAAATTTTTGCATGTAAGCACACTCAGTTAAGCTTGAAACAGGAAAGGAATTCCAAAGTTTGGTAGCCCGATAGAAAAACTGTTATAGCAGAAGGAGTTTCGGCATCTAGGAACGTCAACGATGTAAGTGTGGAATTTTGCTGCTTGTCGGGTGAGTTGAGATTATTATGTTGAGGGGGGGCTATTACTGTGAGCTCATCAGACCACTTTCCACTACACGAGCAATGGGATAGAGATTGGGGCTTGACCGATAGTGCGGGACTTATTATATTGGAGATTGTTTTTTTATGGACCTTATTTAAGAGGGAGAGACTAGTGGTAGATGAACCAGCCTAAATGTGGCAACAATATTCTATGCGTTGGGCGAATGATGCCTTTATTTATCCTATTCTCTCTTTACTTTTGATTTTTTTAAATTATTTTTTTATATCTCAATAGATTCACAGTCTATTTCTATCATTTTATTCGCATATTCCTTTCTATCGTTTTTATTTAAACGAATCTGTTTTGGGGGTTATTAGACATACGACCTTCCGATTTAGTAGACAGCAAAACCATCCTTTTTTACATTGTTTTGAAGAGTCATATTTAGCGTGGTTCTTTAAAGGTGTTTGCAAGATAGAAAGAAAGACTACAATTCAATGGCTTACGTTTCATTTCCATGTCACAGGTACAAATACTCTCAAACTGTTGATCATTTTTGTTGTGGTGGCACCCACGCATTTACATATGTGGATAATATTACGCATAAATAACAAGACTCGGTTAGTTTGAGTGTGTGTTAACTAGAAGCCACTGAAGGCCGAGCTGAGAGCAGATATGTTCTCCATCCAAGACTCTCTTACCTGACAACCATTATGTAAATATACTGTAAATATACTTTTCCTAATACACTTCTTATTGATCTACCTTTGTTTGTTGAGTGTTCATTTGTATTGCCTTAAACGTTATTTGGTTCAACCTGCAAACATAACAATGTTCATATCCGTAATGTAGATTGATAATTTACTTAATCCTTAAAAAAAAGCTGATTTACAAAAACAGCAGTTGTCTTGATGATACGTTGTTTAGAACACTCGTGTTTAGTTCTTGCAACACATCCTATCGTTTAGTATGAGATGATCCCCAGAAACGCAGCAAATTCCGTATCATTTTTACAATGAAACCATAAGAGTATAAATAAAGTTCAGCAATTGTTTTTATCGTGGTTCAGTGATATATGGGACACTGGAAATCGTCTAATCAGTAGTAGATCTGATTTTGAATAGATTTACACACACGGAACCTTAACTACCAGATCTTTAACTGTGTGTTTAACTCTGATATAAGATATATTGAAACAATCCTCAAGTGATTCTTAAACTGAATAAGTTTATCACAAACCAAATTCGGGCAGTGGCAAGAGTAAAGTGTTTCGGTTTTCTTGTTTACAAATTTGCACGTCATATCCAATTATAATATAAAACATATTAGTATAACAAAAAAAAAACCTGTTGAATATCCATGAATGGAACTTGGTGAACAAATCAGATATAAACTGAAGTACGAGGTTCCTTCAATAATTTTGCAGAGTTTTTTGTACAGGAATTTAAAATTGTCGTAGACTCTTGGAAATTCAGTATATTATTGTTATACATTTTATGGGGTGACTGACAAATTTTCATGAATTCAGGTTGAAAGGAACAGTTACAGCAGGAATTGGAATACCGTCATCAATGGACCTGAGGTCATCTCGTCAGCATCAGATAAAGCCAAACTATTTGCCAAGAACTTTGCGGCTAATTCTACCCTTTGCGACCAAGGCCATCAACTCCCCGTATTTCCGGTTATATCTCATAGGATTAGTGAATCTCTCAACAAAGGTTTCCTTTCTAGGGAAATTGCTCTAGACATATCAAAGGGCTTCGATAAGGTATGGCATAAAGGCCTACTTCACATTTCCACCTACGGTATAACTGGAAATTGTTTTCTCAATTATTAAATCATTTCTCTGATAGGCTCATAAGAGTAGTAGTTGATAGGCAGAAATCAGAAGCCCACAGTATTAATGCTGGTGCCCCTCAAGGGTCCATCCTGGGTCCAACTCTCTTTCTGATCTACATCAATAATCTCCTAAAACACATACTTAAATCTTTCGTTGACATATATGCTGATGACACGACCATCTATGGCAACACATTAAAGGCCGTAAATGACAAAGTTCTCCCTGATTCTCTCTCCTCTGATCTTGAGCGCGTGGTACAATGGGGGAAGAGGTGGCTGGTTACTTTTAATGCATCTAACACAGGCTTCTATCTTTACATCATCAACGCTCTGATCTCCATATGGCATCAATTGAAATGGATGGCTCTCGTATTGGGGAGGCTCCATGTTTTGACAAGCTTCTGGAATTGACCTTTACTCCTGATCTGAAATGGAACACGCACATCAAATTTCTTCCCAAGGTCGCTGGAAAGATGGCAGGATCCTTCTACCGCTCCAGTAGATATCTCACTGGTGATGCAATTCTCTATCTATTTAAAAGCCAAGTACGCCCAAGGATGGAATACTGCTGCCATACCTGGGCAGGAGCTGCTAAAAACAGCCTATCCTGCCTTGATAGAGTACAAATTAAATTTCGTAGCCTAGTGGGGGATACCCTATTCTCTTCCCTACAATGTCTCTCCCACATAAGGGGCGTTGAAAGCCTGTCGTTGTTTTATCGTAATTTCCATGGGAAGTGCTCGTCTGAGCTCCAATATCTGGTCCTGCTCGCCAATCTTTCACGAAAAACACCCGTCTTGCTGAAACCACTGTCTGTAATTTCCCCCCACTCTTTATCTGTGCCTAAATCAAAACGTAGATTCTATGAGCAAAGCTTCTTTCTTAGAAGTGCACGCCTGTGGAACTCTGTTCCGTTTACCTGTTTCTAACGTGACTACAACTTGGATGTCTTCAAGTCCAACATAAACAAGTTCCTGATAAACCGCCCACTTAAGTAAGACACATTATAATGATTACTACGATATTGTCCCTTTGATTACTGTACACGCAATAACCCTTATCCTCGAGTGGCCTCCGGGCCTTGATAAGTGGTGACTTCCATGTAAAAAAAAAAATACACCCTACTAAAGCCTGATTGTCACAACTGATGAATTTCAAAACTGCAATCTGGAAGTGAGGACACTATAGAAGGATATATAATAGAATTCTGTTTTAAATGTGGAAAATTTTCACAGAAACGTATGGAACGCTTTAGACTGCGTTTGTATGAATCGAGCATCATTTTTTGAGTGCCATACGGGATTCAAGGAAGGCAGGGAGTTTGTGAGAGATGATGAGAGGTGTGAGAAAACTAAGCAAGTTAGAACACCAGAGTTGATTGGCCAAATAAAGAATATCATGAATAAAGAGCGCCGTGTGTCCATAGAGACAATAAGTTCACAGTTTGATGTCAGTGTGGGAACTGTACACTCAATTATTCGCGAGGAACTGAAGATGCAGAAGATTTGCGCGAATGCACCAGTCCACAACTTTATCTTTGTAACAAACTATTTAAACAAGATGGGCATTAAGACAGTTCGTCACCGTTCCTATAGTCCAGACCATGCGCCTTGCAACTTTTGGTTGTTCCTTAAGCTTAAAGAAAACCTTACAGGACTATTTCATGAGACAATTGAGGAGATAAAATAGGCTGTGCTTAGTCCTTGACACGCTTACAAAAGAGGACCTCCATGGGGTCTTCCAAAAGTTGTCGAAACGGTACAACAAGTGCATTGCAGCCGGAGAAGATTACTTCGAAGAAGAGTAGGGTTCCATATAGTGCGCTATCAATAAAAGTGCCCATACAAAAGATACGGGATACTTATTGAAGGCACCTCGTATAGATGTATTCAATATAGTTAATGATTTCATCCTTGGCATTATTTAGGATGGGAGGGTTTCAGTTTATACATCACTCTATTATGGTAGATTGGAACATCTCGTTATCTTCCAAACTGATTCACCTCTTTAAGTCATCAAAATTTATTAATAAATTAAATTTCTCTCCGTTATAAAATTTATCGATTTTTTTTCCCCCAATTTCTCGCGTAATGTTAAAGCCTTTCACTTTGCATGTGCAGCATTATTTTCGGAACAAGCTATTTCGAAACACGTTATATTATAATTACAATCTGGAAGAAGGAAAATTACAATGATTATTATGAAAACTCAATTGTATGCAATAGTTAAGTGCGAATTTAATCAACAAACAAAAAATCCTAATCTATCACATATTTTGTATTCCGTAAATTTTGTCACCCGTAATTATAGTCTCTCTTGCATTATCGTTTTTAAGTTATATTGATTTTTGTTAATTTTAACAATAACTGAATTGGAGATAAAGCGTCTCCTAGGAGATTAGGGAAAGCCAATTACCTCCCTTAGATCCGAACGATCGCCCACATTTTAGACGTAAACATTCACACACACACACACACACACACACACACACACATATATATACTCAATTAATTTGTGATTTTTGTGTATATTATTGTTATATTAAAAATCTTATTTTTCTATTTGTTTTTAGTTTTGCTTACGATTTACTTTTTCCTTTGACATTAATGCCTGAGCTATCAAGGCTAAAAATTAAAACATGAACCAATAGCTATTACGTTATGTATGCATATCGTAATGCGTCGTTCGACCTTTACCTGACAAATTCCATTTCTTGAATTTTCACACTTTTGCACCGATTTTCCCCGGCTAAAACCCAAATATACAGTTTCGCATAGGTTCGAATAGCCTATGTATTAAGTTTCATGAATGTACACCAGAAACTGACAGAGGAGTTTGATAGGAAAACTTTTTAAACAAATATATATTCGCATACATAAATATATATAGAAAGCGGTTTGTGTTTACTATAACCTTATTACGCAAGTATAAATCATGTAGAATATCTGCATGAATATAATTACACTTAAAAGTTAACTAAAGATGATCATCCCATAAGAAAACCGAAAAAAAATCAAATAGGGGATTAATTAAAGTGAATGTTTATAAGAATATGCAAATTGGCTAGATATTTTGCAGGAGAATGCAATTCCCTGACCCATTTATAACAAAGTTGTATTTTCTTTTTCAAAAAATAGAGAAAAGGGTTTTCATTATGAATGTTAATACACAAAAAAAATTCCAAATTCGTAGGAGCATAGCGTTTTGTTCATTTAAAATCACTCCTATTTCTACTGAAGCTTAGAAAGCTACTGTGATAGAAACCAGATTTATAAGCGTGTAACTTGGAAGGCGAATTTGGCTGCAAGATATTTGTTAATATTACATTTTAATTTCTGCATGCTGATATGATCAAAGAAAACTAGTAGCTCGGCGGGAATTCCAAAGGCAAGCGATCCAAGGAAAGAACCTAATTGAGTAGGAAATTCCTTCCGACATCTAGAGGCCGTTACATTGAATTGGTGGGATTTTGTTTCTAGTCGGGTGGGTTGGGTATACAAGTGTAGTTCATCGGAGCACATTCGATGGAAGTACTAGTAATGGTTAGATATGTATACAAATCGCTGCACCTGTATACGTATACAGCGCTTGGTGTTTCCAAGTAGCCACTCATTTGGAACTGACCGGTCAAACGCTGCTTAACTGATGAGAACTGGTGTGTGAACGTGATTATGCTGTATAATATTGATACCATAATCTTATGGTATGATTATTAAAAACAGTTCATCATTAAGGGAGGGGGATAAAATAGAGAAAGAAAGTGAGAGGGTGCAATAACATTTATCTCATGTTTACTGCATCAATGTTGGTTCAATAGGTCGTCTGGTGTTTATACAAATCGCTACATATAATTACGTTTTATTTGCTCATTAATATTTTCACTAGCGGGTCCTGTGCATGTTCCACAACGGACTCTTTCATATGTCATATATTGATGTTGGTATTCTGCGGATGTTCAGCGTAAATGGAGACGCCGTGATATTATTGTAACTCTTTTGTTAAAACTGCAAAAGTATTTATCTAAGCTAGCAGGGACGCCCGGCGTAGCCCGGTCGTAAAATACGTTTAAATATGATATTTTAATTCGTGCCGATTTCGTATATATTATTATAGAGTCAATTTTCTATCGATTCTTATATATTATAAAGTTGTGATTTCAAAAATAAAAACCATATATCCAGACTTGGGTGCATCAGCTGGAAAAGAAACTAAAACCAAAACTTATGAAGAATTCTTGCATTTGTGTCTGCATATATGTGTATGCGTCGGTATATACATGTGAACATATATACGTGTATATATGTATGCGTATATATGTGTATGTATGTTTGAATATATATATGTGTGTGTGTGTCTGTTTTTATAATACATGTTTATGAAACGATAAAATTGTCGCCTCAGAAAATACGATATGATTCTATTTCCGTTGATAAAACCGTTTTTTTTTTGTTTTTTTTTTGTTTTTTTTTGTTTTTTTTTCTTTTTGAAGTGAAGTAAAATTTTGAAAGTAAAATTTTTAAAGTCTTTTTGAAGTTTAAGTAAAATAATTTATTAGAAGAAATGGAAGATCACTCGGAAAGAAAAACGATGTAAGCGTGACACAAAAAATAACACACATGCTATTGTATTAATATATAAATATGGTTTTAACAATTCAACTAGAGCTGAGCATGTGATCTAATAATCCAATGATTCATAACACGCGAATTCGTGTTAAATAAACCCATAATATTATTGTTGTGGGGGTTCTCGCAAGCACAATATATAAACTCTGCCGAACTGTATAAATTAACCAAGAGGTACGACTCTCGAGGTCAGTGTACTTTTAGATTAGTTCGACAGAAACTGGGCCATTTTCATGGCCCAGTTTCTGCTGTAGGATTTATGCAACTTCTTCTGTGTACGCCTAGGGGGTCCACTCTCCCAGGCCTTGCCTCTCGGCTTTCCGGAGGAGTAAGTTTATCGCTTGTTGCCTGAGGGGCCCTCATTGGGTTATGCCGACGGGGCAACTCAGGCATATTTTTACAGGGCTGGAGTGCTCTTCTTGAAGCAGTCATTTATTTTCCCACTTTCCGACCTTGTGTCACATCTTCTCGCGGTGGGAGGGAGTTAAATATCAGTCAGTGTACTTTCAAATCAGTCCGACAGAAACTGGGCCATTTTGATGGCCTTTTTTTTGTGTCGAACGGATGCAAAATGTTCTCTTTTGCCCTAAGAGGTCATCCCTCTCCAGCCGTTGTCTACCGGCTTTCGGGAGAGCAGATTTATCGTTTGTTGTCTGATGCACCCTTACTGGGGAAAGCCGTCGAGCTACTCAAACTTATTTTTGAAAGGCGAGAGTGTTCCTCTACTTCCCCAACTTTCGACCTTGTGTCACATCCTCTCGGGGTGGGAAAGTCGTAAATAGTTGTCATGTACTTTCATAGACCGCCATCCTCCGGTACTTACTACGACTATTGCTCTTTGCATATGTTTTTTTTTTTTTTTTACATTATATTTTGCTTTTTCTAACTCATGTCCGAGTTTTCCTTCACAGCTATTATATACGCACATAATAGTTGGTAAATTAATCCAACTTCCGTGTTCTTTTCTAAAATTATTTCCATTAATAATGTCTGGATGCAAGAAATAAAGCTTGAACGATAGTTGCGTACAGTTCTTTTCATATAAAAATAGCACAAGTCATTTTGGTGTGTGGAAAATTACGGATTATAAAAACTATGTAGCGAGATAAAAAAAAAAATTGGTCGCGTATTTTTAAGCGTATATGTGAGAATAAAATTAATATAATTCCACGCGTATTTTGCGTTGCTGACATTTTCCAATTATATGTATTCCATAACATTTCATGGGGAAAAGTTTGCAAGTCCACAGTTTATTCTTTTTGATAGTTCAAGTAATGCAGACAGTGTAAATGAAGAAATGATATATATTTTAGTTATATATTTTAAGACCTAGTTGAATACAAATTAAGACCTTGTTTTTACAAGGTGGTCAACACTTATTAAGGCTCTGAAGCCACTCGGGGATAAGGGTTACTGCGTGTACAATACGTTAGTATTGAGATTTGATAAAGTATCTTACTTAAGGGGGCGGTTGATCAGGAATTTGTTTATGTTGGACTTGAAGACATCCAGGTTGTAGTCAGGTGGGAAACAGCCAAACGGAACAGAGTTCCACAGGCGTATACTTTTAAGAAAGCAGCTTTGTTCATGGAATCTACGTTTTGGTTTTGGCACAGATAAAGAGTGGGGGACATTTTTGACAGTGGTTTCAGCTAGACGGGTGTTTTTCGTGAAAGATTGGCGACCAGGGATTGGAGCTCAGACAAGAATTTGCCATGGAAGTAACGATAAAACAAAGACAGGCTCGCAGCGTCTCTCATTTGGGAGAGACGTTGCAGGGAAGAGAAAAGGGCATTTCCCCACTAAGCCACGAAGCCTATTTTGTACTCTGTCAATGCAGGATAGGCTGTTTTTTTTACCAGCTCCTGCCCAGATGTGGCAGCAGTACTCCATCCTTGGGCGTACTTGGCTCTTATATAGATAGGGAATTGCATCAGCAGTGAGATATCTTCTGGGGCGGTAGACGGATCCTACCATTTTTCCAGCGACCTTGGCAACAGACTTGATGTACGTGTTCCAT
>NC_136509.1:94638676-94748676 GCF_053919585.1 Euprymna scolopes
TTTCGGCAATCCGACCCCCCTAAAAAAAACAAGTTATATATATATATATATATATATATATATATATATATATATATATATATATATATATATATATATATATATATATATATATATATACACTAATAAACCGTCCGACTTTGCGCGGTCAATAAATACGCTTAAATAGGATATTTTAATGCAGATTTCTTATTTATTGTTTTAGAGCAAATACTCTATTGAGTCTTATATTCTAACCAATATATATAGTAATGGTTTCAAAAGTTTAAAAAAAATACCTTGGTGCCATCGGTTTGAATCGAAACCAAAACATTCAACGAACCAGTTCTAGTCGTTAGTTGTCGTTTCAGTCTTCGTTGGTACCGTCTAGACTATCGCGAGATAGATAAAACAGCTAAAAATTAAGCAACTTCAAACTAAAAATATTTATGTTCGCTTGCGCAGTTATTTGTTTTAGTCCTGTTAAGTTATTTTGGTACAATATTTACTCCTTAGTAACAATATTTACCCCGTAATAACGAAACCGAAAGTAGTCCCACCGTCTAAATACTTTATCTATCAACATTCAAGTCTATAGATCAAATATTCAGAGAGGAGTTGGGTAGAGTTGTTTTGTACATACACAGAGAATGTCACTCGTATATAAAATCATGTCCGCATTCTACGCAATTATGCACCATGTAGAAATTATGCATAAAAAGAATTAAGCGTAATAGTTTATTGAAACCGATCATTTAAAAATAAACCATAAAAATGAATATTTAATAAATGAACACTCCTTTTTCATAGGAATATGCAAATTAGTAAATCATGATGAAGTCGTTGGCATACTCATGACAGAGCATATTAAGAAGTTCGTTTTAATAATTCTTAAATATGAAATATAGAATTTTAATATCAATATCAGAGCGAGAAATTTTTCATGTTTATAGCTCTTTATATATATATATATATATATATATATATATAGTTATTTATTACAATAATGTTTAATGCCTACAGACACTAGTGTTTCATCCTTATGAGAATCATTAGTCCAGGGTGACACGATTACTACCGGTCTGGAGATTCGATCCCAGCCACGGAGCCATCTCAACCGCGAGAAATATCGTTGAAATTTAAACATTTATTTTTCAATGTCGTAACATTGTTTTTAAAAGAAGTATTTTATTAATAAAGATCTTTAAAGCAGTCTAGGAATTTGTCAGATAATCGTCATCATCATTTGTGTGTATATATATATATACATATATATATATATATATATATATATATATATATATATATATATATATATATATATGTGTGTATTTGTATGTGTGTCTACATGTGTTTGTGTTTGTCTGCATATATGTGTATGTACGTGTATATACATGTGGACATATATATGTGTATATATGTATGCATATATATGTGTCTGTATGTGTGTGTATATATATGTGTGTGTGTTTATAATATATGTCTATGTATATACAGGGTGAAACGATAAAATTGTCGCCTTAGTAAAGACGACATGATTCTATTTCCGTTTGATAAAAAACGGTTTTCTTCTGTTTTGTTGAAGACATCGACTAGTTGACCAGTTATGTACAAACTCCAATAGCGATAGGAGTCTTCTATCATGTCTGAAAGTGACACTATGTTCAACGAGCGAGATCGAAGATGCGCCGCTGTACAACTCATGCTCTTTACCGATCCAAGTTATAAGAGGACCATTGCCAGCACCCTCAAAATGCATCGCTTGATTGCCAAGAATAACAGGACCATGCCCAGAGTGATTAAAATAAAGTTTCCGGTCATGGTTATAACCTTTGGTGTGGTTTCAAGCGAGGGACATAATATAACCTCACATCTTTGAAGTCAGCTTGAAAGTCAACACTGAAGTTTACCTGGATGTTCTGAAAAGTGTGGGGAACCTCTAGTGCAATCAGGTGGCCGCTGACAGACCCTGGGTACCGCTGATCTTCCGCCGGCGCTTCTGTAAAAGGCAATTTCCAAGTTCCGGACTCGTATCGAGGCGGTGATTGAGGTCGAAGGTGGCTACATCGAATAGATGTCAGCTCTATTACATAATCAAGTTACCTGAAATGATTTTTTCAATGTTTTAAAATTATGCTGTAGTGTTGTACAAATTTTTCTGTTCATGACACCGATTCAGATACCCCCAAAAGTTCCGATTTTTCCCATTCCCGATTCTGATTAATCCTCCCAACACTAATATATATGCATATATACGTATGTACATATGTATGTAAACTCGCTTCTCATATTTTATCCTTTAGTCCTTATATTCCAAGAGCAATGTTTCTGACAAAAAAAAGAAGAATTGCTGTTTTCTGGGTTAGAATCTCCATTCCATAACACTTTTTAAGCTCCTTACATAAAGTGCCTTTATACCTTGTCTGGAGCGATTTCAATAAAATAATTATAATGTCGACCATTGAAAGAGAAATGTGAATTTCGTCGATAAAAGCAAAATGTATTTATCTCACAAATTTGAATCGTTTTTTTTTTTTGTTTTTTTTTGTTAAATTGTTTGTAGCAAATGTTTTGAATCTTATTTAATTTGACGAAATAAAACGAAACAGGTTTCAATTTTCCGATCCCATCTTTCAGCAGTCCAATACAAGGTTCACGGTACGGTGATAATAAAGGAACAGCTGTCACATTTGCCTTACGGTTCAGATGAGGCTCCTCTGAAAATTATTTGATTGTCATATCCATAAAGAATTTCTACTTGGAATAAAAGTTTCCACTATTTATATACATAAGTACTAAATGTGTTTTAAAGTTTTCTGGTGAATTTTGGAGTGTTGTCAAAGATAAGAACTGATTTTTACATGAAAATGGAGAAAAAAAATAATTATCGATCAAGCATTTCCTATCTCCATCTGAACGATATGTCCATTTAAAATCTATATGATGCAGACTTTAGGGGAAATTGTCCTTCATATGTCACGGCTAAGCACTGGGTCATTGAATTTACATTCTTTTGTATTACAAAGACACCACATACGATGGCCAAAGTCATGTGTCTGTTTAACAAATACTTTAATGGAATGTGTTCTGATGAACTCATAGCATTTGTGCCCCCCTAGACGTACATACCTCCAACAAGCAGTACAATCCCACTCTGTTCACTGTGAAGGTCCCTAAATGGCGTAATTCCTTCTACTCTAATAGTTTCATCCCTTGGACTGTTGGACTTTGGAATTCCCTCTCTGTTTCCTGCTTTCCTGTCTGCACTAACCTTTTTTACCAACTTCTATATAAAAGGAATTGTGTGTGTGTGTGTGTGTGTGTGTGTGTGTGTGAGTTCGTTCCCTCGAAAACGGTTGAGCCGGTTGTTTTGAAATTTGGCACGAAGGCACTTTATGTGGCTGGCAGTGTTCTTAGATAGATTTTATATCGGAAAGTCTTCGACAAGTATCGATAATCGATATAATCCGATGAAAAAAGAAACAAGCGGTTTTGGCCAAAGTTAACACCTTACACAGCCTTACATCACAAATGCTTTAGAGAAGTTTCCTCACCACACAAGTCGAAAGGGCCGACATATAATATCGGTTCTTTGATGTAACAGGGGTTCGTTCGAAATGAGTGATTCTGTTTAGATCACAATTGAAGCATGATATTCGACTTTTGCATTTTTAACTTTAATTCAAGTATATAAAATTAACTTTAATTCAAATATATAAAAATAATTTTATAAAACTAACAGTAGGTTTTCTACAGTGCAATGTATACTACAATCTATTGTCGACTAAATCACTGCGATGGGGTATGTAACCACGATTGGTCTCCAACTAGAGCAGGAAAGCAATCGATTTGATTTTAAAATGGGCGAATTCATCGATTTCGATGATAATAAAAACATTCCTTGATCATAATTCGATCCAGGGCAACGTCGAGTATCTCTGCTAGTAAGATGTAATATGAGAACAGTATTGTGAATAATCTTCATATGTGATTAATTTTTATCGCAAAAATTCCAAAACAAAAACATTAACAATGAGAAAAACTGACTTGGAAATTGATGACATTTTTTCTTCAGTATAAATTACCAAGTTTTTCTCAAAACTAAATGAAGTATGTTCATTTACCTTGTTGCAAGTGGAGGTTAGGCACAAAATCGGGAGAGGTCTTGAAAGACCAGCGCACTAAATCAAATACAAATCCTTTTTTTTTAAGGGAAATCACTACAGGCAAGGCATGAAGCCGCTTGATGTAAGGATTTAAAAAATAATACTTCAATGTAAATAAGTAGCCAAAAATAAGGGTTAAGTGGATAGATTCCGAACCGGAAAACAGCAATTCTTTTCCCTTTGTCAAAAAACATCACTCGAGGGATGGAGGAACCGCATGACAAGATAATAGTAACGAATAAAGTTACGAGGCTGCCAAAACTAAACCGTATGTTCACTTTCTACTCTTCTTTATAAGTGGTTGTTTACAAAAATTGGCAATAAACTAACCTCTTCACAGAATGTGAAGCCTGTTTGGGTGACGTTGCTAAGACTGAACATAACAAACCTCAGCCGGAGACCGGAATAAAGCAGATGTCGAGCTGATTATTGAGGGCGTATTCTCCCCTGATAGGATCAACATTGACAAAAAAAAAAGGAATATCATATTTGTTTTATTATAGATTACTAGCAGGACTATCAGGCGTTGCCGACACAAAAGGGTAACTAAAGCTTTTTTTTTTTTTCTCTCGTCCATAAATGTTTATTTATCTACCGAGTTGATTGCAAAAATAGATTACCTAATTGTACTCATTTTTAGTTCGTGGGAGGGGAATCTATCACCATACTTTCCCTTAAACAGGTCCGTTGGACTTTTATTAAGTACAATACTTAATAGTTATTTTTTATTTTTTATTTATTTTTTTATTTTTTATTTTTATTTTTTTTAATGGAGAGTAGAAAACGCATTGTGGATGCGTTATCGGCAGCTCCTGTTACTCTCGCTTCTTCTTATTTGTCCCTCAGTCCTCATTTTTTAAATGAGTGATTTTTCTGACAAAGGGAGAAGAAAAAGCTGTTTTCTAGGTTGGCAGTATTTTTGCGCGAACAGTTGGCAGAGTTGGTGGAAATTTTCTGTTTCTATGTCTATCCTTGTAGCCATGTCACTAGTAAGGGTGCTGGAGGTAAACGTTTTGTCTGGGCTGACGTTATCCGCCTGATAGTCAGGGACCCGAACCTTGGATTAACCACTAAGGAGGCTGTCCTATCAGCAGGTGCAAAGTACTGGGGCTGCTGTATTGCCATTTGGTGAATGGAATCTGGACCATGCAGTAGCTTCTGGTGGGGCATCTCGATGCCATACTAGTGGGTAATTGTTACGGCTTTACCTTATCATGTGGTACAAAAAAAAAAAAAAAATTCTTCGTTTCTTTTTCTCTCTTAGTTTCCCCTCTCTGTCCTGCTCTAAGTAAATCTGTCGACCTAGTCCACAAATTCCAAAATTTCATCATGACAAGTTTCAAGAAAAAATACACGATTAAACCCGGTTCTCCAACTTCCAACGTAGACCCCTACTACCATGTCTCCTTCTCCAACATCAGGGGTCTACGTTCTAACCTTCCAGAGGTTGAAACCCAATTACAGGAGACTAAACCAGACCTTTTATTTTTAAGTGAAACTGGCATTGGACAGGCTATTTCCCTAGATGAGTTTGCAATTACAGGATACTCTAACTTAACTTCTAAATCTGACCCCCAAGATCGCCATGGGCATGGAATATGTGCCTATATTAAAGATAGCTTTCCATGTGGGAGGGACATCTCCAGGGAAGATCCTAACTTACCCTATATGTGCTTCCGGGTTGCTTTAGCTCACACTACTGCATTTATATTTACTCTCTATCGCCCCCACAACAGCGGAGTTACTATCTTTCAAAGCATATCTGAGAAAATTGACCAAGTCCTTTCTACTTATCCTTCAGCTAACATTCACGTATGTGGAGACTTCAATGTTCACAACGTCGAATGGTTGACTCACTCAAACAAGACCGATGATGAGGGGAGGTTCTGTCATGATTTCTCCATTGCCTATGACCTCACTCAGATTGTTCAGGAACCTACCCGTGTGCCCGATAATGACGGCCAGTATGCGAGCCTACTAGACCTTTTTCTCACAACTTGCCCTGAACTATGTTCAGTTTCTGTTCTGTCGCCTCTTGGATCTTCCGACCACTCTGTTGTATCAATTAAGATAAAAATGAAATGTAATAAGTCCCCAGACGTACCTCTTCATCGTACAGTATATCGATACACTAAGGCTGACTGGGATAGCTTCCGTACATTTATATCTGATCTACCTCTGCATTCCATGTTTAAAAAGGATGTGTCCTCTATAGTATTAGACCTAACTGAATGGTTAATTGTATGTATTGACCATTTCATACCCTCTAAAAAGTTTCAGCAAAAACCTAACAGCCAGCCATGGTTCTCTCCAGAATGTGCTGCTGCCATTGCGCACAGAAATCACTTTTTCCACTGCTTCAAACGTAATAGATGTATGGAAACTAAAGCCGTTTTCAGGACTGCCAGCAACCATTGTAAGAAAGTAATAAGGAACGCAAGAGAGTTGTATGCTCAATCTGTTAAGTCCAAAGTAGCTGAGCAGCGGCTTGGTTCCCACCAGTTTTGGCAAATAGCAAACAGAATCCTGAACAGAAGTGTGTGCTCCATCCCAACTATTATCAATGGACCTGAGGTAATCTCGTCAGCATCAGACAAAGCCAAACTCTTTGTCAAGAACTTTGCAGCTAATTCTACCCTTTGCGACCAAGACCGCCAACCCCCAATATTTCCTCCTGTATCAGAAAACACGCTATGTGATATACGTATATCTGTACGTGATGTTGCCAAGCTAATCAAAAACCTTGATTCCAGTAAAGCAACTGGCCCTGATGGTATTCCAATTATAGTACTCAAAAAACTTCAACCTGAACTAGCGCCCATACTTACAAAACTGTTTAATCGTTGTCTTAAGGAGAATAGTTTCCCATCTCTCTGGAAAATCTCATCAGTATGCCCTGTATTTAAGAATTCAGGTGATCGCTCATCCCCCTCTCAGTACAGGCCAATAAGTCTCCTGTGCGTCATGAGTAAGTTGCTAGAATCTGTGTTAAATACAGAAGTAATCAAACATCTCAACAAAAATAACCTTCTTAGTGACACTCAATATGGTTTCCGTTCTGCTAGATCTACAGCAGATGTCCTTACAGTTATATCGCATAGGATTAGCAAATCTCTCGACGGTGGCAATCTTTCTAGGGCAATTGCTCTTGACATATCTGAGGCCTTTGATAGGGTATGGCATAAAGGTTTACTTCATAAGATCGCTAGCTATGGTATAGCTGGAAAAGTCTTCTCAATTATTAAATCATTTCTTTCTGATAGGTTCATAAGAGTAGTAGTTGAGGGGCAAAAATCAGAAGCTCACAGTATTAATGCCGGTGTCCCTCAGGGATCCATCCTGGGCCCAACTCTTTTCCTGATCTACATTAATGATCTTCCAAATCATATCCTTACATCATTTGTAGACATTTATGCTGACGACACTACCATTTATGGTACCACATCTAAGGCGGTAAACGAGCAAGTACTCTCCAATTCTCTCTCCTCTGATCTTGAGCATGTAGTACAATGGGGAAAGGAGTGGCTGGTTACTTTTAATGCATCTAAAACCAAGCTTCTCTCTTTACATCATCAACATTTTAATCCACATTTGTCATCAATTGAAATGAATGGCTCTCGTCTTCAGGAGGCCTCAAGTTTTGACAAGCTTCTGGGCTTGACCATTACTCCTGATCTTAAATGGAACACGTATATCAAATCTGTTGCCAAGGCCGCTGGAAAAATGGTGGGATCTTTCTATCGATCCAGTAGATATCTCACTGCTGATGCTATTCTCTATCTATATAAGAGCCAGGTACGTCCAAGGATGGAATACTGTTGCCACATCTGGGCAGGAGCTGCTAGAAAGGACTTGTCCTGCCTTGATAGAGTTCAAAATAGACTTCGTAGCCTCGTAGGAGATGTCCTTTTCTCCTCCTTACAACCTCTATCTCACAGAAGAGATGTTGCGAGTTTGTCTCTGATGTATCGTTATTTTCATGGAAAGTGTTCAACTGAGCTTCAATCTATGGTCCCCCCTCGCCAAACTTTCACAAGAAACACTCGTCTAGCTGTAAACACTATCAATAATTTCCCCCACTCTTTATCTGTGCCTAAACCTAAACATAGATTCCATGAACAAAGCTTCTTTCTTAGAACTGCACGCCTGTGGAATTGTCTTCTGTTTTCCTGCTTTCCGGCTGACTACAATATGGTTGTGTTCAAGTCTAAGGTAAATAAGTTCTTGATGAGCCGTTCCATATAAGTTATTAAATTTACCAAATTTTCATTACTAATGATTACTATATTGACCAACTTCTACTGTACACTCTTTAACCCTTATCCTTGAGTGGCCTCTGGGCCTTGAGACAGTGGAACCCGGGGATACGGCATTAAAATTTAGTAACAAAATACAGTACAGTATATAATGTACATGTATTTAATCAAATAACATTTTAAATGACACCGTAACACGGGGAAAATACTGTAACCAGGGGGCGGGAAACATCGTATTCCATATCGTAGCCTGAAAAAGACGTATCCTAGGGCCATCGTATTTTAGAGTTCTATTATATATATATATATATATATATATATATATATATATATATATATATATATATATATATAAATCACTTTGTGTGTGCGAGTTCCTTCCTCATAGGCTCAATCGTTTCAGAACCTAGCTTTTTCAAATTTTACACAAAGGTAATTTTATATGTCTGGCAGTGCTCTTAGATATGTTTTCTACAGAAATACATCCGATAAGTATGGAAAATCGAAAAAATTCGATCTTAAAAATAGTCGTTCTTCCCTTAAAGGTAAAACAAATATTTTACGTTACACCGGTGTAACATTGGCTGGTGTAACGCAAAATATTCTCCTGTAACAATTCTTCTTTTTTATCTTAAAGAGGAGGAAGATCGTCAAGCCCGAATATAAGTTGACGTGATATTGTAAACAAACACAGAAGAAATTTGATGAACGGCATCACTATTATTTTATTTATTTTTTTATTTTTATTTATTTATCTATTTTTTATTTATTTAGTTGTTTTTTATTATTTTTATTTATGTTTTTTTGCGGATTAGTCCACCGGGCAAATTATAACTCGTAATATATAATATTCAATAGAGGGTTGATTCTATAATAATACATACGTAATCTACATAAATTTTAATATTATGTTTAAGCGACCAAGCAAAATATATTGTTTGTACAATTGGGCAACGCCGGGCGTCCAGCTAGTATAACTATAACAATGTGTTTGTTAAAATAAGATTTATTTTGGGCCTGTATTACTATACACGTAGGTTCGAAAAAGCTTTCAAAAAAAAATAACAAATAAATGTTATCACAGGCAAGATAAGTTACTTTTCTACCGAACTGGATATTTTTCAGTGTTTTTATTTAATGTAAGATGTTTATTCATCTAGAAAAACATGCAAAGTTTACCGATGTATTGAAAATTTAAAAATGGCGCCCGGCCCTCTGATGAACACGATAAGTTTGGGAAAAGGAGGTAAAATAAAGAATTATACAAAATACTGTTAAAACCAACCGAATAGATGTAAGCCTATGTCACGGTAACATATATTGAATGAGTTTCTAACTGTATTTTTCTAGTTTTTTTTTATTTTTAACCCCTTTTCCCAAACTGGTCTTAAGAATGAGCGGGCAGGGTTATGTCTTTAACGCAATTACACCGTGTATTTATATGTATGTATATATATGTATATATGTATATATGTATGTGTATATATATGTATGTATGTGTATATATATATATGTATGTGTATATATATGTATGTATGTATATATGTATGTAAGGGCGAATGAACTCTTTTTCTGGGTCAACGGCCAACTAGCACCGTGTATATTTGTGTGTGTGTGTGTGTGTGTGTGTGTGTGTGTATGTGTATTGGGGGAGAGGGCTCCCGTAAGCCGTGGTGAAGGCAACCTTTCTAGGAGAAACAAATCTCTGATTTAAAAAACCAAAAAGCGGAAGACCAGTACCCGCATTAAGCTGGTCTGCAGTTTAATTTGTTGCTGGCTATCTTGCTCTTGCTTGTTGCTGGATCTCAACATTTTGAACTGAGAGAGAGACTTAGCTGTCGTACAAAGCTAAGACTCTGTAACATCATCTTTGTATAGATACTCCCTCAGGTATTTGGGCTCTGGATTTTAAATGTTTGAGGGAGTGGCACTCGTCTGACAAGACATTGCAATCATCATATGTATATATATGAATATATACATACATGTATATATATGTGTGTGTATATATGTATATATATGTGTGTGAATATATATGTGCATATGTATATATATAATATATATATATAATATATATATATTAAGTAATGTGATTTATAATTTAAAAGTTTTAAATTTTTTTTTTTTTTTTTTTTTTTTTTAAATTTAACAATCAAAATTTAATTAAATTAAAAATCAGTTTCATAAGAAGGAACAACAACAAAGTCAATTATCTGTACGATCGTTTCGGAAATCCGTGCTTTTTATTTGTGGTATACATGAAGTCACGTAGAATAATTATACATAGTTTTTTTGGTAAGCACGGTCTCCTCATCAGCAAATTTAGGAGGATTTCTATTGAATTGAAAAGACACCAAAAATAAACCTAGCATTAAAAGTAAGGCAGATGAATCTGAAAAATTGAAGTAAAAGGTTTGGATATAAAATTTATAAGAAAATTAATAAGAAAATTTGTATAGGTTAGAGATAGAAATGAGTAGAAAAAATATATATATTTTTGAATTTACATAATAAATTTGATTTAAAAATATATAGATATATAATTACCTTTTGGTTTTTCTTTTTTTGAAATCAGGAACTGTATTTAAAGTAGTCATTTAGATGTTTGCTATAGCTTTTTATTTTATTGAATGATGAATTTTAAAAGGGCGACGCTCGTGCAGTAAATTGTTTCCGTTAGCGTATTTTGATTTAGAGACGCTACAGTTAATATCTATAGAGAGAGAGTTTTTTTTTTTTTTTTTTTTTTTTTTTTGCAAGTTTTTAAGGGGAGATAATTGTCATGGCTTTATTTATTATTTGATTTACGAGTCTAAGGGCGGTAATTGGTTTAACTTCATTTATTAATAAAAAAAAAAAAAAAAAAAAATCTATTTTTACTAATGAGTAATTTTTAATAATTTAAGGTGGTTTATATTTATTAAATTTAAACCAACGTTTATGATTACACGATAGAAGCTCGTGTCTTGAATTTACTAGTTTGGTTGTGCTTTTTATATCTTCATATTTTAAAATTTTTAGGGTTTCTTTTGTACATAATGTACAAAATTTATCTCCTGGTTTATATGATTTGCAAGTCTCAATTATTTGCCATTTTAAGTTGAAAGAAATATTGCTATTTTTTAGTTGCCAAATATAGTTGGATAGAGTAGTTTGGTTTGATAGAGAGTTATTTTTAAAAGAATGTTTGTGCGTTGAAATTCTATGTTTTATTGGGCCAGATGTGGAACCAATATATATTACCTCTTGATTATTATGATTATTTTCCGTTAGGTCTATTGTTGGATTATAATGTGGTGGGTTGGTTAATAATTGATCGGTAGATTGATTTAAGTTGGTGTTATTATTTAATCTGGTAGTTGAGTTATGGCTGTTGATAGGTTCTTGTATATTTGGAGTTTTTGATACTGTGCAGCTATAGATAACATTTTTAATTTTACATGAGCCTTGTAGGGGACATTTATTTTTTCTTCTACAGTTACAGTCCGATGTATTTTGTATAGTTGCATTTTGTAGTTTATTAATTTTATTATTATTAGAGCTAATTATTTTCTGATGAAGGTTAGGCATAGTAGAGTAAGAGACTTTAATTGTGTTTTTATTGAAAATCTTATTATATCTATGGGGGGCTTTAAAGTTCTTATCTAATATTTTAAAAAATTCTCTAGCTATGTTTGTTTCTAGGTTTTTGGAATACGGGGGGTTGAACCATAGGATCTCCTTGTGTCTATTCTTACGTTTGCGGGTTTTAGTTTGTTGTTTATTTATATTATTATCTAATATTTGTAGTTTGGTTTTATCTTTTTTTGTCTCCTGGTTATTTTTCTTAACTCGTATACGGGAAGACATTGCCATATTATATGTTATTACGCTCTTATGAAACTGATTTTTAATTTAATTAAATTTTGATTGTTAAATTTAAAAAAAAAAAAAAAAAAAAAAAAAAAAAATTTAAAACTTTTAAATTATAAATCACATTACTTAATATTGAATTAGCTCTAGGACATTTAACTATCGAGCTTATTATATATCTAAATTACAACGAGCATTTCCTGTATTTTAATTAAACTAGTAATTTCACTATTACATTAAAATACACTTAGCTCTTTAGACTATTATTCTAATCTCCTTTAAATATAATATATATATATATATATATATATATATATATATATATATATATATATATATATATATATATATGGGTGGAGAAGGCCCCCGTAAGCCATGGTGAATGCAAGCTTTCTAGGAGAAGCAAATCTCTGATTTAAAAAACATGAAGCGCGAGACCACTACCCGCATTAAGCTGATCTACAGTTTAATTTGTTGCTGGCTATCTTGCTCTTGCTTGTTGCTGGATCTCAACATTTTGAACCGAGAGAGATGTAGCTGTCGTACAAAGCTAAGACTCCATAACTTCATCTTTGTATAGATACTCCCTCACGCATTTGGGCTCATGGACTTTAAGTGGCCGAGAGAGTGGCACTCGTCTGGCAAGACATTGCAATCATTATATATATGTATATATATGTATGTATGTATATGCAGATATGTGTGCATATGTATATGTGTTTATATGTATATATATGTGTGTTTATATGTAGGTATATATGTGTATGTATATATATGTGTATGTATATATATGTATATGTGTATATATGTATGTATATGTATATATGTGTATATATGTATGTATATATATGTATATATGCATATGTATATATATGTATATGTTCATATGTATATATATATGTGTATACGTGTATATATGTATGTATATGTATATACGTGTATATATTTGTATGTATATGTATGTACATGTGTGTATATATGTATATGTATATACATGTGTGTATATATGTATATGTATATACATGTGTGTATATATGCATAAGTATATATATGTATCTATTCATATGTATATATATATAGTCATATGTATATATATGTATGTATGTATGTATATATATATGTGTATATATATATATATGTATATATATATAATTGCAGATATCTACAGGAATTTTATAAGAGGATATAATGTTTTCTGCATCGAATTTTTAATATTCAATTAAATAATAGTAAGGCTAGGTAGTAAATTATAAAAATATATTGCAGTTTAACTAAACGTGCGTAATTGCATATTATTTGCATAACTTAGATCTAGATATGTGCGTGTCCTTCATTTATAGGTTCAGCTAAAGGAAATGACGGTTTCCGATTAGCATAAATCATTAATCTTCTGTAAAGTATAGATTTCTCCGGTTCCTCATAAACGTACTGTATATAAACAAAGAGACTAAATGTTGTGATTGAATGTCTTCTAGTGTTAATGTCGATGTTTGGTGGCGTACTTGTATTCTTGAACAAATTTGCATGTGACCAGCCGTTTTGATGTCGGATCTAGACGTGAATACTATTTACATCCATACATACTGGGGAGGTGTAAACGACGAAACAGTTGTCTGTGGATGGCATATATTTAACGACTGTCTAATCTTGAATAATTATTCTGATAACGTTTTCTTTAATCCATTAACTTCTATTTTTCCCGTTCCGTTTTCGTTTTTCGTTTTCTGTGTTAGTTTCTTTTAAATATTTTATTTTGAATTGTTAACGTTTTCTTATTACTCTCTTCAATTTCTAAATATGCTTTATTCACGTTTGCCTAATTTCCTCCTGACATGTACCTCTACGAAACAATCTCCTCTTCCACTCCTCGCCCCCACATTTTTTTTCGAATCGTACCCACCTGTTCCATCCCCACTTCCAATATCTCTTTCTCATCTTTCTCTCGAATTCTTTTATATATTCTTGGCCAACAGGCTGCCAACATTTGCTGATATCGATTCATCGCGTGATCGATACCCTGTCAGAGTTGGGGATAACATTAGGAACAAAAGTGTCAGGATGGTGGCGTCTTGAAGTTGGGTTCGCCGGAAGAAGGGCCGGTGAGACTAAGACCAATTGGCAGACGGACAGACTAGGATTTGAAGACGCTGTTTGTAGTCGGAAATATATGCAAACATTGACAAAAATAGACTTAAGTAGGAGTTGGTTTTTCTACGCACACGCATATATGCCCTCGACTCGCTTATACATTGGCTTATACGACGAATGGTGCACCGTTTCCTCGCGATGTTACCTCAAGTAACATCGCCTGCCTAGATAATCCACCAGACCTTATGAATTCTTGTCCTGGAATTCACTCACACCAAACTGAAGATATATGACATAGTTTGCCGGAAACCTTATATAATTCACTTGTTTACTTACTCAAAGCTTGAAAAGCGAAAGAGGATTTCAGATGAGCATATCTATAAAATAAAGTGTTAGTCTAAGGAAGGGGTCTCTTTATAACTTACTGAAGTAAACTGAAAACAAAAATAGTAAAAGAGAGTTTGAATGCATACTAGATACCATCTTCGAGTGTATAAAGGCAAAAAGCTATGAAAGGACGGCCTGGCAAGATAATGCTTCCTTCTACAAGTAAACCATAACCAAATAATCTTCTCTCAGTATGGCCACACACTTGCTTATACAAGTAATTACTGTGCCTTCGCTAAGTTGCCTCTAGTAACAGTACTAAGCCGGATACTCCACCAGACCAGGTGAATTCTTGTTTTGGAATCTAGTAAGATCAAGAGACTAAAAGAAAGACTAGATGCATTCTATTTTTTAATCCGTCAAAACCAATGGACGAATAGAAAGGTATATTATAGCATAAATGTCATAAGCAGGGTGACCAACGTTGCCTGGGATTGACTGAGGATCAACAAATGTTTAACACTCATTTTCATTGTCATCGAAATCGATGAAATAGCTTATTTTTAATCAAATCGATTGATAATCTACTCTGATTGGGGACCCATCGCGACGCACCCGGGGGAACCTTCACATGCCTCTAACAGTGAATAAGCTTACAATATATTGTAGTCTACATTGCACTGTAGAGGACCTACTGTGGCATTAAATTATTTAAAAACAGAGAAACGAAACAATTATATAACCTGAATTAAACGCATTTTCTTAAAACATAAGCAAACATAGAAAAAAGAATTAAAACAAAATTAATTATAATCAGAAATCATCCACTCATCACTGATTCATGTATGGTTGGTGTAATAAAAATCCCAAGTCTTGTCATTATTGTTTTTAGAGTTATACTCATCTAATGCATTCAGAGGCCACCACCAAGCAGCTTGTGCATAAAACAGTGTGTATTACACAAACAGTAACTCATTGAAGTACTGACCAGACTTAACATCGCTTAACTTTGCTGATATTAAGGAGAAATAACATGTCAACGTGATTATAGGTTTATACACAAAATAAAATGTATAACTTTGAACAGGACCAAAATCGATATCACCACTCGGGTATCAACGTACTCGAAACATGAGATAAAATATAGACGTTTAAATTTGACCATATTTGATTTCCAACAAGTCAACTGAACTGGACATTGAGAAGACGTCATTAATAAGAAAAGATGGCGTCTTTATAATTGGTCTGCATTGGCGGGAACGCATTACTTTTCGAAGATGACACATCCAGAGCATCTGTTTAATATGCTAGACACAACACTCGCTCCATGAATATATAAACAATTGATGATATAAGCAGAAACGTTAAGAGGTCACTTGATAATCATTTACTTTAAGAACTGGACAACTTTGCAACACAATCGATATGTTACTGGTGATATAAGTTATACGTACGTACACATATCGAAAATATAGTCCTCTATAGACAACTTTTCGTTGTTTCACAACGCAACAGTATAGCTAGAGGTAGCGAGCGCATCAACTTCGAGATTCGTATGCATAACACGTATGACCTTAGACGATATACGGTTGTGCGGCCCAATTTCGGGCTATGGTAACTGTGCAGTTGCCTCTTAGTTTCTATTGCTCTCAGGTCCACTTTGGTCTGAAATGGAAATACCTGTTAAGGCATCTGGTATTACAAATTAGGCTGTTTTTCTTGACCAAGAAATGAACCAAACATTGATGTTATTGTTTTTCTTTTTCCTTTGTAAAACTCAATCATGTTCTGCAAAAACAAAAACAAAAATGATTCATACAATACAATTAAACAACACGGTGAATAGATATTTGAAGATATAATGAAAGCCAGGCATATCTTCCCAAATTACTGAACGCCGCATTAATTAATCCGAAAAGGGTAAATATACCGTACAACAAACAAAACTTTATCCTCTGCGTCTGTGGCGTTGGGTCTCTACGGTCCCAGGCAAGCATTGTCTGAAGATAACGGTTTCAATCTTACCCAAGCAGATCTATGGAAGGCAGTAATAACTATGGATTAGTATTCCTATCCCGCTGCGGTTAATCACCTAAAGAAGGCCATAGGATGAGTTGGCCAAAATGTGGTGGAACAACAACTATGAAGATGAGAATAACAATCTGCAAAAGAATTAATACACAAATAAGCCTCATTTGAAAAGATTAAAAATTAATTAAAAAATTAATTAAAAAATTATTAAAAAAAGAATAAAACATAAAAACCTTTTTTTTAAATTATCGGATTCCGCATTGGATAACTCGGCCGGGGCTTACCTGGCCTTTTGGACCGAGATCAAAGTGTAGTATCTGTTCTTCAGATGCTGCACTTCAATTTCTTGTTCTCTGTCAGTGGAGGAGAAGTCCTTCACGATTGAGACAATTTTTAATTTTTGTTTCTTTTCTCCACGTTAAAAAACGACCCTGGTGTCTAACTCTGTCCCGTGGGGAGGCATTGTAAATAGGAACTTAAAATAATGTGTATGTACTGTAAAACAAAACAACTAAACCAAACCATAATATTAAGTTATATTATTTAAATATATATTTTTTTTTTACTTGTTTGCATCGAACTATACTGATAAATGAGAGGACTCTATGTTTTACGGAGAAAAAGTTGCGTAAATTTAAGTGAAAATTATAATTTTCTCCACCACAGTGTTCTATAAAGTCTAGATCAGCGTTTCTTAACCGGGGCCTATGCCCCTCTAAGGAGGTTCCAGGCCTTCGACGGTGAAGCCATAGGGTGCGTCGAAAAAATGGAATTCCAAAATGTAGAAAATGTCAATGTATAAATAATATAAACCCCCCAGCAACGGAGAAAATGACATTTTTTTATATACAGTGGAAACTCTACATATGAAATTAATTACTTCCGGCTTGGCTTTCGTACCTAAAATCTTCGTATCCGGACAAACGTTTTACACGTAAATCGCCTAATTTATTCCAAGACGATGCAGCAAGCATGTCATTTTCAGAGTAACTAAGTAAACAATATTTTTTGTTGCAGTGGGCTACATGAACTCAACGACATCTTTCAGTGTTGTTCCAACCAGAGCCCTGATCTCTCCTTCCACATTGAAAGTCATAAACATCAATGTGAAAGGAGAGATCAGGGCTCTGGTTGGAACAACACTGAAAGAAGCTGCCGAGTTTACGTATCTGGGCAGCAACATAGTTTCCACTGAGAGAGATATCGGAATTCGCATCTCAAAAGCATGGGCCGTATTGGATGGGCTTAAAGACATACTGACAAACTGTAAAGGCAGTGGTAGAGTCTGTCCTTGTTGACGGTGCTACAGCCTGGACACTCACCAAAAGATTGGAAAGAAAACTAGACGGTACATGCACCCGTATGCTACGAACAGTATTAAATATATCTTAGCAAAATTATCCCACGAAGCAGCAATTTTATGGCAAACTACCTGCCATATCTAATACCATCAGAAAGAGACGTCTAAGATTTGCCGGTCACTGTTTGAGAAGCAAGCATGAATTGGTGAGTGATGTATTGCTGTGGACTCTACGACACGGACGCGCAAGTAAAGGACGACCTAGATCCACGTAGATCCAGCAAATAGCACACGATGCCAACTATGAATCTGAAGATCTGAGGCAACTGATGGAAGACGGGAAACTCTGGAGAGGAAGAGTCACATTGGTCCGGGCAAGGAGCCTGTCATGATGATGATAATGATGATGATGGGTCACGGGTCATCAAATGTTTGAGAAATACTGGGAAGAAGTTCGCTGGGAGTATTTTTAAGTAAATTTTTGTTTTGAATTGGCCCTGAAATTTGAGTCATTAAAGATTCTTCTAAATTTTAAATCTTTCTGAAGCCTTGAAAATTGCTAGATTATAAATCGAAGCATGTTTATTAAGTTGCTTGTTGATTGCCTGAAATTGCCACTATGCTATTCATAATTTTATCCGGATCAAATATTATAAAGAGTAAACAAACTCGAAATCATGTAAGAAAGTATTACGTAGAATGCGAAGAAAAACCTAATTCAAATCAAATATCGATTTGTTTAATGATACATATGTTCAATCTCACGAGATAATGGATACTCCCGTAAGGGTAGCTGTGGTTGTAATTAAGAAGAAAGTGTGTCGCAATCTCCAACCACATTTATCCTGAATAGGTACTGCTTGACTCTAGGGGCAAGGAGAAGTGCTAGATGACCGAAGACACTGCTGAGATAAGCGGAGAGCATATACAACACCTGTAATTCCCAAATGGTCACCCATTTTAGTACTGATCAGGCTCAACGTTGCTTAACGTCTGTGATCTAACAGGAAGCGGGTTTGTTAGATACGTTGCTATTTTACTTTGCATTTGTAGATCCGACAGACTTAATTTATTATATAAAGGTCAGTTTTCTATGTGCATGTTTGTGGGTCAGCTAAAAACAAAAAAAAAATAAGTGGTAGAAGGCAGGCTCCCTCCAACCCCTACCTCGAAGGAGGAAAATGAAGAAAAAACAACGTGACGCGTTAGCTGCTGCGCCCATCGTCAAACCGGAAGTGACGTGGGTTTAAATTAAGGCTAAACAATCGAAAAAAGGCGATGACTTTTGAAGATATCAGCAAAACAGCGACCATTCCCTGTAAGAAAAGTGGCCAGTGAGGATGAAGAAATTAAGTTTTTGGGCCAATTGTTTGATATTTGTCGTCCGATTGGTCGAGCTTCAAATTGATACCGACCCCGTGAAAATCTGTCGATTCTGTCGACAGTTTTAGGCAGACATACAAACATACATACACACATTGATACATACATACATGCATACATACATACATGCATACATACATACATGCATACATACATACATGCATACATACATACATACATGCATTTAAATAGACAGGTGAGATTTACATTATAGAAGATGCCCAAAAAACAATACCTCTACTATTATATAAAAGGAACTTTGTATTTGTCGAGAAATAAAGGATCAGGTGATTTTGACAAAGTAACACCTTACATAACCTTATATCGTGGAGTTGAGAAGTTATATTACCACACAAGCCGAAAAGCCAGACATATAAAATCAACAGTAGGTTCTTTGATATGACAGGAATGCGTCCCAAATGAAGGCTTCTGTTTAAAGCAGAATTGCACAATGACACTAGACTTTTGCATTTTAAACTTTAATTCAAGCCATTATATATATAAAAAATAATTTAATAAAATAATCAATAGGGTCTCTACAGTGCAATGTAGACTACAATGTATCGTGGAATAATTTACTGTAGTGAGGCATGTAAATCCTCCTCCCACTGCACCTTGATGGGTCCCCAACTATGGCAGGCAATCAATCGATTTGATTAGAAATTTGGGCGATTTCACATATTTCGACGACAATAAAATATGAGAGTGTAAAACAGTCCTTGATCATCATTAAATCCCGGGCAACATTGGATATCCCTACCAATTGTCAATATGCGTTTGTTCAATCGCTATAAACAAGTAGAGTTGCATTGTAAAAGCTTGCTATGCATAAACATTTCTTACAAACACATAAAGTCATTCAAGGAATCGATATAGATCGATCGTTTTTTTTTCTGCAAATGTTTGATGTTCGTCCGAAGTCAATTAATCACCTGACAGTAATCCAATGGCGGAAAAGACATCTTGCAGATTTTGCATGGCTCGCGTGATGAAAATGTCACGTGATAGAAGCTCGAGAAAAATCCATTGTCACTTGACAAAGATGAATTGGAGTGCGTGAAAATGGCACAATCGATGAGAAAACTTTAGAAGAAAAGAACATAGTAAATGCGTTTGAGTATTTATGAAAATCAAATAAAATTTGAAGATTCAATTTTTGCTTCCAACCAAAACGTTTGATTTGCCTTACAATCTCTACTTATATATGAACTAGCAGGGGTGGGAGAGCCCGGCGTTGGCCGGTCGTAAAATACGGTTAAATAATAAATTTAAAAAACGGACCTGGGTGCCATCAGCCAGAAGCTATACTGAAAGCAAAATTTCATTGTAAGCCAAAAAAAAGGGGGGATATCACGTGATGGACGCGAACTCACAAAAGTTAAATTCGTAAGCAAACGCATAAACGACCTAACCACGGCGACACAGATGCTATGAAAATTTAGCTTTTTAAAACGAAACACCGAATCGACCGTTCCAACATGCGCAATTTACAAACAGCGTCGAAACCGATATTTTTACCTTACACCTCTTACAACAAAATGAAATTTCTACATGAAATAATCGATGATTTATTTCTAATTTTTCGATATTATGTGTCCAAGAGATCGCTCTTTCTAACGATACCACTTTCGTGCCGCTTCGATGTGGATGACAAGTTTTTAGCGGACATACAAACACACAAAGATATTTTCCCTTTATATAATAGAAGGCACTTTGAGTTGAAGATTGGTTATTCGTATTATTTGGATTCAACGGACTACTGTTTTCATCTTGAATGCGATTTTCACACTGTTTCTATCAATGTAACCTCCGACTTTCTTTATGTGTATCTTGTCGAACTCATTCATTTTTCTGTCGAACTGTCCGAAAGGAACCGTGGTGCAGTACCTTGAAAAATCAATTTAAAAGTGATATCCTGGCTGAAGAAATAAAAACATGCCCCCCTCCCCCGTGAATTTAATGAAAGGGTTCCGTTTGAAATTCTGTCTAAATTCCCGAGGTCGACGGAAACATTCCTGAGCCTGACAAGATACACCTGAAGAAAGTCGAATGTTACATCGACTGAAACGTTGTGAAAAATGATACTCAAGCTGAGTACTGTTGTCTGATGAATCTAATGATACGAAAAGGCACTTTCTCTGTTCGTTCCCTATGGACTTTGAAATGGCTGTTGGATTAGTGGCGGGGATAACCAACCAGTGATTGGTTTTTGTGAGTTTCATACCTTGAGAATAACCGAAGTCGTTGACAGATACGCGTTAAAAGTGTTCTCCCCTCCTCAGGTGTAAACCGCTGTTTCTGGGTGAGCTATGTATACCTGTCAAATAAAAATTGTTAAGATTAGCTGAGATAAAACTAGAACTGCTAGAAAGTATGCATGAGAGCGGAATTTTGTAAGTAAATTAGTTGATATATTTGTCGTTTGACCAAATTAATGAGCGCCCATTCTAAACTGTGAGTATGAATATGTCCACGTGCTCAAGACTAGAGGTGTGCATTCGGGATGATTACATTCGACTAGTTAACTAGTTTGTATTATCAGCTTTTATACAGTCACCCAACCGAGAACCACATCAGTCTATATAAAAACATATAAGGTATTAACGGATATACATATAGGCATCACCACTTATCAAGGCCCTGGGGCTACTCGATGATAAGGGTTAAAGAGTATACAGTAGTCAATTGGACAATATAGTAATCGTTAGTAATTGAAATTCGGTAAATTTATTAACTAAAGTGGAACGGCTCATCAAGAACTTGTTTTCGTTGGACCTGAAGACGGCCATATTATAGTCAGCTGGAAAGCAGGAAAACGGAAGACAATTCCACAGGCGTGCAGTTCTAAGAAAGAAGCTTTGATCATGGAATCTATGTTTAGGTTTAGTAACAGGTAATTATTGATTGCGTTTTCAGATAGACGAGTGTTTCTTGTGAAAGTTTGGCGAGGGGGGACATATATTGGAGACCAGACGAGCACTTGCCATGAAAATAACGATAAAGCTAAGACAAACTCACAACGTCTCTTGTGTAAGAAAGAGGTTGCAGGGAAGAGAAAAGGGCATCTCCTACGAGGCTACGAAGTCTATTTTGAACTCTATCAAGGCAGGTTGTCCTTTCTAGCAGCTCCTGTCCAGATGTGTACCTGGCTTTTATAGAGTCGCAAATCTGATAGGCCCTAAACTGGCATCAAAACTTCAGCCTCTGTCCCATCGTCGAAACGTTGCATCCCTCTGCCTGTTCTACAAGTATTATAATGGTGAATGCTCTGAAGAACTGCAAGCACTTGTGCCCCCACGACGTGAACACCCTCGACAGACCCGACAAGCTGCAAAATCCCACCCCCACACTGTAGAGATCCCTAGATGTAAAAGATCGTTCTACTCCAGTAGTTTCTTCCCCAGAACTGCTAGACTTTGGAATTCCATTCCAGGTCACTGCTTCCCCAACTGTACTGACATGCATAAGTTCAAGTGCAACGTGAACCAACATCTCGCTGCCCTAATCCCTACATAGTGCCCCAGTAGATGTTTCCCCTGATAGTAGCCCCCTACACCAAAGTGGCAATGTGCCTTGTTTGGGGTGAAAATATAATTAAAAAAAAAAAAAAAAATATAGGAAGAAAATTTCCTCAGCAGTGAGATATCTACTGGATCGATAGAAGGATCCCGCCATACTCAGATTCAAAACAATGAAAAGAATATGCTGTTGTCACAGCCCTACTTATAATGTAAGAAAACTTCTTCGTCCGTTTTTACACGCTCAGCCGAATTCCTCTTCTGGTTGCATCCTTGGCCGGCAAATTCCTGCTTCAAGTTTTCTCCTCCCTATAGGCGACACGCAGCATCCATATTTGAACAAAGAGAAGACGAAAAAAAAAACAGATCACTTAAATCTTTATTTGCATGAGTCATTTCGAAAAAGTTATATTATTTTTTGTGTACAACGTATTTTTTCTGTAACAATCCGTGTCTCCGTTTAAAATTGTGATGCTTTTGTTTTCAACCGAACCACAAAAATGTTAATAATTTCCGTTTCTTATATTTTTCAGGTAAGAAGCCTTCGACACATTTGACGTCCGAGCATGAGTCTATCACTCAACAAAAATGGCTTAAAGTTTGTTATAATTCACACTTTCCTTTTTTGTCTCATAAAGAGGTCGACCTCTACGTCTACCTTAATTTAATGTGATGATTTCGAGGGGAAAAATAATAAACCTATAATGTTTCATTCATTTTTTTCTTTATCATTAGAAATACAGAAATACACTTAATTTACTAATAAATACGAATTGCATATATATATATATATATATATATATATATATATATATATAATTATGTGTGTATATATAATGTATGTATGTGTGTATATGTATATATAATGTATGTGTGTATATATAATGTATGTATATATATATATATATATATATATATATAAAACCAAGATTTTCCCAAATCTCAGTGCCCTGTATATCAAATTTCGAGTTTGTAGACTGAAAATTGACAGAGTTATTGCGTTGGAAAATGTACACACACACACACGTTCACTTATATATATATATATATATATATATATATATATATATATATAATTATTTTTTTTACTATAATAATTAAATACCTACAGACACTAGTGTTTCATCCTTTCAGGATTCTTCAGTGCAGGGTGTCACGATTACTACCAGTAGAACGATTCGAACCCCGCGACACGAGACATCTCTGGCTC
The DNA here is from genome assembly GCF_053919585.1 of Euprymna scolopes. Taxonomy (NCBI): domain Eukaryota; kingdom Metazoa; phylum Mollusca; class Cephalopoda; order Sepiida; family Sepiolidae; genus Euprymna; species Euprymna scolopes. The sequence goes on from NC_136509.1 coordinate 94,662,787, forward strand.
GATTAGCGGAGGCCGTATCCATTCGGCTACCATTAATCATGTGAAATAGCGTTGAATTTTAAAAATTTTAATTTAAATGTTCATTACGTCAGACAGACAGTGATCAAATCGTTATACGATGATCTACGCATAAGAGCTAAATTGACCGACTTTTTAATTCAACAGAAAGTGCTCAACGATATTCTTAAAGGGGCTGTCATAATTATTTTTTTACTATAATAATTAAATACCTACAGACACTAGTGTTTCATCCTTTCGGGATTCTTCAGTGCAGGGTGTCACGATTACTACCAGTCGAACGATTCGAACCCCGCGACACGAGACATCTCTGGCTCGATTAGCGGAGGCCTTATCCATTCGGCTACCATTAATCATGTGAAATAGCGTTGAATTTTAAACATTTTAACTTAAATGTTCATTACGTCAGACAGACAGTGATCAAATCGTTATACGATGATATATATATATATATATATATATATATATATATATATATATATATATATATATATATATATATATGTGTAACGGGAATATTGACACTTATAAAGGGTCTATCTTAACTTATACAGCTTGTATTTTTAACTGATAACGGGCGTAAGAAGTATGTCGTTGTTTGCTTGAAGCATTGTTTAACGGATAAAGGGTGTTTTTGAAGGCTTACAATGCAGGAATGTACAGTCGTTATGAGAAGATAGATAAATAATAAATAATTCAATCATTTTTTCCTGTCAAAGCCTTAAGAATGGATATGTTTCACCACTAACGATGAGTAATACATTCGAAAGGACCTATGGAATAAATACTATCCACAGCTGAAGAAAATAAACGAAACAAACCATTCACGTAAATAAATACAAAAATATTGAATTATTTATTATTTATTCATCTGCTCATAACGACTGTACATTCCTTTGATAATGGACTTATTTTCAATTTGTAACAGATGTGTTCGAACCTATAATGGACGTCTGTTTTACTTTATATTCAACGCATTCTAATGTATAACATACTTTTTTTTTATAATAGATTTTACTGATACGAATATATTTTCTGTATTTATCGATGAATTTCTTTACTTATAATGTAGTTAATTTTTACTCGTAACAATTAATTACATTGATTAAATTTTTGAAAAAGTTACTAGTAAATTTTCAATTAATAGTAAATCGATAAACGGATTAAATTCCTTTATCCAAATGTTTAAATTTAATCAAAGATCCGATGACTTAATTCAATTGCTACAAAGATTATCGTTATTTTTTTAATTCTGTTTGCAAACAACAAATAAAAACAAAAGTTTTTATTTTAAACTAGCTACGCCTCGTCGGCACACACAAAGCCGACTCAAGCACGAAATCGAGTACACTCAACATCAAGTACACTCAACATCGTATTACCCTGTGAACTCGGAGTATGGGAAATGCTCATATGCACAAAACAAAATCACTGAAAAAACAAAAATACTCTAACTAATGGTAAGGATAATGAGTGAACGTTGGACAAAATGGTTAAAATTATTACGAATTTGACAGAATTCAAACCTGGAATCTTCTGATCCGTAGGCAGACGCGTTATTCATTGCGCTTCAAGTCCTGTCCGTATGCTGAAAGATATTACCGCGACTGTATACAGACAGTTCTAAATTCCATTGACACGGGCAGATAACTTTTTCGGTAATTATACGAAACGGTCCGAAAACCTATATTTCGGGCTTTTTGTGTGACTCGGCATTGTTCGTTACGATAGATAAGGACAATCTAGGTTTCAGGAGAAAAAATAATTTTTCAATTCAGTGCATTTGTTCGAAAGTTTTATTGGTATATAGGCACACCTACGTAAATAAATAAACATTTAGAATTTTATAAATAGTATAGATTTCTGAATAATAAAATACTCATATATATATATATATATATATATATATATATATATATATATATATATATAGTAGGACCCCGGGATATGGTGGCCCTAGGATACGTTTTTTTTTTCAGGTTATGATGTAGAATATGATAGAACCCCGGGATACGTTGGTCATTGGATACGTTTTTTTTTTTTTCAGGCTACGATGTGGAATACGATGTTTTTCGGCCCCTGGTTACGGTATTTGCTCCGCCATTCAGTGTTATTTATAATGTTATTTTGATTATACACATGCGTATTACATACTGTACTGTATTTTGTTAGTAATTGTTAATACCGTATTCCATGGTTATACTGTATATATATATATATATATATATATATATATATATATATATATATATATTAACTTGAAATACTAGAAGCATTACTAATAAAAATTAAAAACCAACTATTAATGTAGTGTTTGTAAAGTTATTTATTTAATAGCTTTGCAAACATTTCAGGATGTTATTAATTTTAACCAATGGAAAAAAAAAACATAAATAAAATAATTAAGCAATTAGAAAAAAAAAGTTTATAAATTGTTCAAAACCAGTTAGATTAATTTATCCCTGACGATGAATCCTGAAGGATTGGAAAGCACTCGGACTTATGATAAATATGGTGATTACATTAGCCAGTCCCCGCCAGAAATGAAGACTGTTATTCGGAAGTTGGCAAGGATCGAAAATAAGAATTAATAGGCAAAAAAAAACGTCTATTTTATTTAATGAAATATATTCCGCGTTTCATCCACGCTAGGATTCGTCAGGCATAAGCTCTATCTACGTATTGAGCACTGTTGAAGTAAATAAAGTTTACGCATAAATTTATACTTTCGTATAGTAATTTATGTAATCAAATGAAGTATATATATATATATATATATATATATATATATATATATATATATATATATAGTGTAGTATATACATATATGTTATTTGTTTTTTGGGGGGCGGGATTAGATTGAAAAAAGTATCCTATACAACGACCAAAAGAGTTTGCTCACAAAACACTTGATGCGGCATCCCATGGCGGCAATGTATTCGCATAAGATTTTTTTTAGTAATATAATAGAAGGACAGGTTACTTTATTTTATTTTTATATAACTTTATTTATAAGAATGGAAACGGTAATGTAAGGTGTCGGGCTTTGCAAAGTTGTAATAAAAATCACCATTCATTCCCGGGTAACGCCAGGTTTCTCTGCAAAATCTCTATCTACTATTATATAACAGGAACTTTGTGCGTGTGAGTCTGTCAGTTCGTTCCCTATAGACTCGAAAACGGCTGAGCAAATCTTTATGAAATTTCACACAAAGGAACTTCATGTGCCTGGGAGTGTTCTTAGATTGGTTTTCTATCGGAATGTATTCGATAAGTATCAATAATCGATAATCGAAATAATCCGCTCAATAAAGGAATAGGCGATTTTCACGAAAGTTAACACCTTACACAGAGCATTTCATAAGTTTTATTACCACATAAGCCAAAAGGCTCCACATATAAAATTAGTAGGAGGTTCTTTGATATGACAGGGGTGCATCCGAAATAAATGTTTCTGTTTAGAGCACAATTGAAACATTGTACTTTTTTGCATTTTAAACTTTAATTAAAGAAATTATATATAAAATCATTTTATAAAATCAACAATAAGTTCTCTACAGTGCAATGTAGACTACAATGTATTGTAGAATAGGTCAGAGCGAAAGGCATCTGCGCTTCCTTCCGGTGCACAGCGATGGGTTCCCAATTAGAGCAGGCAACCAATCGATGGAATTGAAAAATGGACGATTTCATCGATTTCGATGACAATAAAAATATGGGGGGGGTGAAACATTCGTTGATCATCATTCAATCCTGAGCAACGTCGGGTCACCATGCTAGTATGAAATAAACGTGGGCTGTTTTAAAGTTTATTTTATATTAGTTAATCTTCTAAGTAAAATTAAAGTGCGTAAATCTTTCTTTTCTTTTCAGATTGTACGATGAGTTTCTAGCATAAATTAATTTATGTTTAACAAGCTTTCCCTACCCGGCGTTGCCAGGGAATATTTTACTTCCCTTTCGTGTCCCACTAACCTAAATTTAAACGGAACTTCCGTAAACAGAACATTTTTTTCTAAAAAAATTCCATTTGTGAACACGATATCCAATATTACTTCCCTACGTGCTATAATATGGTCATCTTAAATTCCAATATGAAAATTTTTTGCCATAAACCGTTTTTTCTTATGTCATTTATCATTCTCAACCTTTTTCGTAATGTTCGGCATCATTCAACTGACAATCCATCTCGATAATCCTTATCCTCGAGTAGTCTTGAGCCTTGATGTGTTGCAAGATATTCCTCGGTACTGAGTTTCCTCTATTATTTCACTCATAGCCAGTGGAGTGAGATGAGTTTGTATTATTTTTTAGGTTATTGGAAATGTATGTTTACAGCCAGTTTTATTTCTCAAATTCACTGCTGTTAATATTCTCAAAGTTCCCTCAGTTAAGTACTGCTCAGAAACAACGTTGCTCAACTTAGCTGATCCGATGGAAACTGGATATGATATACTAATCTAGGACCAGTAAAAAAAGCACATGTTACCAGCTTCTTAACCACGCACACTTCTAAAGACGACAAATAAAAATAGAAGAAAATTCAATTATCTCTGTGAAAAGATATTCAACTTTTATCTATCGTTATTGGATTATTTCACTTATTTCGTCGTCAATTATTATCTTTGAGTTGAAAATTGAATTAATATCATAATTCGTTTAACGACTTATGTATTACAATTGTTATAATCAAATTGTCGATATTAAATTATTAATATTAATTCACGGTTGCTTACAGCAATTTTTTTCTCAGCTTAGTTATTACTTACTAACACATTTGATGACGTCTAAAAATGTAAGCGAATTTGTATGTGTATTCATTTCTATTTCCTCGCAAAGAATTATGTCAAAAATATTTTGTTTATACAAGATGGCTGCAACCCGTGCCCGAGTATTTTCATGGCCTTTTTAATTAACTTTTATTACTTGAAAATATTATTTGTTATATAAAATTACATAATATAACGTTTGATAAAGTATGATTATAATATTTAAAGTTTAATTAAATGCACGTAAAAAATTAAAGTTAAATAAAATTCACATTTAAAGTTAAATAAAATACACGTTTATAGTGAAATAATTGCACGTTAACATTTTACAGTTTAATAAAACAAATGTTAAAAGTTTAAAATTTAATAAAACACACGTTAAAAGTTTAAAATGTAATAAAACACACGTTAAATTTTAAAATTAGATAAAACACACGTAAAATGTTTAAAGGTTAATAAAACGCACGTTAAAAGTTTGCAATTTAATAAAGCACACGTAAACATTTAAAATTGAATAAAACACACGTAAACATTTAAAATTGAATAAAACACACGTTAAAAGTGTAAAATGTAATAAAACCCACGTTAAATGTTTCAAATTTAATAAAACACACGTTAAACGTTTAAACTTTAATGAAACACACTTTTAAAGTTTAAAATTTAATAAAACACACGTTAAAAGTTTAAAATTTAATAAAACATACGTTAAAAGTGTAAAATGTAATAAAACACACGTTAAAAGTTAAAAATTTAATAAAACACACGTTAAATGTTTCAACTTTAATAAAACACGTTAAAAGTTTAAAATTTAATAAAACACGCGTAAACAGTTAAATTTTAATAAAACACACGTAAAAATTTTAAAATGTAATAAAACGCACGTAAACAGTAAAAATTTAATAAAACACACGTTAAAAGTTAAAAATGTAATAAAACACACGTTAAAAAATGTAATAAAACACACGTTAAAAGTTTAAAATTTAATAAAACGCACGTTAAAAGTTTAAAATTTAATGAAACACACGTAAACCGTTAAAATGTAATAAAACACACGTTAAAAGTATAAAATTAAAAAAAAAACATACGTTAAAAGTTGAAATTTTAATAAAACGCACGTTAGAAGTTTAAAGTTTAATAAAACGCACGTAAACAGGTAACGTTTAATAAAACGCACGTAAACAGGTAAAGTTTAATAAAACTCACGTAAACAGGTAAAGTTTAATAAAACACACGTTAAATGTTTCAAATTTAATAACAACGCGTTAAAAGTTTAAAATAAAATAAAACACACGTTAAAAGTTTAAAATTTAATAAAACACACGTTAAAAGTTTAAAATTAAATAAAAAAACCGTTAAAAGTTTAAAATGTAATAAAACACACGTTAAAATTTAAAAAATTAATAAAACACACGTTAAAAGTGTAAAATGTAATTAAACACACGTTAAAAGTTAAAAATTTAATAAAACACACGTAAACAGTTAAAATGTAATAAAACATACCTAAAAGTTTAAGATTTAATAAAACACACGTTAAATGTTTTAAATTAGATAAGACACACGTTAAAAAATGTAATAAAACACACGTTAAAAGTTTAAAATTTAATAAAACACACGTAAAAAGTTAAAAATGTTATAAATCGCACGTTAAGTTTCAAATTTAATAAAAAAAATTAAAAGTTTAAAATGTAATAAAACGCACGTTAACCGTTTTAAATTTAATAAAACTCACGTTAAAAGTTAAAAATTTAATAAAACACATGTAAACATTTAAAATTTAATATAACATATGTTAAATGTTTTAAATTTAATAAAAATTACGTAAAAATTTTAAAATTTAATAAAACACACGTTAAAAGTATAAAATGTAATAAAACCCACGTTAAATGTTTAAAATTTAATAAAAAAAAACTCGTTAAAAGGTTAAAATTTAATAAAACACATGTTAAAAGTATAAAATTAAAAAAACATACGTTAAAAGTTTCAAATTTAATAAAACGCACGTTAAAAGGTTTAAATTTAATAAAACGCACGCAAAAAGTTTAAAATTTAATAAAACACACGTTAAATGTTTAAAGGTTAATAAAACGCACGTTAAAAGTTTGCAATTTAATAGAACACACGTAAACATTTAAAATTTAATAAAACACGTTAAAAGTGTAAAATGTAATAAACCCCACGTTAAATGTTTCAAAATTAATAAAACACACGTTAAAAGTTTAAAATTTTATAAAACACACGTTAAAAGTGTACAATTTAATAAAACACACGTTAAAAGTTTAAAATGTAATAAAACGCACGTTAAAAGGTTAAAATCTAATAAAACACACGTTAAAAGTTTAAAATTTAATAAAACGCACGTTAAAAGTTTAAAATGTAATAAAATGCACGTTGAAAGTTTAAAATGTAATAAAACACACGTTAAAAGTTTAAAATTCAATAAAACACACGTTAAAAGTTTCAAATTTAATAAAACGCACGTAAACAGTTAAACTTTAATAAAACACACGTTAAAAGTTTAAAATTTAATAAATCTCACGTTAAAAGTTTCAAATTTAATAAAACACACGATAAAAGTTTAAAATTTAATAAAACATATGTTAAAAGTTTAAAATAAAATAAAACACACGTTAAAAGTTTTAAATGTAATAAAACGCACGTTACAAGTTTAAATTTTAATAAAATGCACGTAAACTATTAAAATTTCATAAAACACACGTTAAAAGTTTAAAATTTAATGAAACACACGTTAAAAGTTTAAAATTTAATAAAATGCATGTAAAAAGTTAAAATTTAATAAAATTCACATAAAAATGTTTAAAGTTTTATAAAATGCATGTAAAAAGTGTACGTTTAAAGTTGAATAAAATTAATTATAAAAGTTTTATTAAATGCCCGTTAAAGTTTAATGAAATACACAATAAAAGTTTGAATTTTAACGTGCTTTTATAAGACTTTAAAGTGTAATCAAATTCACGGTACAAGTTTAAAGTTTAATAAAATGCACATTAAAAGTTAATGTTAACATGTACATTTTTGACGTATTCTTGTTTCAATTTCTAAATGACGAGCCTTTGCGGATGCACACTAGAAGTTTGATTGCATTTTCTGTTGCCTTATAGGTTGTAAAGCAGGTTAAAAGCGTTTGTTCGAACGTTTTTTTTATTATCATCACTAGAGTGAATATAATTTTAGCCCAATCAATAAGTTAGTCTGTTTTGTAAAATATGACAAGCATGCAAACTCCTTGCAAAGTTGATTGCTTTATTGTTTTGTCAAACTCACATATGTAACCCTCGTTTTTCTTATTTTTTCCATTAAGTCCTCATATTCTATGAGAATTGTTGCTTTGTAAGTCGGAATGTATCCGTATAACATTTATCGTTGATTAAACTTTGATCATGAACCGTTTTTTTTAAGCTGCTTGCATAAAGTGGCTTTATGCTTTGTTTGAATCGACTTCCGAAAAAGTAAAATTGTGATGAATCATTCGTATATGTTATCCTAGTTTAACTAATCATAAAATACGAATCAGTGATGAGAAAACACAACACTTCTATGAAACTTGAACACAGTTGTTATTTTTAACCTAATCCTAACCCGAACCCTAACCCACCATATATATCATCCTAGTTTAAATAATTATACATTTATCCATAAAATACGAATCAATAATAAGAAAATATAGTGCTTCTATAGAATTAGAACCAAACTGTTTCACTCTTTACTCAACTATAAACTAACCACCGACCTAAACATAACCTAACTCTAACCTAATCTTAACGTAATTCAAAACTAACTCTCAGTTTTAGGTGAAGTTCGACAAAAGTCTGTGTTTCCATTCTAACTCTGTAGACTCATCGAAAATACATACTCTTTTTCGACAATATGTCACAAATATTCGATTTCCCATGAGATTGGCATAAAGTGAACTAAAACGATCACATTTTCTTTTTAGTCGAAATGTTCTTCAAATGAAAAAGTGTTCGAGAATGAGAATTTCTTATCTTGGAAACGATGTTGAATCAGAAAAAAAATTCATTGCGAATGTTAAATGGAATTGAATTTCAGGAAACTAGTGTTTATCTTTTTTATTCTAATGTTTGGTATTTCGATTTAAAACCATTGGTTTCCATTCCATCTATAAAACGCAATCATTTTTCCTTCCAGACGAATTCAAATTTTGCTTCAAGTTAAGAAATCGAAACGTTCAGAAAAGTTATAGAAAAAACACTGGAACATTCAAGAATAGATATTTTTTTCATATCATAAACCATTCTATCAGAATTTGGTTTAAAAAAAGAAGAAAAAACTACATCTCGATTTAAAAAGTTGAAGCTGAAATTAAAAACCCTAAACTTTAATATGAAATGTGGAACGTTCCGTTAAAAGCTTTGAACTTAAAGTTAAAAACCTTAAGCGTAAAATTAAAAAAAACATACGTTCAATTAAAAGCGTTAAACATTAAATTAAAAGCGATGAGCGTAAAATTAAAACGCTAAACATTAAATTAAAAATGCTAAACGTTAAATTAAAAATGCTAAATGTTAAATTAGAAATGCTAAACGTTAAATTTAAAACGTTAATCGTTAAATTAAGAACGCTAAACGTTAAATTAAAAGCACTAAGCGGTAAATTAAAAACGCTAAAATTTAAACTACAAACGTTAAATTACAATTTCTAAACGTTAAATTAAAAACGCCAAACGTTAAATTAAAAACGCTAAACTCTAAACTAGAAACATTAAACGTTAAATTACAATCGCTAAACGTTTAATTAAGACTCATAACGTTAAATTTAAAAAGCTAAACGCAAAATTTAAATACTAAATGTTAAATTAAAATTGCTAAGCGTTAAATTACAATGCTAAACGTTCAATTAAAAATGCTAAACATCAAATTAAAAATGCTTACCGTTAAATTAAAAGCCCTATAATGCTAAAATAAAAATGCTAAACGTAAATTTCTTTGTTTTCATGTTCTTTTATTTTCTCAACAGTAAGCCGATTATGTAAAACACAAAATAAAAATGGCCGATTACTAACGAGAAATGGGTGATACAACGATGTACTCATAATCAAATTGAGAATTAGAAGAACTGTTTAACTCGTAATGAATTTCTATTTTATTCCTCGTGTGAGTTAGTCGATACAACTTAATTCAATTCATACGTCGCTCACTTACAGAAGGAAATTGAACTGATGTCATGAATAAAATCTTTAAAACGACGTTGCAGATCCCAATCGATTTTACTTTCCATCAACCAATCAAAGCACACAGAGAAGGAAAAAGATAATAGAATTCAGAATTGATAAAAGCTGAAAAAGAAAAGTCATGAGACAATTCTTTAGCGAACGTACGATGTAAACGTATCAGTAATAGCAACCTAAATCTAATAAAACACACACACACACACACACACACACACACACATATATATATATATATATATATATATATATATATATACAGAAAATAATACTGCAGCTTTATTTAAAAACTTTTAGTGAAAAAATCAATTCAGGTAATTTCATTATGTAGTAGAGCTAAGATCTATTCAATTTAGCCGCCCTAGGCTTCAATCATCGTCTCGATACGGGTCCGGAACTGAGAGCATGCCTTTTCCACAAGCGTCGGATACAGACGTTGAATCTCTACGATTCCAGGCGAGAATTGTCTGAAGATAGCGGTTTTAATCCTACCAAAAGCCGGCGAGAGGCTTACTTGGCCAAATCGTGGTGAGACGCAACAACTATGAATGGAAGTAATTGCTGAGGATGCAGTTAGGAGATTCCGGTCGCTGCTACACATCAGAACCAAGCAAATTAAATTTCGTTTCATCAATCTATGGGCTTTGTTGACATGTCTTCAGCAAACTGCGGGCTTTCTTGCGTATTGCCTTAAGAAGAGGCTTCCTCTTGGGGTGACAGCTATACACACGAATTTGAGGAGTACAAAGATAAGTGTATTATGCCTAAGTCAAGCATGGTGGTGAGAATGTCATGGTCTTGGGCTGCATGAGTGCTGCAGGTATTGGAGAGTTACGTTTCATTGAGAGAAACATAAACTCTAACATGTACTGTCAAATACTGCAGCAGAGCATGATCCCCTCCTTCCAGAAACAGTGTTCCAGTATGATAATGACCCAAAACTGGGGGTAAAGGTGATGGATTGGCCAAGCATGTCTTCAGATCTGAACCCAATAGAACGTTATAGCATTTTTAAATCGGACAAAACAATAACGACAGAGATGTATTGTTAACAAATAGACGAAATGCACCAGAAACTTCGACAACAACACGCAGCATTAGTCAACGGAAAAGGCCAAATTCTCAACCTCGACAATGCCCGGCCGCACGTTGCAGAAGTTCGAAAAAATTGGGCTACGAAACACTGCTCATTCACCTTACTTTCAGACCTTTCACTAACCGACTATCACATTTTAAGTATCCAGAAAACTTTCTGCGTAAGAATTGCTTCAAAAACCTAAGGGATATCAAAAACGCATCCAATGACTTCATCGCCACCAGAACGCAAGATTTTTATGCTACTCACATAAATACATTTGTTTGCGTTGGTAAAAGTGTGTTGATTCTTGTGGTGCTTATTTTGATCAATAAATCTTTGTTCGAGCCGAGATATGGTCATTTGAATTTAAAAGTTAAAAACCACAAGAACTTTCTTGTCAACCTGATATATAGTGTGTGTGTGTATATACATATAAGGTGAAGATGTGTGCGTGAGGACACCTCTTACAATATATACTCAACGAATTTAAATCTACAGATTTGAAATTTGGTATATAGGGTATTCAGATATGTAGAAAACTTTTTAATCGGTTTTCATTCCTAAAAAAAGGACTGCTAAGAGGTCAACATTGAAAAATTGGTACTTGGGGGTGGGTCATCGCATTTTTTATCTGTTTATTTACTGTTTCACGAATGCGCGAGTCTTTACATTATAACTTCCTAATGTTAAGAAAAGGTAGTTTGAAAACACGTTTAAAAAATAGTGGCAAGTTGGCGTAATGGTTATCGTACTTGACAAAATGTATTTAGGTTTTGGTTTCGATCTCAGCTCGAGTATTTTTTTTTACCTACAAGAACAGTAAGAACTGTTTAAAAAAGACATAGTACTCGCATGCATATGTCTCAGTATATTTCGGTTTGTTACTTCATTTTTTAATAGGAATTTAACGTTACGGCAACGCCAGGTTGATCTGCTAGTATATATATATATATATATATATATATATATATATATATATATATATATATATATATAAAGTTGGGTAAGTTTAAATAGTTAATTTATTTATGAGGATGTCTTTGCTAAAAAAAAATATTTTTTTTTAATTTTTCATTCTGCTTTTTCTAATTTTTCGATAAAAAAAATTCTCGCACTTCCTTTTGGCGTGTTGTCCCTTCACTGTATAAGTACATCAATAATTACTGATTGACGTATTGTGCATACAACAATAGACATCATAAATTGAACCACATATCTTTGCAGTCTTTTTCTTTACGTTTTTTTTTTCTTAAAAGATAAATGTGTATAAATTATGTTTGTTCAGGGTGGACTGATGGGACGCGCATGTGAGCGTTATTTTTGTTGGAGATATCGATCGCTGGCCTTATAAACAGTTGAGAAGTTTGCCCGTCATGCACTTCGATGTACACTGAGCTAATAGATTGTACCATATATATGTGTGTGTGTGTGTGTGTGTGTGTGTGTGTGTGTGTGTGTGGTAGAGGTTATGATCGTCCGTGTTTTAAATAAAGTGTAGGGAGAGTGACATTCTGTTCATTTAAATCGAAAAAGTATATTACTATAAAGATAAAACTTATATACATATGTGTGTGAATATATATATATATATATTTCGTGTGAATATATATGTACCAATGTGTGTCTATATATTAATATATATATATGTATATATATATATATATATATATATATATATATAAGGTGTGTGAAGTTGTGTATCTATATTAAGGTGTGTATATGTATCGTTATGTGTGTAATATATATATTAATGTGTTTATATATGTATTAATGTGTTTATATATGTATTAATGTGTTTGTGTGTATATATATATATATATAATGTGTTTGTATACATATTAACATGTGTGTATGCTTATTTTGTTTCCTTTTTTCACTTGACTCTTTATTTTTATTTTTTATATTTTTATTTTTTATATTCTTATTTCTATGTCGACTTTTAGTCTCTTATATTCAATAACTTTGGATTAATATTTCTTATACATTTAATTTTTCTTATTACCCTATAATTCTAATTTTTTTATCCCATACTCCTTTGTATTTTTATCCCCATTTTTTACCATCTGTTTACCATCTTGTTCACTTAAAAAAAACTTCCTATATTTAAATTCCTTATAATTTATCCCTTTATATTTTTATCTTATTATAGGATCACTCCTAAAAATGTATATTTCACTTAAGTACTGTTATAATTTCAGATACTACTTCTAAAATCGACATAGAATATTTCAAGTAAACCCCTTCCATAGCTATGACCCGTTAATACATACGAATAAATGTGTATTTTCTTTCAATTAACTTACCCTATATTTTCCCCGAAAGTTTGATCACGTATATTGTATACATATTTCAAACCCACCAAGGCAGATATGCTATCCACCTATCTTTATAATATAACTAGCCTGGGTTCCCGGCGTTGCCCGGGTGTTTGGAGATTTGTGTTGAACAAAAAAAAAAGAAGTGTTAGTAGACAGACTCGAACCCGTACCGCGAAGGAGAAAAAGAAGTGAAAAAAAAACATGACGTATTTGCTGTTGAGCCCATTGCCAAACCGGAAGTGACGAATGTTTTAATTAAGAGGGGATAACTTTCGAAAATATTTGCGAAAAAGGCGATCCCTCCAGTAGAAAAGTGCCCTGTTGGGGGTGAAGGAATTAATGTGTTTTAGCCGATTTTTTGAAGTAAGACAGATGTATCTTTTAATTGTTCGCCTTTTGAAAACCGTAATTATCGTCAAAACATTCATTTGGATGTTAATTACGGTTTTCAAAAGGCGAACAATTAAAAGATACATCTGCCTTACTTAAAAAATTGCTAGGTTTATTTATGATGTCTTTTACATATAAAAAAACACTTAATATTTTTACTGATGAGGAGACTTTGTTTAAAAGAAACTATATGTCAAAATTCTTGTCCGTGGTTTAATGTCTATCACAATAAAAAAACATCGTTTCCGAAACGATCGTACAAATTATCGACTTTGTTGTTGTTCCTTCTTATTAAACAGATTTTTAATTCTTAATTCTAATTTGAAGTTTAAATTATCAATCACATTACTAAATATTAAAGTAGCTCTAGGATATTTGCCTATCGAGCTAATTATATATCTGAATTATAACAAGCACTGTTCTTTTCTTGTATTTTAATTAAATTAGTAATTTTACTATCACATTAAAATACACTCTGCTCTTTAGACTACTGTTCTAACCCCTTTATATATATATATATATATATATATATATATATATATATATATATATATATATTCATATGTGTGCATGAATATATGCATATATTTATATATGTGTGTATGTATGTACATATACAGTGATGATCATATTTATTGGCACGGTAAAATAAAAGTTAAATTTTGTCTAATAAATTCTAAAAAAGGGATTAAATTAAAGAAAATAACAAAGTATATTATGTATTTTTAACTGGCCTTTCCGATGCAGCAATCGGATTTTAGAAAAAATAAATAACAAAGGAACAACAAACATAATTGCAAAAAACCCTTGTTCAAAATTATTGGCACGGCTTTGTTTTTCTTTTAGTATCAGTATAATATCAATCAATTTCCGGTTTACGTGCTTTCTGAACTTTTTTATAGCCATATTATGCTTGTTTAACGCTAATTCAGTGAATAATTTTTTTCAGATAATTTTTAGATAGCGATTTATTTAAACTATTATAAGTGACTAAATTATAATTTTCAATCGCCATGGTTAAAACTAAGGAACACAGCGAAGACGTCAGGAAGCTTGTTGTAGCATGCCATACCAATGGGGAGGGCTATGATAAGATTTCAAAGAAGCTAAACCTTCCCAAATCCACTGTTAGAGCCATAATAAACAAGTTCAAATCGCAAGGCCACGTTATGAGTTTAGAGGGTAGAGGGAGAAAAAGGATTCTTTCCCCAAGAGATGAACGGAAAATTGTTCGACAAGTAAAACAAAACCCAAGGATCTCTGTTGGGGAGATTGTTGATGAACAGAGCATCTCTTGAGTGAATGTATCTCGACATACAGTTGGTAGAGTTTTGAAGAGAGCTGGTTTAAAAGCATGTCGTCCGAGAAAGACTCCTTTATTGAAGCCTATGCACCTGAAAGCAAGGCTAGCCTTTGCAAAACGTCATATTGATAAAGATGTTGCATTCTGGAAACGTGTTCTATGGACTGACGAAACGAAAATAGAGTTATTTGGCCATAATAAAGTGTCTTATATTTACAGAAAATCTGGCGAAGCTTTCCTGCCTAAGAACACCATACCCACAGTGAATCACGGTGGAGGCAGTTTGATGTTTTGGGGATCCTTTGCTGCCTCTGGACCAGGGCGACTTGTTATGGTCACAGGTAGCATAAAAAAGGAAGATTATGTTAAAATATTGGATGAAAACCTGAAAGACTCTGCTAAAGAGCTCTCACTTGGTCGTCGTTGGTGGTTCATGCAAGATAATGACCCAAAGCATTCGGCTAAACTGACTAAGAAATGGCTTGAGGACAATCATATTAATGTTTTGGAGTGGCCATCACAAAGCCCAGACCTTAATCCAATTGAAAATTTATGGAGAACATTAAAATTGAGGGTAATGCAAAGGAAACCTAAGAATCTTATTCAATTGGAGGATTATTGTCAGGAAGAGTGGGCTAAAATTACTACTGAAGAGTGCAACAACTTGGTTGTAAACTATGAAAAGCGACTGAGGAAGGTAATCAAGGCCAAAGGCTATACAACTGATTATTAAATAAATCGTGCCAATAATTTTGAACAAGGGTTTTTTGCAATTATGTGTGTTGTTCCTTTGTTATTTATTTTTTCTAAAATCCGATTGCTGCATCGGAAAGGCCAGTTAAAAATACATAATATACTTTGTTATTTTCTTTAATTTAATCCCTTTTTTAGAATTTATTAGACAAAATTTAACTTTTATTTTACCGTGCCAATAAATATGATCATCACTGTATATATATATATATATATATATATATATATATATATATATATATATATATATATATATATATATACATGTGTTTGTTTATAAAAGAGTTACCACTTATCCAGGCCCGGAGACCACTCGAGGATAAGAGTTATTGAGTGCACATTAGCCAATAGATAATATCGTAGTAATCGTTAGAAGTAGGAATTTAGTAAATTAGATTACTTAAGGAGGCGGTTCATCAAGATTTTGTTTACATTGATCTTGAAGGCTACAATAATAATCTTTTCAAATGAATTTGCATCATTGCAACAGCCGTTTGCCATTAACTTCTTGCTGGTTATTGATCATCGTTGGAATTTGGGTGGCAGTAAACATTCCAATGTTCTAGTCTTTGTTACACTCATTCAGTATAGGTCTTGTTACCATTCTCTCTATGTCTGTCTGTCTGTGTCTCTCTCTCTCTCTCTCTCTCTCTCTCTCTCTCTCTCTCTCTCTCTCTCTCTCTCTCCTCATTTATTTGGACCGGTGCCAGTCGATACAACACTACATATATTTGGAGGTGGGGTAGTTAATTACAATTTTCCAGTGTGTTTGCTTGGTATTATGTGATTTCCTCTATCTTTTTTGTATTTCTGTAGTAGTTTTTATATGGTCGGTTATCGTTTGTAGTTCATGTAGATTAGTTTCTGCATTCGGGGATTTTCCTAAAAAATTCAGCCGCTTTCATTATTATCATCCAATTGCATCTTCTACACCTTCCCAATTTCTAACGTTCCTTTGTCGAAGTTCTTTAGGATTGTTCCCAGTACATTTACGATTATTATTGTTATTTTAAATTTGTTTTATATCCCTTTCAGCTCTCTGACCAGTTCATTAATTATTATTTTCTTTTGATACATTTTGTGTCTGGCTGTTGTTATTGCCGATTTTATACTGATAGGCGGATCATAACAAATGAACATAGGCTGTCAGCATCTTATTTTTCAGTCTTCCAACACTTTCTGCAAGATTCTGGGATTTCTCAAAAAGGTAGTCTTTTGAAGCATTCCAACTTTGCAATGCATCCCAATTTTCTTATTGTCAAATCCTTTTATCATATTCGCTAGGGCTCCTATCACAAAAGGTACATCAAGGGTCCATCCTGGGCCCAACTCTTTTCCTAATCTACATCAATGATCTCCCTAAACACATACTTAAATCATTCGTTGACATCTATGCTGATGATACGACCATCTACGGCAACACATCAAAGGCTGTAAATGACAAAGTTCTCTCTGATTGTTTCTCCTCTGATCTCGAGCACGTGGTTCAGTGGGGAAGACGTGGCTGGTTACCTTTTAATGCATCTAAAATCAAGCTCCTATCTTTACATCATCAAGGCTCGGATCCCCATCTGGCATCAATTGAAATGGATGGCTCTCGTCTAGGAGAAGCCCCATATTTTGACAAGCTTCTGGGATTGACCTTTACTCATGATCTGAAATGGAACACGTACATCAAGTCTGTTGCCAAGGTCGTTGGAAAGATGGTGGAATCCTTCTACCGCTCAAGAAGATATCTCACTACTGATGCAATTCTCTATCTCTATAAAAGCCAAGTACGTCCAAGGATGGAATACTGCTGCTATATCTGGACAGGAGCTGCTAAAAACAGCCTATCCTGCCTTGACAGAGTACAAAATAGACTTCGTGGCTTAGTGGGGGATGCCCTTTTCTCTACCCTGCAACCTCTCTCCCATATAAGAGACGTTGCGAGTTTATCTTTGTTTTATCGTTATTTCCATGACAGGTGCTCGTCTGAGCTCCAATCTCTAGTCCCACCTCGCCAATCTTTTACGAAAAACACCCATCTAGCTGAACCACTGTCAAAAATTTTCCCCACTATTTATCTGTGCCTAAATCCAAACGTGGATTCCATGAACAAAGCTTCTTTCTTAGAAGTGCACGCCTGTGGAACTCTGTTCCGTCTGCTTGCTTCCTACCTAACTACAACCTGGATGTCTTCAAGTCCAACGTAAACAAATTCCTGATGAACCGCCCCCTTAAGTAGACATTTTTATTAAACCCCCACACTAACGTACTGTACATGCAATAACCATTATCCCTGGGTGGCTTCCTGGCCTTGATAAGTGGTGATCACCTTGTAAAAAAAAAATTCTACCTTCCTCAACTTCTACAATCATTTTATCTCCCTTTTCAAGTCTTGAAACTTTTCAACTTCCCCTTTTTTCCTCCACATTTACGTCAGCTGTCATTGCTATATCAATGATTATTGTCCTGTTATTTTTCTCTAACAAAACTAACTCTTCAATCACGCTATCACATTGGATATTCATATCCCAAAATAAAAAAAATTTTCTTGCGTATAACCCAATGGACCTTTCCTCCAATATTGCCACGCTGTCTCTTGTGCACCTTTTGAGCTAAATTCTCACAACTACTGACAAAGTGCTGTACATTTTCACCTTTTTGTTCACACAGCCGACCTAGGCAACTTTCAACCGTTTTATCAATGCGATGTTTCACATATTTTGTCCCGAGCGCTTGCTCTTGTGTGGCACTCATTATATCTTCTGTCTCAACCTATAAGTCAGATTTTAACAACCATCGCCAGGTTTTTCCCCTGTCCACTGCCTCTGGTAGATCTCTGCTGTATTGGCTATGCATTTTCTTTTTAATCCATTTGTTTCTCATTTTTTTGTTCATTTATTACCTTAAATTCTTTGCTTTTTATAGTTCGCTCTCTTGCAATTTTTCAAATTTTGCCACGCATTTTATAGGCTTTTCCTTACAGTTCGAGACGTAAACTTTCAGACTATTTTCCTCTTTTCTTACATATCGTTCTACGCCAATTAGTCCTCGTCCTTCCTCTTTTCACATATAACTTATCGGCATCACTCTTTGACTGGAGAACTCCATCCATCGTCATCGTTTTCCTTGTCTTCTTGTTCATATCTTTCAATGCATTTTCTTTCGATTGCATAATAGCTGCCCCCATATCGAAATTTTGTTTTATCATTCAATATTGACCTAAGAACCAACGGTAGTCTTCTCCTGTATTCGTTTCCTATTATTTCCTTTATTTAAGCTTCTTTTATTTTATTTAATTCCACAATTCCTTAGAAAGTGTATCCTTCTTTCCCAACCTATTTTATCATTTCTCCAATTCATAAGATTTATTCTTCACTTTCAACAAAGTTCCCCCCTTTTCAATTTCAGGGCATCACATTTATTCATGCCAAATTCCATTCATATGTCATTACTGAACATTTGAAGAGTCCTTACGAGCATATTTACCTTGGTTCCGTTCTTTGCATCATCATCATCATTATTATTATTATTATTATTATTATTATTATTATTATTATTATTATTATTAACAGTAAACGTTATCATAAACTTTGACATAACAATAATAAAGAACATAGAATGAATTTTAAAAAATATATGCACAAAAAAATAGTTTGGAATGAAACTCCCAACGAATGTGAAAGTTGATATAGCAGATGGGAACAAATAGAATCTAAACGAAAGGGGGAAAGACGAAAAGATTGCGAGTAAAACATGAATGGGCAATTAAAGAGCAGACAAAAGGGAGACAACTCTTGTAAGCAAAATAGAGTAAGAAAAAATTCCTAATCAGAAAACGAAATGACAGAAAAAGATGCATAACATTTGAATTGATTAATCAATTGACTTTTTCCAAAGAAAAAAAAAGACAACTAATAAAATGTCCGTTCGCAACTATCGTATAAAATACATCATTTTGAAATTCAAAGATTTAAAAAAAAATATATTTTCTGTCCAATTTTCCCCCTCGTTCTATACTAATCATACTAACATAATCATTCTTGAATAATTAATTTTTATCACAACCATTTATTTCTTTTTTCGTTGTAGAGTTGTATTGCTGAGCGGTATATAAACAGGGTCTATATAATGGATGTGTCTTTAACGTTGTGATATATTCTGTGTGTTGTCTGGTGGTTAAAATGTTTTTTCTTTCGTTGTATGTGTGTATGTATGTATGTATGTATGTATGTTTCACATATAATAAAACTGTACATTAACATTCAATCTATGTGTAGCGCACAGGTAAAGAACATACTTCTCTTCGTTGTCTTCATCTTTTCTCATCATCTAAGTTCATCCGCCTCCGAAGGAACTCAGACAATAGGTTATAATACTTAATATAACTTTATTTTTGAATTCCCATCGGAGCTGCAAGACATTGTAATTTTCTACATTATGCTAAAGTCGCGTTTCTTCCGGGTTCCAAAATGCGGAGACGATATCTTTTGTGTTCACTTGTCCGAATTTTCTAGTCTGACTCCAAACTCCAAACTAAACTTCACGTCTCTTAAAATCAATCTCATTACGTCACAAACTCACGTGACATAAAGATCACCTGATGTCATCACTTAAATCATTTTCATTTTTATGTTCTAACATTCTTGTTTGTTTTAATATTCCTACGGTAACATTTCTTATACATTTATCCCATATTTGTATCCTAAAAATATATTTCGTCTTGATAGATATTTTCTAGACATCAAAAACGATCATAATAGTAAACGTCCAGATGAATTAGCATCCCTCGGCAATGCTTTATATACCAGCAGTAGTAAGACGTTTTCTCAGTATAAATGTGTTACGTGGATACACCATAGATTTGAGCTCAATGGAGTACATTCCATGCAAATAATCACAGAGCAAAGAGAGATAAACAACGTCTGTTCTGTCAAAAGGAGACTGTAAGGAATAAAGGGATCGTCTTCACTTGATTTTGTGTTACATAAGAAGAACTGTCTCCTTCTCATGTAAATAAGAAGGCAGACTAGATAAGCGTAAATGATATTAGGAAAAGGTTAGAATCGAACCCTGCAGGCAAGTTTTAAAAGATAATGGAAATTGAAATCCTAGGAATGCAGTCGATTGTTAATTCTTTTAGAAATAACTAAATATTATGTAAGTTAAAATAATGGACAATGCGAGTTTATAAATTAAAAATAGATTAATAATACAATTTAATTTGCGGATTTCTTTTGTTTATCAGAGGTGTGTAAATACATGTGCAAGGGCACTGGTGAATTGAAACGCGATAAAGCCACGTTGATTGGCAGCAGGCCTCTGACATCATAAACAAAAGAGTTTCTCAATATATTGAGACGAGGGTTCGAAGTTAGGAGAGATAATCAGAAGATTACAATTACAATCACGGTGATAGAGTCCACTTCGAGGCGAAGGGGGAGAAGAGTAGACCATTTAGTCATACAAGTTTGAATTCCTGACATCATCAATCGGCTGACAGATGAATAAACAAATCGTTTAATATTTCTTAACTGGTTGTTTTCGTGTCGTCCTTACAACCGAAAAGGTAAATTAGTTTTGTCATCATCTTTAATGAACTTCGTATAACTCTCTCCTCAAGTAATGTGTTCCAGCCATTATCATCAATAATGTCTCTCCTCTCTTCTGTGTTAGAAGAATTGTTGCATAAATGTCCCTTGTTTTATTTTAGTAGTTGTTATGTTGGTCACTTTCAAACTTTTTAGCATCTGATCAGATGATGGTGTAAACCATATTAGTTTTCCCCCTACTTTTATAACTATTGGTATTCTGTTATTTATATTGAATTTCAGTATTATAGTACCCACTATATATATATATATAGTTGGTACCATAATGCTGAAATATATATATGAAGTCCCCAAGAATCGTCACAGTCATCGGCGCATGTGTAATCTATATAAATGTCATTATCATCCCCTATTCTGAGTCCCCCGTTATATGTGTCTCCAATATGACCCTGCTACAAAACGTTCGAAGTTTCTTCTGAATTATACCAAAGCAACGGAGACTTTTCTGAGCGGCGAAGTCTACTCTTAGTAGCTCAGTCAAATGCTTCTACGACTCGCAAATTCAACTTAGTCACGTGGACGCCTCATTAGCCTCTGACTCTTTATTCTTGTATCCATGGCCTATATATCATAACCTACGCTTTCTCTGTTACCAGGTCAATTCCATTGTTTATTGTTTATAAAATTGAATTCCCAAATCTATTTTATAACATAAATATCTCTGTAATATTTTATTCATAACGTTCCTAAATCCAAATTAAAATTCCCCCGTAAGATTTTTAAGATAAATAGTTTAACTAAATATTCCTTTCTTTCAAAACAGTCTCTCTGCATATCTTTTCTACATAACAATTAACAAATAACAATAATAATAATTGGTCAGACCTTTTGCATTGCCCTCCACAACATAACACATATCTTCAGAGTCGGCTTGAAAGTAAACACCAAAGTGTATCTGGATGTGGTGAAGAGTGTGGTGATCGCCTGGTGCAATCACGTGGCCGATGGCAGACCCTTGGTGTGGAAGTAGGACTCGATATGAGGTGGCATGATGTGGCCCTCACTTGAAACCACACTAAATACCATAAACGTGGCCGGAAATTTTGTTTTCTTCACCCTGGGCACGTCCCTGTTATTCGTGGCAATCCAACGATGTATTTTTAGGGTACTGGCAAAGGTCCTGTTGTCATAATTTGGATCGGCAGAGAGCATGAGTTATACAGCGGCGCATCTCCGATCTCGCTCGTTGAACATTGTGCCACTTTAAGGCATGATTAAACGGTTATATCGCTCTTGAGATTTAGTGACTAACTAGTAGATAGCCTGCAACAAAAAATGTTTTCATCAAACGGAAATGGAATCATATCGTTTTTTTTTTCTAGGTTACAAATTTATCATTCCATCTTATAGTTTGTTTTGAAAATGGTTAAAAGTTTCCGGTTATTACTCAAAGTGTAAAATTAAAAAATAAACGACTAACTTCCTTTCTAGATACAGACAACTCTGATAACTTATCAGTGCTCATATTGTTGAAACAATAAACCTGTCTACTTTGAAACGGGAGTCCGTAATTGCTATGGCATCATCCGCTATTTCCCTCAAACTATCTGAGTATTATACTGAGAATGTTACTTTTAACGGCTACGATTATAAAGACATTGGCTTAACGCTATTTCCTAAACGAAGAACGAGGAAAGAATTATTTTAGAAAGTAGCAAGCGAGTTCCCCATTGCACCACATGCCTCACACCAAAAAAGAGGAGAGTAAAGAAGGCTTAATCATCATTCTTTTTCTCTTTTTTCCTTTTCTTTTCTTTATTCTTTTTCTCTTTTTCTTCCTTTTCCTTTTTTATAATGAAAAAAAAAAATTTCTCGACCCTTTACTCATTCCAATTTACTACTTCTGACACTATTTTAGTTTCAACAATTTCGGGGAAAGGGAGAAAGAAGATCTGCGAGGTGTTTAATGCATTGATACTTTTTAAAAATACATTTAGGCTTTAAAAGTCAAACATAGTTATCTCCCCTTGTCCCTAATATTTTTCTTTTATTATTGACAGTTATGTTGTCTGCGTAGATGTCAACAAATGATCTCAGAACATGATTAGGAAAATCGTTAGTGTTAATTAGAAAATGAGTTAAACACGCGATAGATTCTTGAGACACGCCGTGATGAATACCATAACTTCAAATTTCTGCCCATGAACAGCTACTTTTTATAAACCTACTAGCAGGCTGCCCGACGTTGAGATAACTAGATATATAATTGTACATTTATATATATTATATATATATATATACATATATATAT
Organism: Euprymna scolopes; assembly: GCF_053919585.1. Lineage (NCBI taxonomy): Eukaryota > Metazoa > Mollusca > Cephalopoda > Sepiida > Sepiolidae > Euprymna > Euprymna scolopes. The sequence continues at coordinate 94,686,470 of NC_136509.1, forward strand.
ATATATATATATATATATATACACACACAAAGTTGTCGATTTATTTATTTTACTCCTTTCTTATAATAAGCGCTCAGGGAGCGGAAAGAAGAAAATACTACAGAATCGCTAATAAAAATATAACTAAATAAACAATCTTGTGTTTATAACTATAAAAATCGAGCATAAGGTAGTCGTGTGGTAAAACACTAGACCGCTTATTGAGCGGTGGTAGGTTCGATCCTTGTCAACTAAGTCTAGTTATACTGATGAGGATTAAACTCCGAAACATGCATGTCTATAGATGACTTACTTTTATGCACGTAATAATAATTATATATATATATATATATATATATATATATATATATATATATATATATATATATACACAGAAAGAAAAGCTGGCAATAGCAATAGAAAAATATATACTAGTGCATATAGACTTAACAATCATAAATTCAATAGGGGAGAATCATGAATAGGTCAGGGTATTTCTGTATCTAAGCTCCATCTCATATGTTGAGCTTTTTATTAGCACGATAAGTTTCTGTTAAAAGAATATTCTAATTCCTCTTTGATTCGCTCATTTATCTATTACCTAGTAATAAGTGTAAACTAATACATATTCTCATATAAAGAAACATTTTTAAAAAGGTTTTATACATAACTAGTCTTGGTACCCGACGTTGCCCGGGTGTTTGGAGGTGTGTGTTGTGCAAAAAAAAAGTGGTAGTAAGCAGGCAGGCTCGAACCCCTACCGCAAAATATGAAAAGAACCTGAAAAAAACGTGACGCCTTTACTGTTACGCCCATCGCCATACCAGAAGTGACGTAGGCTTTACTTAAGGCTAGTCAATCGAAAAGAGGGGATGACTTTCGAAAATATCGGTGAAAAAAGCGACCCCTCCCTGTAGAAAAGTGCCCAGTTGAGGATGAAGAAATTCAGATTTTTAGCCAATTTTTTTAATATTTGTCGAACTTCAAAACGATACCGATCTCGTGAAAATCTTTCGCCTCTGTCGAGAGTTTTAGGCAAACATACAAACAAACATACATGCATACATTTAAGCAGACAGGTGAGTTTCTATTATAGATTAATAGTTTGCATCAAGTAGTCGAGTAGATGTGCTAGTCTGTGTCAGAACTTTCTTCCGTCCAGATGGTGAAGTTCAGTTCTTCTTTGGTGGCCCTGAAACACTTTTCCCGTCTTTGCATAATTGGCTGAGTGCTTGTATTTTGTTCATATTTTATTCAGCAATAAAATACATTTTACGAGCATCCTAATAAAGATTCAAGTTATTTTTCATTTCTACAACCCAGCAATACATTATTAACACATATTTGCACGTGTCCAAACAAGCGAAACTAGTATAAAAGCAACAAAAAAAAACTTTACAAACATTTAGACATTTCAATGTTTATGCTGTTCATAAATTAAGCGATAGTCAATTTAGAAAACATATATTAAAGTAACATTTTTGGTTTAAACGTTATTTGTAAGAAAAAAAAAGTGTTTTTTATTTCAATAAATCATCAGTTACCAAAGCCAAAAATCACTCGAGAATAAAGGTTAATGAGTTCATTAGTTGGCTGATGACCAATATTATGAGAGGATTCGAAACGATAAATGGAAAAATATTTTAATTTAAAATAACGGCTTGATAAGTACTTGTTAACATTGCAATTGACACTGACCATTTTATAGACTTTTTGACGCTGACTATTTTATAGACATGCTAAATGATGACCCATCATTTAGCATGTCCATGAATTTATTATTATTAAAGATTGATACGTTGCGAAAAATAATACACCGATTAACCACATTATCAGAATAATAAATGTTAATAAGAATTCTTCATACCTTGCGAATATCCTCATCCAATTTACGATTGAAACAGATTACCAGGGCACGATGCTCAAATGGTTTGATGAAGATATTTTTGCCTTACACAAACCGGTCGTCCTCCTCTATATACCCGTACAGAAAGTATCTGTTCGAACTATTCTGTAAATTTATTTTTCTTCTCTCGGTCTCTTCTCACCCGATACTCCCCCGTTTATTTTTATCTTTTTATTTGCAGAATGTGTGGACAATTCTCTCAGCGCAAGTAATTGAAAGTTTTTTTTTCACATATTACGACTAGATTCATATTGACACTTCTGTTTGAATATTATCGGATAGTATTCAATAGATCGAGGTTATTTTTAACATTCATATTCATAACATTCATATTCATAACATTCATATTCATAACATTCATATTCATAACATTCATATTGATAACATTCATATTCATAACATTCATATTCATAACATTCATATTCATAACATTCATTTTACCATTCATATTCATAACATTCATATTCATAACATTCATTTTAACATTCATATTCATAACATTCATTTTAACATTCATATTCATAACATTCATATTCATAACATTCATATTCATAATGTCATTTTACATAAATAGCAGATGACATAATTTTCTATAAGGGTACAATAGTGTATGTAAATGTTAAATGCGCTCTTTTCCTTATAGCCCTTCTATAACTGTCTCACCATGTGCTTTAACTTAAACGGAGCTTATTTGAATGTTAGAAAATCAAACTTTCTAAAGATGGACTACCCTGGTTGGTACAAAAATTGTAAGTGCTTCAATTTTAGAGGATTTCGAAAAATATGAATGAAGAACAAGTACTGCACTTTGATTGTAAGCATCTTAATAGTGTGATATATATACTCTAAAATGTATTGAAAAATCTAAATAAAGAACAAGTACAACACTTTGATTGTAAGAATCTAATAGTGTGGTATATATACTCTAAAATGTATTGAATAATCTAAATGAAGAACAAGTACTGCACTTTGCTTGTAAGAATCTTAATAGTGTGGTATATATACTCTAAAATGTATTGAATAATCTAAATAAAGAACAAGTACTGCACTTTGCTTGTAAGAATCTAATAGTGTGGTATATATACTCTAAAATGTATTGAATAATCTAAATAAAGAACAAGTACTGCACTTTGCTTGTAAGAATCTTAATAGTGTGGTATATATACTCTAAAATGTATTGAATAATCTAAATAAAGAACAAGTACAACACTTTGATTGTAAGAATCTAATAGTGTGGTATATATACTCTAAAATGTATTGAATAATCTAAATAAAGAACAAGTACTGCACTTTGCTTGTAAGAATCTTAATAGTGTGGTATATATATACTCTAAAATGTATTAAATAATCTAAATAAAGAACAAGTACAACACTTTGATTGTAAGAATCTAATAGTGTGGTATATATACTCTAAAATGTATTGAAAAATCTAAATAAAGAACAAGTACTGCACTTTGCTTGTAAGAATCTTAATAGTGTGGTATATATACTCTAAAATGTATTGAAAAATCTAAATAAAGAACAAGTACAACACTTTGATTGTAAGAATCTAATAGTGTGGTATATATACTCTAAAATGTATTGAATAATCTAAATAAAGAACAAGTACTGCACTTTGCTTGTAAGAATCTTAATAGTGTGGTATATATACTCTAAAATGTATTGAAAAATCTGAATAAAGAACAAGTACAACACTTTGATTGTAAGAATCTAATAGTGTGGTATATATACTCTAAAATGTATTGAAAAATCTAAATAAAGAACAAGTACTGCACTTTGCTTGTAAGAATCTTAATAGTGTGGTATATATACTCTAAAATGTATTTAAAAATCTGAATAAAGAACAAGTACTGCACTTTGCTTGTAAGAATCTTAATAGTGTGGTATATATACTCTAAAATGTATTAAAAAAAACTCTGAATAAAGAACAAGTACTGCACTTTGATTGTAACAATCTTAATAATGTGGTATATATACTCTAAAATGTATTAAAAAATCTAAATAAAGAACAAGTACTGCACTTTGATTGTAAGAATCTAATAGTGTGGTATATATACTCTAAAATGTATTGAAAAATCTAAATAAAGAACAAGTACTGCACTTTGCTTGTAAGAATCTTAATAGTGTGGTATATATACTCTAAAATGTATTGAATAATCTAAATAAAGAACAAGTACTGCACTTTGATTGTAAGAATCTAATAGTGTGGTATATATACTCTAAAATGTATTGAATAATCTAAATAAAGAACAAGTACTGCACTTTGATTGTAAGAATCTAATAGTGTGGTATATATACTCTAAAATGTATTGAATAATCTAAATAAAGAACAAGTACTGCACTTTGATTGTAAGAATCTAATAGTGTGGTATATATACTCTAAAATGTATTAAAAAATCTGAATAAAGAACAAGTACTGCACTTTGCTTGTAAGAATCTTAATAGTGTGGTATATATACTCTAAAATGTATTTAAAAATCTGAATAAAGAACAAGTACTGCACTTTGATTGTAAGAATCTTAATAGTGTGGTATATATACTCTAAAATGTATTTAAAAATCTAAATAAAGAACAAGTACTGCACTTTGCTTGTAAGAATCTTAATAGTGTGGTATATATACTCTAAAATGTATTTAAAAATCTGAATAAAGAACAAGTACTGCACTTTGATTGTAAGAATTTTAATAGTGTGGTATATATACTCTAAAATGTATTAAAAAAAACTCTGAATAAAGAACAAGTACTACACTTTGATTGAAAGAATCTTAATAGTGTGGTATATATACTCTAAAATGTATTAAAAAATCTGAATAAAGAACAAGTACAACACTTTGCTTGTAAGAATCTAATAGTGTGGTATATATACTCTAAAATGTATTAAAAAATCTGAATAAAGAACAAGTACTGCACTTTGATTGTAACAATCTTAATAATGTGGTATATATACTCTAAAATGTATTAAAAAATCTAAATAAAGAACAAGTACAACACTTTGATTATAAGAATCTTAATAGTGTGGTATATATACTCTAAAATGTATTAAAAAATCTGAATAAAGAACAAGTACTGCACTTTGATTGTAAGAATCTTAATAATGTGGTATATATACTCTAAAATGTATTAAAAAATCTTAATAAAGAACAAGTACTGCACTTTGATTGTAAGAATCTTGATAGTTTGAAATATATACACTAAAATGTATTGAAAAATCTTTAAAAAAAAACAAGTACAGCACTTTGCTTGTAAGAATCTTAATAGTGTGGTATATATACTCTAAAATGTATTGAAAAATCTAAATAAAGAACAAGTACTGCACTTTGATTGTAAGAATCTAATAGTGTGGTATATATACTCTAAAATGTATTGAATAATCTAAATGAAGAACAAGTACTGCACTTTGCTTGTAAGAATCTTAATAGTGTGGTATATATACTCTAAAATGTATTGAAAAATCTGAATAAAGAACAAGTACTGCACTTTGATTGTAAGAATCTTAATAGTGTGGTATATATACTCTAAAATGTATTGAAAAATCTAAATAAAGAACAAGTACTGCACTTTGATTGTAAGAATCTTAATAGTGTGGTATATATACTCTAAAATGTATTGAAAAATCTAAATAAAGAACAAGTACTGCACTTTGATTGTAAGAATCTTAATAGTGTGGTATATATACTCTAAAATGTATTGAAAAATCTAAAGAACCAGTACTGCACTTTGATTGTAAGAATCTTAATAGTGTGATATATATACTCTAAAATGTATTAAAAAATCTGAATAAAGAACAAGTACTGCACTTTGATTGTAAGAATCTTAATAGTGTGGTATATATACTCTAAAATGTATTGAAAAATCTGAATAAAGAACAAGTACTGCACTTTAATTGTAAGAATCTTAATAGTGTGGTATATATACTCTAAAATGTATTAAAAATCTGAATAAAGAATAAGTACTGCACTTTGATTGTAACAATCTTAATAATGTGGCATATATACTCTAAAATGTATTTAAAACTCTGAATAAAGAACAAGTACTGCACTTTGATTGTAACAATCTTAATAATGTGGTATATATACTCTAAAATGTATTAAAAAATCTGAATAAAGAACAAGTACTGCACTTTGATTGTAAGAATCTAATAGTGTGGTATATATACTCTAAAATGTATTGAAAATCTGAATAAAGAACAAGTACTGCACTTTGATTGTAAGAATCTTAATAATGTGGTATATATACTCTAAAATTTATTAAAAAAATCTGAATAAAGAACAAGTACTGCACTTTGATTGTAAGAATCTTAATAGTGTGGTATATATACTCTAAAATGTATTGAAAATCTGAATAAAGAACAAGTACTGCACTTTGATTGTAACAATCTTAATAATGTGGCATATATACTTTAAAATGTATTTAAAAATCTGAATAAAGAACAAGTACTGCACTTGGATTGTAACAATCTTAATAATGTGGCATATATACTCTAAAATGTATTAAAAAATCTGAATAAAGAACAAGTACTGCACTTTGATTGTAAGAATCTTAATAATGTGGTATATATACTCTAAAATGTATTAAAAAATCTGAATAAAGAACAAGTACAACACTTTGATTGTAAGAATCTAATAGTGTGGTATATATACTTTAAAATGTATTTAAAAATCTGAATAAAGAACAAGTACTGCACTTTGATTGTAACAATCTTAATAATGTGGCATATATACTCTAAAATGTATTAAAAAATCTGAATAAAGAACAAGTACTGCACTTTGATTGTAAGAATCTTAATAATGTGGTATATATACTCTAAAATGTATTAAAAAATCTTAATAAAGAACAAGTACTGCACTTTGATTGTAAGAATCTTTATAATGTGGTATATATACTCTAAAATGTATTAAAAAATCTGAATAAAGAACAAGTACTACACTTTGATTGTAACAATCTTAATAATGTGGTATATATACTCTAAAATGTATTTAAAAATCTGAATAAAGAACAAGTACTGCACTTTGATTGTAACAATCTTAATAGTGTGATATATATACTCTAAAATGTATTAAAAACTCTGAATAAAGAACAAGTACTGCACTTTGATTGTAAGAATCTTAATAGTGTTGTATATATACTCTATAATGTATCTTTTGATATTTTTTCCTAAAATATTTGTTGGGTCGGATTTTCCACAACCAGAGCAACACTGTTTCATTTTAATCAAATAATGAATTCACATGGATCAGTATGGTACAATTTTTTTTATAAAATAATCACCACTTTTCAAGGCCCGGATTCCACTCGAGGATAAGAATTAATGAGTGTACGGTAGACAATAGGACAATATCGTAGCAATCATTAGTAATGTAAATTTGGTAAATTGGATTACTTATGGGGACGGCTCATCAAGAACTTGTTTACGTTGGACTTGAAAGCGACTATATTGTAGTCTGTTTGAAAGCAGGCAAGCGGAAGAGAGTTCACAGGTGTGCAGTTCTAAGAGAGAAACTTTGTTCATGGAATCTACGTTTATGTTTAAGCACAGATATAAAGTGGGGAAAATTATTGATAGTAGTTTCAGACAGACGAGTGTTTTTCGTGAAAGTTTGGTAAAGGGGAGGTTCTAGATGTGAGGCCATGAAAATAATGATAGGCTTCCAATTTCTCTTAAAAGAGATTGTAGGAAAGAGAAAAGGGCAACCCCACTAGGTTACGAAGTCTATTTTGAATTTTCTTGATATTATTGATCGTATTTATTTTCTATAATCAAGTACTTAGAGAATGGTTATGACTGTGTTCAACATCCTTAAGTGAAATTAGCATTATGGACTCGATAGGATTCGATCACGGCACATCCAGATCGCACATCCACGTCATTATCACTTTAACGTGACTACCTCCCATACAGTCGATGGTAAAAGTGAATTACCCGACTCAATAAAAACAGCTTTTGTTTTTGTTTTCCTCTAAGTTGAAGTAAAAGAGAGATGGGGAGTTCCCATCTGAACATTAGTCCAATTTCCCCCAAATTCCTACATTATCTCTCTCTCAATAAACAAACAATCGTTAATCATTTAATGACTTTGTCTATCAAAACGGCTGAAAAGCGATTAAATAATCAAGTGTTAAGTGTTCCCCAACAATTGATAAGCCATGAATGTTTTCCCCATTCGATTGTTTACTGCTTTTTCATTCTTGTTGATTTGCTAAGCGAATGTTATGTCTGCACTCACCATGTTACCACTATTTCCGACCCAGCGTTACAGTGTAAACCAGTCTTTATGAATATACAATTACAATAAATGATACAAACTATTCGCTAATATAAAGCAGTGGTATTACCTGCTCTACTTTATTCAACAGAAATCTACACACTATACAAGGACCACGTCAAGAGGTTGGAAGCAACACAACAGCGCCACCTATGAAAAAATCATGAAAATTAAATGGAATGATCTTATACCAAATGTTGAAGTACTTAATGGAGCCAACAGCAGAAATCTACACGCTATACAAGGACGACTGGAAACAAATGCCGAGATAAGCAGAGAGCACACACAGTGCCTAGAATTCTCAAATAGTCACCCATCTGGTACTACCAGGCTTAAGGTTGCTAACTTCGGTGATCTTACGAGTACGGGTGTGTCAACGTGATTATGCTGTATGTTTCCAGTCGTACTGGACATACAATTCACTTGCCACGTATTTAATAATGCCGACTCAGAAGAGGTGCGGTTGGAGATTGCGCACCTCATGCCACAAAAAAAATCCACGCGTAGACACCCCTTCGTGGGTATCCAAAGTCTGGCAAAACTTGAATGGGCCTGTGTTGTATATACAAGGATTACATAACGAGGTTGGAAGCAGTACAACAGCGCCACCTATGAAAAATTATGAAAATTAAATGGAACAATCTTATACCAAATGTTGAAGTATTCAATAGAGCCAACATGGACAGCATAGAAGCCGTACTCGCTACCACACAACTGCGACGGACTGGACATGTGGCCAGAATTGAAAACAATCGCATCCCAAAAATCCTATTGTATGGAGAATTGCCAAATTGGTACAGAACGATTGGTGAGCAGAAACTCTGCTATAAAGATCTGATAAAGCGCCACCTAAAGGCACTGAATAGTAACAGGAAAAATTGGAAAGAGCTAGCAGCAAACCAAAGTTGCTGGTGCAATAGGCTTCACAAAGAAAAGGCAGAAATAGAGGTAAAAATAAAGGCCAGGTTTGAACTAAATTGCCAAAGGTACAACCATGGGAATTACCCATGCACTGAACATGGAATGCTACAACACCGTAGGATAAATCACAGTGTCTTTGACCAGTCATTTTCAGCAACGAAGGACTGTGTGATATGATGTGATGCTATAAACATGTATGCAAAGAATATGATTTTATACTGACAAATAGATCAAAGGACGTCTAATTTTTGTCCTAAGTATAATAATAGTAAATTAAAACCAACATATTATATTATAATAATACTAAATAAAAACAAACTCAGTATAATAATACTAAATTAAAACCAACACAGTATAATAATACTAAATTAAAACCAACGCAGTATAATAATACTAAATTAAAACCAACACAGTATAATAATACTAAATTAAAACCAACACAGTATAATAAACTAAATAAAAACCAACACAGTATAATAATACTAAATTAAAACCAACACAGTATAATAATACTAAATTAAAACAACACATTATATTATAATAATACTAAATTAAAACCAGCACAGTATAATAATACTAAATTAAAACAACACAGTATAATAATACTAAATTAAAACAAACTCAGTATAATAATACTAAATTAAAACCAACACAGTATAATAATACTAAATTAAAACCAACGCAGTATAATAATACTAAATTAAAACCAACACAGTATAATAATACTAAATTAAAACCAACACAGTATAATAAACTAAATTAAAACCAACACAGTATAATAATACTAAATTAAAACTAACACAGTATAATAATACTAAATTAAAACAACACATTATATTATAATAATACTAAATTAAAACCAGCACAGTATAATAATACTAAATTAAAACAACACAGTATAATAATACTAAATTAAAACCAACTCAGTACAATAATACTAAATTAAAAATAACACAGTATAATAAACTAAATAAAAACAACACAGTATAATAATACTAAATTAAAACCAACACAGTATAATAATACTAAATTAAAACCGACACAGTATAATAATACTAAATTAAAACCAACACAGTATAATAAACTAAATTAAATCCAACACAGTATAATAATACTAAATTAAAACAAACACAGTATAATAATACTAAATTAAAACTAACACAGTATAATAATACTAAATTAAAACTAACACAGTATAATAATACTAAATTAAAACTAACACAGTATAATGATACTAAATTAAAACCAACACAGTATAATGATACTAAATTAAAACCAACACAGTATAATAATACTAAATTAACACCAACGCAGTATAATAATACTAAATTAAAACCAACTCAGTATAATAATACTAAATTATAACAACACAGTATAATAATACTAAATTAAAACCAACTCAGTATAATAATACTAAATTAAAACTAACACAGTATAATAATACTAAATTAAAACCAACACAGTATAATAATACTAAATAAAAACAAACTCAGTATAATAATACTAAATTAAAACCAACATAGTATAATAATACTAAATGATAACCAACACAGTATAATAATACTAAATTAAAACCAACACAGTATAATAAACTAAATTAAATCCAACACAGTATAATAATACTAAATTAAAACAAACACAGTATAATAATACTAAATTAAAACCAACACAGTATAATAATACTAAATTAAAACTAACTCAGTATAATAATACTAAATTAAAACCAACATAGCATAATAATACTAAATGAAAACCAACACAGTATAATAATACTAAATTAAAACCAACACAGTATAATAAACTAAATAAAAACTAACACAGTATAATAATACTAAATTAAAACCAACACAGTATAATAATACTAAATTAAAACAAACACAGTATAATAATACTAAATTAAAACCAACTCAGTACAATAAACTAAATTAAATCCAACACAGTATAATAATACTAAATTAAAACCAACACAGTATAATAATACTAAATTAAAACCAACACAGTATAATAATACTAAATTAAAACCAACACAGTATAATAATACTAAATTAAAACAAACACAGTATAATAATACTAAATTAAAACAAACACAGTATAATAATACTAAATTAAAACCAACACAGTATAATAATACTAAATTAAAACTAACACAGTATAATGCTACTAAATTAAAACCAACGCAGTATAATGCTACTAAATTAAAACTAACACAGTATAAAGCTACTAAATTAAAACCGACACAGTATAATAATACTAAATTAAAACCAACACAGTATAATAATACTAAATTAAAACTAACTCAGTATAATAATACTAAATTAAAACAACACAGTATAATAATACTAAATTAAAACCAACACAGTATAATAATACTAAATTAAAACTAACACAGTATAATAATACTAAATTAAAACCAACGCAGTATAATAATACTAAATTAAAACCAACGCAGTATAATAATACTAAATTAAAACCAACTCAGTATAATAATACTAAATTAAAACTAACACAGTATAATAATACTAAATTAAAACAACACAGTATAATAATACTAAATTAAAACCAACACAGTATAATAAACTAAATTAAAACCAACACAGTATAATAATACTAAATTAAAACTAACACAGTATAATAATACTAAATTAAAACTAACACAGTATAATAATACTAAATTAAAACCAACACAGTATAATAATACTAAATTAAAACTAACACAGTATAATAATACTAAATTAAAACCAACACAGTATAATAATACTAAATTAAAACTAACACAGTATAATAATACTAAATTAAAACTAACACAGTATAATAATACTAAATTAAAACCAACACAGTATAATAATACTAAATTAAAACCGACACAGTATAATAATACTAAATTAAAACCAACACAGTATAATAATACTAAATTAAAACAACACAGTATAATAATAATACTAAATTAAAACAACACAATATAATAATAATACTAAATTAAAACCAACTCAGTATAATAATACTAAATTAAAACCAACACAGTATAATAATACTAAATAAAAACTAACTTAGTATAATAATACTAAATTAAAACCAACACATTATATTATAATAATACTAAATTAAAACAAACTCAGTATAATAATACTAAATTAAAAACAACTCAGTATAATAATACTAAATTAAAAACAACTCAGTATAATAATACTAAATTAAAACCAACACAGTATAATAATACTAAATTAAAACAAACACAGTATAATAATACTAAATTAAAACAAACACAGTATAATAATACTAAATTAAAACAAACACAGTATAATAATACTAAATTAAAACCAACACAGTATAATAATACCAAATTAAAACTAACACAGTATAATGCTACTAAATTAAAACCAACGCAGTATAATGCTACTAAATTAAAACTAACACAGTATAATGCTACTAAATTAAAACCGACACAGTATAATAATACTAAATTAAAACCAACACAGTATAATAATACTAAATTAAAACTAACTCAGTATAATAATACTAAATTAAAACAACACAGTATAATAATACTAAATTAAAACCAACACAGTATAATAATACTAAATTAAAACTAACACAGTATAATAATACTAAATTAAAACCAACGCAGTATAATAATACTAAATTAAAACCAACGCAGTATAATAATACTAAATTAAAACCAACTCAGTATAATAATACTAAATTAAAACTAACACAGTATAATAATACTAAATTAAAACTAACACAGTATAATAATACTAAATTAAAACTAACACAGTATAATAATACTAAATTAAAACAACACAGTATAATAATACTAAATTAAAACCAACACAGTATAATAAACTAAATTAAAACCAACACAGTATAATAATACTAAATTAAAACTAACACAGTATAATAATACTTAATTAAAACTAACACAGTATAATAATACTAAATTAAAACCAACACAGTATAATAATACTAAATTAAAACTAACACAGTATAATAATACTAAATTAAAACCAACACAGTATAATAATACTAAATTAAAACTAACACAGTATAATAATACTAAATTAAAACTAACACAGTATAATAATACTAAATTAAAACCAACACAGTATAATAATACTAAATTAAAACCGACACAGTATAATAATACTAAATTAAAACCAACACAGTATAATAATACTAAATTAAAACAACACAGTATAATAATAATACTAAATTAAAACAACACAATATAATAATAATACTAAATTAAAACCAACTCAGTATAATAATACTAAATTAAAACCAACACAGTATAAGAATACTAAATAAAAACTAACTTAGTATAATAATACTAAATTTAAACCAACACATTATATTATAATAATACTAAATTAAAACAAACTCAGTATAATAATACTAAATTAAAAACAACTCAGTATAATAATACTAAATTAAAAACAACTCAGTATAATAATACTAAATTAAAACCAACACAGTATAATAATACTAAATTAAAACCAACACAGTATAACAATACTAAATTAAAACCAACACAGTATAACAATACTAAATTAAAACCAACACAGTATAACAATACTAAATTAAAACCAACACAGTATAACATTACTAAATTTAAACTAACACAGTATAAAAATACTAAATTAAAACAAACACTGTATAAAAATACTAAATTAAAACAAACACAGTATAATAATACTAAATTAAAACCAACACAGTATAATAATACTAAATTAAAACCAACACAGTATAATAATACTAAATTACAACCATCACAATATAATAATACTAAATTAAAAACAACGCAGTATAAAAATACTAAAGTAAAAACAACGCAGTATAAAAATACTAAATTAAAACAACACAATATAAAAATACTAAATTAAAACCAACACAGTATAATGATACTACATTAAAACCAACACAGTATAATGATACTAAATCAAAACCAACAATTTATTTTATTGTGGGCCAAGTCACTGCGAGGAGGCATATGAAATTTTCTTCCAGTACAGTGCGGGGGGGGGTACCTAACTATAGCAGGCCTTCAATCGACTTGATTAAAAATGGCAATTTCACCGATGGGAATGACAAAGTATTGGTGCGTGGGAAATTTGTTGATCATCATTCAATCCTGGTCAACGTCCGGTCTCCTTGCTAGTTGCTTTATAAATGTCGAATATAAATATGATATTGTGAATGTTCTGGTGATGTACACAATTAGCAACTAACTATTTATTTCTTTAACATATGATTTTTATATTTACGGATGGTCCAAATAACATCCCTTTTTATCAGTTTATCTCTAAAACCAGTAGAGTCTAATAAGAAGTAAATTATTAGTTACAATATGGTTTACAAGTGTCGAATATAAAACATAGATTGAAATATATCACGCTTATACTGTCGTACCAAAATGTGTTAGATAAAAAAAAACATCTAGTGAGTGTCCGGAAGAAGCCAGCAGATGAAGCGAAGAAGAAATATAGGATTAAAAGCGTTATTAAAATCTAGGATTATCTGGGATTATTAATTTTATGTTGTTTTCTTATAATTTTAATTAAACTATTTATTAGATTTCGAAATCATTTTTTAAGGAAATGTCGGATGGTTCTGTTCCGTTTTTCATGTATGCTGTAGTAGTGCGAATACCACAACAGAAATCCTGCAGATAGGACTACGCGTAAATAAATGGCTTACGTTAATCTCTTTTCAAATATTAATGTTCGTCCATCGCTTGCAAAGATGACCGTGATTATGCAATTGTTCTCTGGGTTCAGAGATAGCTTCTTAGACCGATTCGAGCTCTGGCGTATTTTCTGCATATTGGACTCCTGGGGGATGTTTTTGTGGCGGAGGTGTTGGCTGTTCTGTCTTTTTTAATGCCACGTTTCCTCTTGCGTTTTTCTATTGCGTTTTTCTACTGCGTTTTTCTGTTGCGTTTTTCTATTGCGTACAAATTCAGCAATTGTACCCTCTTTATAAGTTGTGGCACGCCATGAACATCTGTCTTGGGTTAGTTTTTCCCATGAATTTTTTTTTTTTCAATTTTCACCCTAAACAAGGCACAGTGCCACTTTGATGTAGGGGAGCTACTATCGGGGGCATAAGTTGCAAGGATACTTTGTAGGAAGTTGTGCAGCGAGATGTCCGTTCACATTACTTTTGAACTTCTGCATGTCAGTACAGTTAGGAAAACAGGAACTCGAGTAAGATTTCCAGAGTCTAGCACTTCTGAGGAAGAATCTATTAGAGTAGAAGACTTATTTATATCTAGGGATCTCTACTGTCTAGGGGTGGGATTTTGCTGCTTGTCGGGTTTGTCGGGGGTATTTACGTCGAGGGGGTACAAGTGCTTGTAGTTCGTCAGAGCATCCACTATTAAAATGCTTGTAGAATAGGCAGAGAGATGCAACATTACATCGATACGATAGAGGTTGAAGCTTAGGTGACAGTTTAGAACCTACCATGTTGGCGACTCTCTTTTGAACCCTAGAATACAAACCGAACTGATTGTCCGTAGACTATTTCCGTTGTCTTCCTGTGGGTTTTTTTCCTTTAAAAGAGCCATTTCTGGAGCCTTGTATCAGGTATGCGGCATATATGACTTGACCAACGACATAGCTCAGCTGTAACATGCTGTGTACTGACGGAATGTTTGACCTTAGTATCTGGTATCTTGTCGTGAAACTTGATTTTTAACAATCTACGAAGGCATATCATATGGAAATGGTTTAGTTTCTTAGCATGCCTGGCATATATATTTAAAATATTAATAGTTCCATAGCAAATAAAAACTTGTTTAAAGTTTCTAAACTATTTCATATTTCTTTCTACTGAAGTGTATTCAAGCTGATCATAAAAGAATTGTAACTCCGTACAAACTTAGTTGGGCAGATAGTTGAACATGTACGTCTGTTAAATGAAACTGATTGTACATGTATATTTGCAATCAATAAGTATGAATCTCACCCTTCAAGAGTGTCCATTGTTAGCGAAATGGCTGCAAGTAAAGTTTGGAATGTTTCCTGCATGAAGTAGAACCTGGTGGTGACTTCGGCTCAAAGTGAGTTGAGCCTTTCAAAAGGATAATTCAATAGTCCGTAAAAGAAAAGTAGAAAGAGATTCATAATTCACAAGAGGTGAATCGGTTATGGCCTGCTGAACGAAATTGATACATCTTGTTGATGTCTTGTTGTTGTATTATAAACCAGATTCAAATCAGTGTTTTCCTGAAAATTATGAAACATTACATATTCTCTTTTATATTTCTTAATATTATAGCTCTTGTTCACAATTGTTGAGATTCTCGTTTACGCCCGGTTTATTATTGTAATCTTGAATCTCTTCACAGAACTTTAATACAATCGTAAGAATGTTCGGTAATAAAATCAGATTTCAATCCTCAGTCAAGCCATAAAACGACACAGAAATATCATTTCACTCATCATTACTAAGCACTCAACATTTTTATGCGAATATAAAGGATGTGGAACAATAAAGAAAAATAATAATCGAAGCTTCTGCGTCGACTGCGACTACGGATGATTTATTTATAGCTTTAGTAAACAACGTATTAATTTTTATTTGTAACTAGCTGTAATACAGCTTCCTTGTTGACATATCACATTAGTATCGTATTACCCATCCTAGGAAATAGCATTTAATCTATAATAATATTCTATCATCCATACCCTCGTGTTGATTTTAGTCTTGCTGTGTGGTGCATAGTTAATGTATGAAATATTACTGAAAGGAACTGAAAATCTGAACTTATCATGTTAAAGTGGATGACATTTTATGGAAATCGCTCCATACAAGGCATGAAGCCACTTGATGTAAGGAGTTATAAGTATACTTTAAGCTTAAAAAAAACTTATCAACTATATGCGTTAGATATGATAGATTCTGATCGAGGAAACAGCAATCCCCCCCTCTTTGTCAGGAATATCGCTAATGGTACATGAGAACTAAACGACAAAAGCTGTTATGGTATTAATCTATCATTGATTGATCCATTTTAGTTTTACTGGTGATTTGAAATAGATCTTTATTATTTTATCATTAGCATCAGCAGTAAAACATTTCGCAAAATAAATTTAAAAAAAAACATTTAAACGAATCGTTTTTTGCATCGGAAAATAAACACAATTTTTTTCCGATTCCGATTAATCGTTTCAACACTAATATATACTATTATATGAAAAGAACTTTATCTGTGTGTGAGTTCGTTCCCTATAGACTCCAAAACGGCTGGACAGATTGTTATGAAATTCTGCACAAATGTACTTAATGTATCTGGCAGTGTTTTTAAATAGGTGTTGTATTGAAATGTCTCCGATAAGTATCGAAAATTGAAAAATTCCCATGAAAGAACAGGCGATTTTGATTAAAGTTAACACCACTACACAGCCTAACATTACTGGTGCACTTGAGCAAAAGGGCCCGGGATATAAAATCAACAGTAGGTTCTTGGATATGACAGGGGCGCGTCCGAAATGAGTGATCCTGCTTAGAGCACAATTGAACCATAATACTTAACTTCCGCCTTTTAAACTTTCATACAAGGCTTTATATTAAAAAAAAAATAATTTCATAAAATCAACATTAGGATCTCTACAGTGCAATCTAGACTCACAAAGTATTGGAGACTAAAGCACTGTGGGAAGGCATAAAAAGCTTCCTTCTGGTGCATCGCAATGGGCCCCCAACTAGAGCAGGAAATCAAGCGATTTGATTGAAAAATGAGGGATTTCAATGACAATAAAAATATGAAATATTAAAACATTTGTTGGTTATCATTCAATGCCAGGCAAAGTAGGATTTCCATTCCAATATATATATATATATATATATATATAATTATTATTATTATTATTATTATTATTATTATTATTATTATTATTTACATTTACATTTACTATAATAATTATTAAATACCTACAGACACTAGTGTTTTATCCTTTCGGGAATCATCAGTGCAGGGTGTCCCGATTAACGCCAGTCGAGAGATTAAAACACCAGCAACAAAAGTCATGTCTGATTTCATTAGCAAGGAACAGGACCAGGGCCACTAGGCTACCATAAACCGTTGAAACCAGTTGAAATTAAACATTTATTCTTATTGAATGCTTTTAGCGTCAGTTAGAGTGATCTAATCATTATATGACA
Source organism: Euprymna scolopes (assembly GCF_053919585.1). Classification (NCBI taxonomy): domain Eukaryota; kingdom Metazoa; phylum Mollusca; class Cephalopoda; order Sepiida; family Sepiolidae; genus Euprymna; species Euprymna scolopes. The sequence continues at coordinate 94,704,704 of NC_136509.1, forward strand.
ATCTGCGCGTATTAGCTAAGTTGACTACTTTATTACAACTGAAAGTGCTCAACGATAAGAAACAAGTTTCTTGAAGGGGCTGACATAATTATTTACTATAATAATTATTAAATACTTACAGACACTAATGTTTCATATATATATATATATATATTATTCCTTAATTGGAATTTTTTTATTTTTGAGATGAGCATTGTATGTTAATTTTATTTTATTTCGGACTATTAGTCTCATCTTATCTTTTTATTGGTGCACAACGTTTCGGCCAACTTCCTCTGGCCTTCGTAAGGCCTTCGTAAGGCCAGAGGAAGTTGGCCGAAACGTTGTGCACCAATAAAAAGATAAGATGAGACTAATAGTCCGAAATAAAATAAAATTAACACTAATGTTTCATCTTTACACACACACACACACACACACACACATATATATATATATATATGAGCATAATTCAACCATGATACTTGACTTTCGTGTGTTTAACTTTAATTCAATTGATTATGCAAACTTAATTTCATAATATCAACAGTTGTTTCTTTGATAAAACAGAGGCGTGTTCGAATTGAATGTTTCTGTTTAGAGCACAATTGAACTATAATAATTGAGTTTAACTTAACTTTAATCCAAGCCACTATAATGAAATACGTTTATAAAGTCAACTGTAAGTTCTCTACATTGCAATGTAGACTACAATGTATTGTGAACTAAGTCACTGTGGCGTGGAATCGGAAGGTTTCTTCCAGTGCACCACGGTGGGTCTTCGACTAAAGCAGGTGATTAATCAATTTGTTTAAAAAAATGGACGACTTCACTGATTTCGTTGACAATAAAAGTATTTGAAGTGTGAACTATTGGTTGGTCTTCATTTGATCCCGGACTAGTTTTACTATAAGTTTGAATGACGCAGTGACACGTCCGTTCGGCGAGAGCTTGGAAAGTAATTAATTTTTATGAATTTTAAAATAATCTGAAAGTTTGAGGTTTAATCAATATAAGTTCAGAAAAGACCATTCGGCATAAAAATCGTTGATTTCTTTAAATTTTTTATCTGCAGCGATAATCCTGGACAGAGGATTTTCGTTCTGGAATTAGTCAACACAAACAATACAAACGAAGGCGATCCAGAACACGTTTTCAATTTAGAAGATCATTTATTTAGAAAGCTCGTGTTATCTCGACAAAACTCACTAGCAGCAAGTAGAAAGGTAGCAGAAATGAGACCTAACCTATTGCTTTATGTCATTATTTATTCATTAGTAATATTATGATAGTCAAATCTGAATTCAAATGACGAAATGAAGGCTGATTGTTTATATTACTTTTATTGATTGGACTTGTTTTCGTCTTCAGTGTGCAACTTTTCGGTCGGTGTAGCCTTCGACCTTCGTCAGGCATGTTGGTTGTTGTCTTGGAAAAGAACGGAGAAAAATTACTGGCTCCGTAGAGATTTTCGTATTCTTGGAGTTGTTCTCTGTTTTCTTTTTCTCTTTTTTGCCGTGGTTTCGTATGTGTGAAAAAAATAGTTGAAGATCTACTAATTACATACGATAAATGAATTGCAACAGTTAATGTGGTTCAGCAATAAATTATATATCGTAAAGCAGACAAGTCAAGTTATCGATCATTCTAAACATGCATAGAAGAGACCTAATCAATTGAGATCATTTTTATATTTTAATCCAAATAATAATAATAATAATAATAATTATAATAATAATAATGCTATTCGGTACCGGTATACGGAAGACCAGATTAGAACCCAAAATTGGATTTATAAGACCATAAAATTTAGCCTTGGTCCCCTTAGGGGCCCTAAAATAGGGATTTCAATTTTACCCAAGCAGACCAAATGATTAGTTGATCAAAACGTGGTAGGAAAACAACAACTATAGAAAGCAATAATTACTGGCGGTACAGTTACAAGACGCGGCATTCCCATCCCGTCGCAGTTAATCACCTGAAGAAGGACAGAGGATTAGGTGGCCGAAACGTGGTGAAAAAATAGCAATAAAGATGAGAATAACAATCCGCAAAAAAAAGAATGACTACACAAATAATGGAGATTTGCTTCTTCATCAAAGATGTGTCAGATAACGCATGATTCTGACAAACACTATCCTCTCAAGCATAATGTATAATTTGTTGTTTCGTATTTATTTCTTATCTTTTTTTAAACGTGCAATAGGTTGCAATGTTAGGATGATAGACTGAAGATGTAACTCAACCAGATAGATGACTCCGTTTCAGATTCAGTATTTGGAAAAGCAATATATTTCCGCTGTCAGTTTTAATGCAACTGAGTTCCAAACATAAAACTACGTTGTCCAATTTATGCTATTATAAAACATATTTCATTTTTATTCTGAATGCCTAAGAAAAAAATAAGAATTTTTATGGTTTTTTTTCTGTGGTTATTTTTTTAGGATTTACATTCGAAATCTTCCGTGTCGGAATCTAATGCTTACGCGTTCGGAATCTTCCCTTAGTTATCCTGGATTATGACCTTCCTTCTCTGCTGCTTTTTCACGTCTGTTTAGCATATGTCTCTTTCACGCAGGCTGTACGATAAGGTCTTTATTATCTCCAAGCAGTGTGGATAAAGGCCAAGGGCTTCTATCTGCTGAGGTCAATGTACAAAGTACCCAGATCACTTTTGCAGATAGTTATGATATTTATAGGACTAGCGAAGAGATTTTGTCAATACTACCACTGATCTTAGTTGGGTGGAGTAACTCTCCACTTTACAAATAACTCGTCGGAATAGTTGTGAAGACACTTTAATGATCGGTTAATCACTAGAGTGTGTAATCTTGGACGAGATTTGCACTCACTGGTCGTAACCCTCCAATTTCTATTTTTTGGCTTATCTTAAAGATAATATCAGTATATCAAAACAATTCTCATACTATTAATAAACTAATGAGGACTGTCATAGCCAAAACCATTCGTTCATTCATTTTGTACCAGTCCGATTATTTTGTCGTTGTCATTGGCTTCTACGATATCATTCTAGCTAGAATTCTATCTAGAAATATATCAAGTAATTACGGGAATTTACATACGTTCTCTTTGGGTTCTACATCCTGCTATAATGCGTCCGTTAACTTCCACGGACGTAAAGATACATCAACTGATTCCGAGTTCTGCCCTCGATAAAGCCAACTGATTAATTCCCTCGATTAATTGCCCCGTTCTCGTGTTTGACGTGTAAATATTATGATCGTTTTTATATCCTACGTAAGTCACAAACGTAAACGTATATCGACTGATTCCCAACTTACTCACTCAATCGACTAACCATCCTCCCCTCGTTCCTTATGTCGCCGGTTATCCTTGTTATTGTTAACTAAATTCAGTCAATCTTTTTGTTTGTATAAATATTTCTTTACTATATTTAACTGGTTAAAAAAAATATTTGACCCAGTGAACACTTTTATTGCTACTTAAAAATCTGCTATATTTTAATAACATTATATCGCAGTGTTATCATTCATTCTCTCTCTCTCTCCCTTTCTCTCTCTCTCTCTCTCTCTCTCTCTCTCTGGTAGCCTGGTGATACCCTTGAGTAATAATATCCAACAGAACCACTTCAAGATTGTCAACACCATAAATGTTTCATGGAATGAATTGGATTCAAACTTGCATGGCCAGATTATCATTCCGTGTCGTTAACAACTTAGCCACCGTCATCTCCCATCATAGCATTGCCAACAGTCGGAGTGGCATTTCGGTATCCTGTATGTGAAACACATTTGGCGTATGCAGTACTGTTGCATGCTGGTCTTATATAGTTGTGTGTTCATGTTGGAAACATATATCGGGTATATATAAAAGAGTGACGGGGACATTCTAAAGAGACACGGACATGTAATACACGATGAGAAGGGGATAGATAGAAGTGAGATACATTCATACAGTTCTGTGAATGTTCCTTTTTAACACATATTTTAGAGAGAAGAGCTATCAGTTCTTTTATCACAGGTGGAACAGTCATGACTTCTTGATAGACAGGGAGACACATTTCTTAAGATGGAGAGACACATTACTTAAATGGGTTTAAACACAAAGTTCATTATTAGAAATGAGTGGAACAAAGTTCATATAAATGATTCACTATACATTTGTTTGTTGAGAATGACACAACACAAGATGCAGTTACAAAATGATGACGTTATTTTATTTCTTCGACCGGTCAAGGATTTCACATCAAGGAATTCGAATTCACTACATGATTTCAACTTCTAACCCTTCGCTTCCAAAGGGGAATTCAATCTGGACTCGACTCTCCTGTCTGACCCTGTCTGTCGACTCTGTACGACCCTGTCTGTTTGTCTCACTAAAAATAGCCAACTATACTCTTAGCCATGACGTCATCGCATGGCCAAAAACGTGCAGATCGATCCCATGGCCTGGACATGCTTCACGTGACTCGTTCCCCTATGTCCGTGCATGCGCTCGACTCACGTGGTCCTGAAGTCACGTGCACTGTTCACACATATCTGCAACCCAAATTCTTCTAACCTATTTTTCGACTAACCTATTTTCCAATATGTTTAAATTTTCTATTGTTCTTTTTTCTAACGGAATTGTTTCTATTCAATTTCCATAAATAGAATTGAACATCAAATTCCTTTTCACAATAACATTCTAAACAATCGAATTCCTTTTCAACAAACATATCTGCTATTTATTTTAAAACTAACAATCGGAATTCTCCTAAATCTTAATTCCAAACCTACCTTTCTAGGTTCGAATTCTCAGTCTATCCTATCTCGTTTTTACTTACTTACAAGAAAAGGGGACTTCTGCTTGTAACAGTACTTTTCCTACACATTTGCCTATACAGTGCCTTTCCTACACATTTGTCCCATGCAGTGCTTTTCTCCCACTCGTTAAATGAGACTCTTGTGGATTCGGTCGTAATGTAATCTCAAAACATGTTCAGTTTAGCAAATACGTTTTTAACTAAGCAGGGTGCATATACTACGGCTATTATTTTTTCCTGTGTGGCATCAATTTTGAGGATGCGATGTGTTCAGCTTCCTCCTCTGATGCGTGCGAGGAATCCATTATTTATTAAAGAGGTCTGCCCAGGGAGCAATCTCTACGGACTCGGATGTCTGTATTCTTCGTCAGCTTCGTGTTTTGCTATCCTATTTTTCTTAATCAGGAAAAGGTGATATCTGCTTTACAGATTATCCTATTCAAATCAAAATCGAGAAACACGATGTCAAAAATCCTTGAGCTGAAATAGAGAAAGCTGTGTCCCTCCTCTAGTCATACTCAGCGTTAGTAATGCCGGATGTTGTCGGCATTTCGCCCTATTATTCTTGTTGAGTTCGAAGTTCAAATAGGTCAAACAGCGATTAATGTTCTGCTAGAGTGTCTTGATTTAATGACAGTCGACGAAGTCAAGTTGAACTTTGACCTGTGTTTAGTTTGAACTGTATGAGGTTATTCGTCTTAATTTCGATTTTTACGCATGGTAAAATTTAATTTTTTTTTACATAGGAGTCATTACTTATCAAGGCCCAGAGCCCACTCGCGGATGAGGGTTAAAGAGTGTACAGTAGTCAATGGGACAATAGCATAGTAATCCTTAGTAGTGTTAATTTGGTAAATTTGATTACTGAAAACGAACGACCCATCAAGAAAAAAAGACCTATTGTTGGTTTTATAATTTTTTTATTTATATATAACGGCTTGACTGAAAGTTGAAAATACAAAAGTCTCGTATCATTCTTGAATTGTACTCTAAAGAGGAACATTCATTTCGAACGCGCCCCTGGCATATAAAAGAATCTACTGTTGATTTTAAATTCCTGGCCTTACTGCTTCTATGGCAATAATGGCTTGAATTTAAGTTTAAAATGAAAACGTGAAGTATCTGTGTGAAATTATGCTTTAAACAGAAACATTTCTTGCTAACACGCCTCTGTCATATCAAAGAACCCACTGTTGATTTTATATATCAGGCCTTTTGTTTATTGTGGTAATAAAACTTCTCAAATGCATTTGTGGTGTTAGGCTGTGTAATGTGTTTACTTTGGTCGAAATCGCCTGTTCCTTCTTTCATTGGATCATTTCGATTATCGATTGATACTTATCAAATACTTTCCGATACAAAACCAATCTTAGAACACTGCCAGGCACATGAAGATTCTGATACAAAACCTTCCTAAGAACACTTCCAAGTACATAAAGTACTTACGCGTGAAACGGCGCAACCGTTTTGGAGTCCATAGGAAACAAACTCACAGACACACACACAAGGTTCCTTTTTTTATAATAGTAGAGAGAAAGATATTAGGGAAAAGTAATAAACGAGAGAATGTACATATGAATCAAGTTTACTAACGTTAAACAATGAATTGAGCTTCAGTTTTGCAATTCTTTTTAAAACAAGTTTTCCAATTGAAATCAGTGTTTGGTTAAGAAAAGGAAATGTTTGGTTTGTTTTTTTTTACGTTTTTTTTTAGAGAAAAATCATGGATTATTTCTAAAACGTCATTGTTGCATTTTATTTAGGAATGTTAGTTTTAAATTTTTCTTTTCTTTCATTTTCTGTTTTATTGATAAAAGGATATTGATAAAACAGAAATTCATTGTTTGATATTTGCTTGAAAGAAGAAATTCAATTTGTTGGCAGATATCCTTATAGAGACACAATTCTCGTCAAATATCTATTGTCTTTTCATGTAAAATTTTTTTTCATTCTTTTCAAATATTTTCATCATCATCATCATCATAATCATCATCATCATCATCACTATTAAAGATAGTTTTGTGAGCTAGGTCGGATTTTAGTTTATTTTTTCTATTTCCGTTTGTTGCCAGTTCAGTTTAATTTTTCTTGTAAAGTATTTAAACAATGTGTAAGAACCGGTACTAATTGGTATTCTTTTTTTTCCTGGTCTTGGCGTGTCAACTTTCCCCGAAGAAAAAAAAATTCGCATGGAATATAACATTCCAAAGTAGTTTCCAGCCACGTGTATAACTCAATCGTGGCAAGATTGTATACAATGTATAACATTTCCAAATGGTCACCCATCTGGTACTGGCCAGACTCCACGTCGTTTAACTTCAGTTATCTAACGAGAACCGTTATGCTGATCTTTTTTTATATTTAGGTATCTAGTTTTATTTGCGATTAGTTCTCTCCATTCGGCATAGCCCGGGTCTATTACTCGAATTTTAATGCTTTTCATTTCAATAAAAAGTAATAATGTGTAATTCATGAAGAGGTGGGAAAAAGGTTAAAAAATAAAAAAGATAACTTATATTTTAAGATTTAACTAAAAATAAGAATCATCTCTCACACATTTTTAAGATATTTAGGTTTTTAAAATCGTCTCCATCGTAATAATCATCATAATCACTTTCAAACCATGATGCATTTATCAGTTGCTTCTAAAATCCTACGTTTGTCTTTTCAAATTAGCCATTTTTATCTGAAAGGGGCACTTACAGAGTTTAGTATCCGGTTTCTGCTTTATTATGCAACAACATTGTGCTAACGGATCGATAATATGTTTTTCCTCGGCTTTCTGTCTGCTGACGTCGTCATTCAAGCTTCACAAAACAGATTTCAAGTTTTATCTCGCCATTTCAAAAATGATACTAGGATCGTTTCAAAGTAGAGCCTTCTATTTTTCAACTCGAAAAAGTTTTAGAGCTACGATGATCGGCGTGGTAGCATTAAAACCAGCGACCTTTTGTGATCCAGGATTTATTTTTGAACATTGTCACAACCATTGTAAATGCACTTTGCCAAGAGTTCAATGATGCCTTTATGTTTCTGAGGCACGTTTATGACAGGGGTTGCTTTTTAGGAGCCTCATGTCGTCAATATCTGCAACAGACAGATACAACTTTAAAGTCGTAAATGCATGAATTCAGTAATAAAAATACAATATCGTCCATCCCAGAAGTTCTTCAGTAATTCAATGTAGACGGGAAAATCGCAGGACAAAAAGCAGAGGAAGACAATGACAGTATCAACACAGTTACTGGAAACGCGACTATAAATCTGATCAGAATGATCGAATGAAGAGGAGACTGGAGATTCACTGCCATCAATTTATGCAATAACAGAGCTGATACCTGAAGAAAAGAATGCAATTTGCAATCTCCTCTGATACATTCAGGTGGAATACAAATAATAGGAGGCATTACATTTACAGTGCCTCTCGTACAATAATCGATAGGGAAACTTAGGTCATGTTGTTCATTTCACAAAAGGTATTAGAATAAAGTAATTTATTTAAATTATTAGAGGTCCATTTTGGAGGCACATTCTTCTGATTTCAACAAAACTGCAATCATTTAAATGTTTCCCTTTGGAATAAACAGTTTTATATAGGAAAATATTCAAACGGTTTGCATAATTTACTGCCTGTACATTTCTACTTGTACAGTTGTAATAGAATAAAATCATCTGTATATTAATAAAATAGAAACGATTTCATAGATAACTTTTGACACTATATGAAAACAACGAGGTAATTCATATGCAAATCCCTTACAATCATCATTCACATCAAAAACGTGTTATCGAAGTATAATGCGCACATTTCATCATCGTTAATAATTGTTACAATTTACTATCTTTGACTCACTCACTCGAATACGTAATTCCACATAGGTGGTAGCACATATTCATATGCAAATCCCTTACAATCATCATTTACATCAAAAACATGTTATCGCAGTATAATGCGCACATTTCATCATCGTTAATAATTGTTGCAATTTACTATCTTTGACTCACTCACTCGAATACGTAATTCCACATAGGTGGTAGCACATATTTAAACCTCGTTATATTTAGTTCCCCCATTGAATTAGATATCACTATTCCATAGTTTACATGTCACCGAAAAAACATTTGCCTTCTTAGATGCAGTCATTTACTACATACTAAGGTTAAACTAAAAACTTTAACTCACAAATGCTCCCCTTTCATTCTTAGTTTAACAGAATGATGGAATAGCCGGTAATTACCAGTCCACGTACACATTAACATTAGAACCAGCCGCACTTCTGATTAAAAGTTCGTATTTTCGGACATAGAAAAACACATTCGCTATTTCGTTTTCGAATGCAATCAGCCAAACAAAAATTTCTTACATTTCATATAACTTTTCATACTTTTACTTCATTTTATTTATTAATAGAAAAAACAGATACGCAATTATTCGCGCAGCATATTTTCACAGCGGACGATTTCCTTCTTACACTTTCCGCCATTCATATCTATGGAAGGCCTAAACAGCAGAAAGCTACATTTTCGTCTTGTTCATTTGATTCATAATATAGAAGGTTAAAACTGGATTCTGTATCCGTTCTTGGCATTCGCACATAAATACATTGCATGCTATAACACGATCTTTTCTATGACACATGCACGTGAAGGAATTACTATTTTGGGTTTTCATAATTTACTTCGGGATAGAGGGTAGACTCAGACTAATTTACTTCGGGATAGAGGGTAGACTCAGTTTCTAAGTTGCTAACCACAAGTTACCGGCTAAGCGCAAGATAGAATTTACTCGTATGTGTAACACGATGTAATTTAATATAGGTTGATATTATCATAGCATTTATACGATTCAAAACAGCAGCCTGAAATAAGTTAATAATAATTGTATTTTAAAAAATGCATGACTTAAATCGTGTTTACATTATCAACAATTTAAAACAATGTTCTCGTGTAGTGGCTATTTTTAATGCGCAACCATAAATGTGTTTTATAAATCTACCAAAAGTCAACTAATGGTCGGATTTTTACGACATTTTTTATACTTATTGAATTTTGGATTAACTTAAATGTGACTGAATTTTCGAAAAATATATGAATGGAAATAGGTTTGTACTTGATGACACCCTTATTTAACTTAATGCAATTTAAAAAAAAATGATATTAAAATCTTTTTAACATTATATATGCTGAGGTTATATTTATTTTTCATGTTTACCATGAGTTCATATATAAATATGCAAATAAATCCAATATAATTATGTTTTGAAACTGTTATGACTCTGTTTAAGGGTTCATGATGAAACCAGAGCAGAGGAATAGAGCAACAGAATGTACTAAAAACAACATACAAATCGTCTACGGAGGAACAACCTTCGTTTGTCCACCGGATATCGACTCCCACTTTATGACTTTGTATCCAGGTATTTATTGTGCACGGATGAGTTCATTTATAGGTAACACAGGTAGTTCACTACTTGGCCTTTTGGCCAAGATCAAAGTGTAGTATCTTCCGACAGATACTGCAAGAAAAGACCAGATGTGGGGGCAACCCCACATACCTGACCTTTAACCAGCTCCCATTTCCCACCTCTCGGGAGCTGGTCCCCTTTTTCCCTTCCCCCTCCCTTCACTCCTCACATTAAAAATTGGCCTTGTGCCTAATTTGCTCGGTGGGGGAGCAAATAAATACCTACTGCAAGCAAAGACCATATGTGGGGGTAACTCCACATATCAGACCTTGGTCAATGTAGGGGCAACCCTTCATACCAACAGTTACTATCCAACTCCCATTTCCCACCCATCGGGGGCTGTTCCCCTTTTCCCTCCCCCTCCCTCTCTCTCCACATTAAAAAATGGCCTTGTGCCTAATTTGCTCAGTGGGGAAGCAAATAAATACAATCTGTTCCGGCAGATACTGCAAGCAAAGACCCTATGTGGGGGCGACCTCACAGATAAGACCTTGGTCAATGTAGGGGCAACCCTTCATACCAATTGTCACTATCCAGCTCCCCTACTCCTCGGGGAGTTGATCCCCATTTCCCTTTCACTCCTCACATTAAAAATCGGCCTTGTGCCTAATTTGCTCGGTGGGGGAGCAAATAAATACCATCTGTTCCGGCAGATACTGCAAGCAAAGACCCTACTTCAGATGCAGCACTTCCATTTCTCATTCGCATTCAGTGGAGGAGAAATCCTTTACGACTGAGACAATTTTTATTTTTGTACCTTTTCTCCACGTTAAAAAACGACCCTGGTGTCTAACTCTGTCCCGTGGGGAGGCATTGTAAATAGGTACAATAAAAACGAGTTCTCGCTTCTGGAATGGTGTGAGCAACCTGGGAATCCATCTGGCAGACACCTTATGCACATGCAAATGATCATGAGATAGTTTCCACAGACCCTGTACTAATCTTGACATCTTGGGTTATTTGGCGAATAGTAATGCGCCGATCTTCCAAAATGGCAGCCTCAACTTGACGGACAGATGCCTCATCAATGGCAGAAAGGGGTGGCGACCAGGTCTGGGAGCTGTTTCCACAGATTTCCGGCCATGTTTGAATTCACGATGCCAGCGTTTTACATAAGTTTCTTTCATTTCATCAGAAGTCTCCTGTGGTGTGTGTCCTTTCAAATACAAAAACCGGATCACAACTCGACATTCAACAGGCTTCATTTCACACCTGACTCGGTTCAAATACATGTAAAACAGAAACCACAATTAGTTCAGAGCTGTAATTTACCACATAACCCGTAGAGATATAAATCATTGCACATGCAAAATTTCAGCTGGATCAGACAACTGGAAGTGGGTCAGGGGCATTACTTATTGCACGCCCCTCGTATGAACAAAAACAAAACCAGACAAATGTGAAACTATATACCTTTTAAACATATCTGATATTACGTCCTGTTGTGCGTGACTGTAGTATTTTTTTCCGCCTGGTCACGTTTTCATCGAAACATTAACTCCATTTAGCTGATCGACCAGCAAGACAATGGCATGATAAGGGGCGCAATTTCGAGTATGGGAAGATCACCGGTTATGCTTGCCTCACTACACTTGCGTGATCCCATCCTTTTTTTTATTTATTATATTATTTATTTAAATATTCATATATATATATATATATATATATATATATATATATATATATATATATATATGAGCTGTAATGTGTTGAGACTGTTTGGGATGGAAGAATTAAATTAATCTCTGTGATATAAAAGGAGTATAGCCTTGGGTTGGCCTTTACTCCTGATCTGAAATGGAACACGTACATCAAGTCTGTTGCCAAGGTCGCTGGAAAAATGGTTAGATCCTTCTACTGCTCTAGAAGATATCTCACTGCTGATGCAATTATCTATCTATATAAAAGCCAAGTACTCCAAGGATGGAGTACTGCTGTATATCTGGGAAAGACTGATAAAAACAGCCTATCCTACCTTGAGAGAGTACAAAATAGACTTCGTGTCTTAGTGGGGGATGCCCTTTTCTCTTCCCTGCAACCTCTCTCCCACAGAAGTGAGGTTGCGAGCCTCTCTTTGTTTTATCGTTATTTCTATGGCAAGTGCTCATCTGAGCTTCAATCTCTGCTCCTCCCTCGCCAATCTTCTACATTAAACACCTGTCTAGCTGAAACCACTGTCAATAATTTTCCCCACTCGTTATCTGTGCCTAAATCAAAACGTAGATTCCATGAACAAAGCTTCTTTCTTAGAAGTGCACGATTGCTTGTTTCCTCACTTGCCTGTTTCCCACCTGACTACAGCTTGAATGTCTTCAAGTCTAATATAAACAAATTCCTGATGGACCGCCCCCTTAAGTAAGACACTTTATCAAATCTCCATTACTAACGATTACGGCGATATTATCCCATTGATTACTGTACAGGCAATAACTCTTATCCCGAGTGGCTTACGGGCCTTGATTAGTGGTGACTACCATGTATATATACGCATATATATATATATATATATATATATATATATATATATATATATATAGGAAACATAAATAAAAACCTTAAATTAAAATTTACATGTAAAATTTATTTTTTGATAAAATACCTCAAGCAGAGAAAATTACTAAATCCTTAATTTCACGGATTTTAAAAGAGTATAGAAATATGTTAGCAAATTTATACATATAGCATATCTGAAAATTTGCTGGTTTTAGCATTGTATGAAACTGCATTATATGAAGGTTCTTATGAAATGCAAAACAAATATTTATAAAATGTTTAAAAATGAATAAAAATAAAAAAAAAAAAAACGATAATTACGATTCCGGAGAGAATGAAGTATTTTGGTAAGATCAGGAAACGATGGAAAATTAGGTTAAAATGAAATACAGTATGATGGTGCTTAAGCGTTAAAGCATAGGTACTGGAAATCGTTCAGACGAAAGAAGAAAAAAATCTAATACTGTGATATGTATGGAATCTCTCACGGTCATCTGTAAGGAAAAGAGAAGGTCAAATTAAAAAGTTGGAAAATCGTTTTAATAATAAAAAGAACAAATAAAGAATAATAATAATAATAATAATAATAATAATAATAATAATAATAATGGTAATAGTTAGAAATAATAATTATAAGTTAAAGTTTATATAATAGTAATATATTAAATAAATAATAATGATGAAAATGGACATTAAAATATAATAGTCGTATTACCTTCATCAAAATTAAAATATGATAGTCGTATTACCTTCATCAAATCTCCACACTAACGTAATGTACTTGCAATAACCCTTATTCCTGGGTGGCTTCCGGGCCTTGATAAATGGTGATCACTGTGTAAAAAAAACATTAATTTGGTTGGTTGGTTGGTTGGTTGGTTGGTTGGTTGGTTGGTTGTTTTACGGCATATCAACCCTTTTCAGGTTATTTAATGCCGAATCCAGTTATTTTGAAGAAAATTTCTTAATAGGATATATATTTATATTTTTTCAAGTCGGCTTCTATTTAACCCATAGTTGGGACTCTAACAGGTACTACCACACCGGATCAGAGTGGATCTTGGAGCAATGGCAATTAAAGGGTGGCTCCATACCACCCAAATGCCCGCAAGCTGGGGCCTCACCATCGGATATAGTTTAAGGCCATATCCAAGACCCCCATTAATTAGAAATATATAAACTTGTAATACCATTCACAAAATAAATAGTAATAGGATAATAATAATAATAATAATAATAATAATAATAATAATAATAATAATAATAATATTTTTTGTTTGTTTTTCATTTCTTTTTTTTTATTTGTATAAACATTTTACAAATATTTTCTTGCATTTTATAACCACCGCTAAAACCAACACATTTTGAGCTATACTGTATGTATAAATTTGTAAACATATTTCTTTCCCCTGTAGAAAACAAGTTTGCATTTTTTTGAAAATCCACGATTTATTAATTATCTTTGTTTGAGGTATTCTGTTGAAAAATAAATTGTACATATAAATTTTAATTTACGGTTTTCATTTATGCTTATTGTCCTCGTAATGAACTTTTTTTTATTTGGTTGGAATTAATATTATTATATTATATTTATTAGATTGAAGTTTGCATTTGGTTCGTGTGTGTGTGTGTGTGTGTGTGTGTGTGTGTGTGTGTGTGTGTGTGAACGTTTATAATTGAATATTATTTGTAGCCGCTTCTCAACTAAATTTCGCTAAAATACAAATAACTTTCTACGAGATTTGTTAAATACTGTTAAGACTACATTTTCCCCGCCTTATTTAACATAAATATGGTTCATTCATCTGAATTGGCCCTATTGGTTTGAGCGCTCGGAATTGAGTTCAAATCGTTCAACCGATTGGAATGATTATAACCACACGAAGAATCTGCAAAGATGTAGCGTATATTTATATGGATAATAATTAGTTACCTATTTATTTTAAAATATAATTTTAATTATATATATATATATAGTCCATTTATTATACAAACATTATTACCAATGTGCATACATGTTTCAGTGAAGTATGATCTGATGAAGTGTTGTCCCTGAATTTGGACTCCACTGAAACATGTATGGAGATATGTAACCAATAATGTTTGTACAACAAACAGACTATATACCAGCTGTGCCATGCATTAAACACTCTTTAATAACCACGTAAGTTTCACTGGAAAACTAACCTATACAACCGATATATATATATATATATATATATATATATATATATATATATATATATATATATATATATATATATATACATATATATATATAATAAGACAACAAGAGTATGAAATGAAGACACAAAACTATATATTGGTAAATACAGAATGGATCATTTATTGAATAATGGTATACAGGCAAAATTTGGGGGATAGAAGGGACTCTTTATGCCAGGGCATTTCGAAGCCTAATGCTTCTCATCAGAAGAGTAGAGAAGGTGCTAGGTAGCATGGGGAGGATGCGGCGTCTAGCGTCATGTTCATTAGGGACGAAAATTATTTATTATTACTACTATTATTACTATTATTATAATTTTCATTATTATTATCTTTCGTACTATTATAATTACCCTACTATTATTTGGTATATTTTTACCACTCTCATAAGTAGTAATGGTTTCCTTACTCCTCCACTTTGCTATCTATATGTATCCTTAACCTTTTGCATCAAGTTAAACGCACTCATAGTCATTGCCATCCTACTCTCTGACCGCCCCTTATAATCATACTCCCTATATCATTAGAAGAAACTGATAAATATATTGCCGCATATTACCTTTCAGTTTTACAACCTTGCATACCTCCCTCCCACACACACACACACACACACACAAATTATAAACGATTTTATAGCCGCCATTTGCCGTTTAGGTGGCACTAATCAAAATTACCACTCCATAGAAAATAGACACCCCACAAACCGTTAAAATAAATTACCACGCAGCAACAATACACCCGCAATTTAACCCTAATATATATATACCCCTAAATCTCAACACTATGTTAAAGACCATATACAATCTTATATATCATAATATATATAACAAGCTTCTCCTTATTTATTTAGAATTCAATAAAGCCTCCCCAAACATTCAATAATTACTCTTAATCTTTTTCGTCCCTAATGAACATGACGCTAGACGCCGCACCTTCCCCATGCTACCTAGCACCCTTTCTACTCTTCTGATGAGAAGCATTAGGCTTCGAAATGCCCTGGCATAAAGAGTTCCTTCTATCCGCCAAATTTTGCCTGTATACCATTATTCAATAAATGATCCACTCTATATCTACCAATATATAGTTTTATGTCTTCATTTAATACTCTTGTTGTCCTATTGTATAAGCTCCAATAATTATTGTTGAGATTGGCATTATCCGGATAAGTCTCCTTTTGTGGAATTGAACTTTCTCTTTTCCTCTTACACATTAAGCTATATATATATATATATATATATATATATATATATATATATATATGATGTGTTAGTGTGTAGATAATTTAATAGAAATATAACATAAGCATACAATATAGTTTATTAAGAACAAAAAATATTTAACATAGTCATGATTTGATTCAATATTTTACTCGAGCGAAATATTAAATTAAATCCTGATTCTTTGTTAAAATTCTTTTGTTTCAGTTCATCGGTATTTTTTGCTTATTCTTTATTTCTATTCTGTCTACGTATACATTCTATCAGATTATTATTTTCAAGCTATGCATACACACACATACACACCTAATATATATGTATGTGTGTGTGTGTGTCTAATTTTAGGTAAGCAAATTATGTGGTCACGACAATGACGGAGCTACTTTTCGTACAAATATTAACCATCATATGGTGACCTAAACTTCCGATTCCATGGAAACATGAATCTATATGCATATATAAATATATATGTATGTGTATATATATATACACATATGTGTATATATAGATGTATATATGTTTGTGTATATATATAGATGTATATATGTTTGCGTGTATATATATACACATGTGTGTTTATATATATACACACATATGTGTATATATAGATGTATATATGTTTGTGTATATATAGATGTATATATGTTTGTGTATATATATATATAGATGTATATATGTTTGCGTGTATATATATACACATGTGTGTTTATATATATACACACATATGTGTGTATACATACACGTATATATGTGTGTGTATATATATATACACATATATGCGTGTGTGTGTTTTATTTTAGGTAAATAAATTACATGCTCACGACAATAAGAGAGCTACTCTTTCGGACAAATATTAACCATCATCGGGTGACCTAAACTTCCGATTTCATGGAAACATGAATATATATATATATATATATATATTGGATTTTTCGTCATTACCCTTCACCAGACTATCCATTCACGTGAAATAACTTTTTTCTTCACCCTATTCCCTCTGCTTCACTTTTTTTATCAAATAAGATCTATGACTTATAGTTTCATTAAAAACTTTTGCAAGCTAAATACAATCCCGCATTTTGCTAAATCCTACCCTCTGACGAGAAGGAAAGTATTTCTCCGAAACTCCGCGGATTAAGGACTATCCACTTATTTAGTGTTTCCTTTTTAAAATTAAATATGGTTTTAACTCTTTTTCAAAGTGTTTTTTAACATGTTTTATTAACTATTTGTTCTCATATATATATATATATATATATATATATATATATGTATATATATATATATTAATTTATAAAATATATATAGCGATTAAGCTACACTGAATATTCTGCGTTTCATCCACTATAGGATTCGTCAGGCTTATGCGCGAATTCTGTGGTTGCTTCTTGTTTTTATATATGTTGAGGATTTTTAGTTAGCCAATCAGCTTTCTAGTATCCACTGCGCCCCTTCTTATCAGCCAATGGGCATGCATTTTATCGAACAAAGGATCTCTTTTAGAACTAGGTTAGTGGTTTAAGGTAGACGTTTTCCTTTTATATATATATATATATATATATATGTATATATATATATTAATTTATAAAATATATATGGCGATTAAGCTACACTGAATATTCTGCGTTTCATCCACTATAGGATTCGTCAGGCTTATGCGCGAATTCTGTGGTTGCTTCTTGTTTTTATATATGTTGAGGATTTTTAGTTAGCCAATCAGCTTTCTAGTATCCACTGCGCCCCTTCCTATCAGCCAATGGGCATGCATTTTATCGAACAAAGGATCTCTTTTAGAACTAGGTAAGTGGTTTAAGGTAGACGTTTTCCTTTTATATATATATATATATATATATATATATATATATATATATATATATATATATATGTATATATATATATTAATTTATAAAATATATATGGCGATTAAGCTACACTGAATATTCTGCGTTTCATCCACTGTAGGATTCGTCAGGCTTATGCGCGAATTCTGTGGTTGCTTCTTGTTTTTATATATGTTGAGGATTTTTAGTTAGCCAATCAGCTTTCTAGTATCCACTGCGCCCCTTCCTATCAGCCAATGGGCATGCATTTTATCGAACAAAGGATCTCTTTTAGAACTAGGTTAGTGGTTTAAGGTAGACGTTTTCCTTTTATATATATATATATATATATATATATATATATATATATATATGTATATATATATATATATTAATTTATAAAATATATATGGCGATTAAGCTACACTGAATATTCTGCGTTTCATCCACTATAGGATTCGTCAGGCTTATGCGCGAATTCTGTGGTTGCTTCTTGTTTTTATATATGTTGAGGATTTTTAGTTAGCCAATCAGCTTTCTAGTATCCACTGCGCCCCTTCCTATCAGCCAATGGGCATGCATTTTATCGAACAAAGGATCTCTTTTAGAACTAGGTTAGTGGTTTAAGGTAGACGTTTTCCTTTTATATATATATATATATATATATATATATATATATATGTATATATATATATTAATTTATAAAATATATATGGCGATTAAGCTACACTGAATATTCTGCGTTTCATCCACTGTAGGATTCGTCAGGCTTATGCGCGAATTCTGTGGTTGCTTCTTGTTTTTATATATGTTGAGGATTTTTAGTTAGCCAATCAGCTTTCTAGTATCCACTGCGCCCCTTCCTATCAGCCAATGGGCATGCATTTTATCGAACAAAGGATCTCTTTTAGAACTAGGTTAGTGGTTTAAGGTAGACGTTTTCCTTTTATATATATATATATATATATATATATATATATATATATATATATATATGTATATATATATATATATTAATTTATAAAATATATATGGCGATTAAGCTACACTGAATATTCTGCGTTTCATCCACTATAGGATTCGTCAGGCTTATGCGCGAATTCTGTGGTTGCTTCTTGTTTTTATATATGTTGAGGATTTTTAGTTAGCCAATCAGCTTTCTAGTATCCACTGCGCCCCTTCCTATCAGCCAATGGGCATGCATTTTATCGAACAAAGGATCTCTTTTAGAACTAGGTTAGTGGTTTAAGGTAGACGTTTTCCTTATATATATATATATATATATATATATATATATATATATATATATATATATATATATAAGAAGATGTTCGTAAACTCCTAGGGCCCTATGATAGTATAAAGTCTGAAACTCCTGATATCTAAAGACTTATATTTCGGTTCTACGCTACAATTGTTATGACTTAAAAACTATGCAAATGAAGGAAATAAGAATAGAAATGGTAGCATGGGCTCCAAGACTTGGAATAAGAATACGCATGAGTCTTTCTTCCATAAAAAGACAGCATATCTGCGAGGAGGAAAACTATAAACTTACAATTATTTCGATATACGTCACTTTACACCCCTCCATCGAATGAATTCGTATATTCATGAGTCCCACCTAAAAAGAAGATCAATGTAAAAAGAAGAATAAGATCATGTAAAAATGAAGGATAAAAAAGGGGAGTACAGGATGGGTACAGGTGGATAAAGTGTACACAAAATCCATCATACAAACTCTGTCCCAACGGATGCTATTGCTGCTAGTATCTATATATACTGGAGCTTTCCAAAAGTAATGCCTCCTATTTTTATTTTACTAGAATGGATCAAAGAAGATTGTCAATTGCATTAATCTTATGACTGAACTTATGCATTCACGACCCGAAAGTTTCATTTCTTTGTTGCAGATATTGACGGTGTGAGACCCCTGGCATGAACGTCCGTAAGAAGCAGAGATGAGTCATTGAATTCCTCCATTCAGAGAAAATCGAACTGATCAACATTTACCGGCGCCTGTTGAACGTTTACGAAGCCGATTCAGTTGATGTCATCACAGTTATGGGGTGGGTTCGTCGATTTCAGAGTGACAATACAATTGTGAGTGACAAACCGCGCTCCGAAATTTTACAACCGAAGCATCAAAAGAGGCTGGCAAAAGCGCATGGAGAATGGTGGTGACTATGTAGAAAAATAAATTCTGGACCACAAAAGGTCGCTCGTTTTAATGGTATTACTCCCGTCCTTTGTAGCCCTTAAACTTTTTTCGTTGAAAAAAATGGGAGCTGTACTTTTGCAACGATCCTCATGCAAAATAGTTCTTCGAAACATTTTTGTTTGCTTGTGTGTTTGTTCGCCACGTCTTCTTTTGAAACTAATTAACCGATCATTTTAAATTGTGAAAACATCTGGTAAAACTGTTCTATTCAGTGAATTTACCTTATTGTTAACCAGCAGAAAACATATCATAAGAAGAGTATTCTGCCAAACCAAAATAATTTATCAACTAGCAAGCCGCCAGACATTGCCCGGTCGTAAAATACGCTTAAATATGATATTTTGATTTGTCCCAATTTCGTATTTATTATTATATTATATTGGACCCAATATAAAGTAATGATTTAAAAACGTAAAAGAAAAATACTCGTGCGCGACTACTTAGAATCGAACCCAAAACGTTTAGCTTACGATTTACTTTTTCCTTTGACGTTAATGCCTGTACTATGAAGACATGATTGCTGCAAGGCTAAAAATTAAAATCTGAATCAATAGCTATAACGTTATGCATGAATATTAACCTGGCAAATTCAATATTTTTAATTTTTACACTTTTGCACCGATTTCCCCCGGCTAAAATTCAAATATAAAGTTTCGCATGGGTTCGAATACTCTATACATTAAGTTTCATGTCAGTAGAAGAAAACTAACTGATGAGTTTGGTATGTAAAAGTTTTTAAACAAATATATATATATACGCATAGATATGCGCATATATAAATATAGAGAGAAAGAGAAATATGCAAATATTACGCAAGTATAAATCATGTAGAATATCTACATGAATATAATTACACGTAATGGTTAACTAAAGATGATCATCCCAAAAGAGAACTGAAAAAAACTAATAGGGAATTAATTAAAATGAATGTTTAAAAGAATATACAAATTAGCAAGATCTTTTGCAGATGAATGCAATTTCACAACCCATATATAACAAAGTTGTATTTTCCTTTTTAAATAAATAGAAAAAGCGTTTTTAATATGAATATCAAGACACAAAAAAAAAAACAGATTTATCGGAGCATAAATTGTACGTCCAATACAAGGTAAAATATTATATCAAGGGGGCGCTGTATTACAAACGTGAACAGATGAAGCTAGTTTGTGTTATCATACATGTTTAACGAAACAATATTTGTCTAAATGGATTGTGTCTTTGTGTGCATGTGCGTGTCTCTGTGCATAGACCTGAAACGTCAATAAATGGCTTTTGTTTTACAGATTTCTTGTCGCGACATGTACGAAAACCAGATAAATTGATGATGTGCCAATCATTATTGTGTGCTTAAATGTGCCACGAACATAGCGTATGTGTATGTGCATAAATGAATCCCGATCTGCCTGACGTGTATCTTCGGTAGGAATAAAAAAAATTATATGTGTGTGTGTATGTATATGTGTGTGTATATATGGGTGTACGTTCAGTTATTTGGAAAATTATGTGTGAATTTGTCATCATCATCATCATCATAATAATAATCAACATGTATTGCATATGTGTTAGTCTAAAACAAACTCATTTTAAAAAAATACAAGCGTCTGTAATTTCATATCAATTGGACTGTTGTTTTACGTATGACTTTTGGAATGTTCCTTCATGTGTATTTTACATGTGTTTATGTGTGTACGTATGTATAGGCATATGTATTTGTGTGCGTATATGTGTGCCTCTACGTGATTATGGTCGCATGTGTGTGCACATGCATACATATGTTGGCGTATATCTGTATGTACGCATGTGTTTATTGTCATGTGTATGTGGGGTGGAGAGGGCTCCCGTAAGCTGCGGTGAAGGCGACCCTTCTAGGAGAAGCAAATCTTAGATTAAAAAAAAAAATGTAACATAAAGCGGGAGACCAGTTGCTGGCTATCTTGCTCTTACTTGTTGCTAGATGTCAACATTTTGAACCGAGAGAGAGATTTAGCTGTCGTACAAAGCTAAAACTCTGTAACATCATCTTTGTATAGATACTCCCTCAGACATTTGTCTATTAAAAAAAAAAGAAAAAAAAGTCCTGTGGCGATAAAAAAGCTGTGACGTGTGTACGCCTGAAATGCTGGATGCATGTAACAATTAATCTGCCATCATTATATGTATCTATGTATTTATATGTGTATGTATATTTATATATGTATGTGTGTGTATATTTATATATGTATGTGTGTGTATATTTATATATGTACATATGTGTTTATATGTATTTATATCTGTGTTTATATGTATTTATATCTATGTGTATATGTATGTATATGTGTCTGTGTGCATATATGTTTGTGTGTGTATGTATATACATTTATATATGTTTGTATGCATGTATGTGTGTATATGCATATATGTGCATGTATGCATGTGTGTATGTATATGTATGTGTATATGTGCATGTATGTGTGTATGAATGCATATGTATGTATATGTAGGTAAGTGTATGTATATGTATATATGTGCATATGTGTACGTATGTGTAAGTATATGTGTGTATATACTTGTATATGTGTTTATATGTGGATGTATATGTATGTATATGTGTATGCATGCATGTGGGTATGTATATGTATGTTTGTGTATTATGCATTGTGTATGTATATGGGTATATATGAGTGTATGCTTATAGACATGTATGTATGTATGCATGTATATATCTATATGTATGTATACCAATAACCGTCTTGTGTATCTTTGCATGTGTGTGTATATGTATGCATAATGTGTATTGTGTATGTATGCATGTATACATGTGTGTGATATGTGTACATATGTATGTGTGCGTGCGTGTATATATATTTATGTATACCAATGACCGTCTTTAGTGTCATGTCTGCTTGAGCATATGAATTCGCCGGCAGTGTGTGCATATATATATATATATATATATATATATATATATATATATATATATATATATATATATATATATATATATATAAAGACTAGCGATATATATATATATATATAAAGACTAGCGAAAGAGGGTGCCCAGCTTTGCCCGGTGGTGAAATAGGCTTAAATATGATATTTTAATCCGTCCATATTCTGTGTATATGATTATAGAGTCGTGATTTCAAAAGTAAAAATAAAACTATTTGGGTTCCAATAGCTAGATTCGAAACCGAAGCATTCAAAACTGGCGACGTTACCACTGTGCCAACGTGTCGCGCATATGAACTGATTAATAAACTAAGATAAATGTACAAAATCTTTAACGATATTTTTCAATTTTTACCTATTTGGGACCCCTTAAAAACTATTTTAACCGGTTAAAGACCCATGAAAAAACGGTCCGTAAAAATTCCAATCATTCCAGGCCTTTAGCACCGCTCTGCGACTTTTATATTTCCTGACACTATTTTGTTCTATTCTATAAAACCTGATGAAAATTTCATAAAACGAACTAATTAACTTCAGACGTCAATATTACAAAATTGAAGCACTAATTTAGTAAATATTATTAATCAATAAAAATTTGTTTAATGTCGTTTAAGATTGCTACAAAGTGATCTTGATCTCCTTTCAAAACACGGCAACAATCTTCATCCAAGTGCTACTGGAGCAGATGCTGTGGAACTCGTCTTTTTTTTTCTTTAAAATCTTGATCTTGCTGTCTTACCAAGTCCTCTCAATTTGTTGGGTGTATTCACCTGTATTTAGATTTACGTAGTGTTCCTGGTGATTGACAGTTTTGTGATCGTGTACAGCTTGAAGTTGTCTGTAAGCTGACCACTCATCAGAATTCGCGTTCAATGATACAGATTAACGTTGCTGCGTATCGTTTGTGTATGAAAAAGTACCTAACATCGGTACCCTGACACAATGCAAAGAATCATGGAACATTAATGCGTGTGCAATGGTTCCGATGATTTTGTACTGGATTTCCAGTGTTTTCTTCGGCCGGTCTATCTCCAGCTAAAAGACGACCACGATTGTATTTCCACAGAATCACCCATATTGAGATAGAAACAGAAAATTAGAATCACTCTACAGTAGCACCGTATTGTCTCTGTAATATTATATACGAAATCAGCATGAATTAAAATACCATATTTAAGCGTATTTTACAGCCGGGCAACGCCGAGCGCCCTATATTAGTATCTTACAAAGAGGGACAAAAGATTAGAGCTCAGTCGAAATTTTCCATGGAAATAAAGATAAGATAGGAAAAGAGATGTGTACGTGTTAATAAAGATTTGTTTTGTAGATGAATTGTTCAGTAAAAATAGCGCAAATCAAACTGATCAACTCACTACAATATGGTTGTCTTCAAGTCCAACGTGAACAAATTCTTGATGAGCTATCCCCTTAAGTAATCCAATATACCAAATTTCCACTACTAACGATGACAATATATTCCCGTTGACCATTGTACACTCGTTAACCCTTATCCTCGAGTGGCCTCCAAGCCTTGATAAGTGGTGACTCCTTTGTAAAAAAAAATCTAAAGAAAGGAGTTTAGCAATATCTTCTGTTATTTTAGTTACTTTAAAAGAAGGAGAAAGAAACATTTTGTAATACCAGTTTATCTGGTGACTTAGATAATTTATAAATATTCGCCTATCATAGACACTTACATCCTTTTCGTAATCTTTTGAAACTCTTGCTTGCGATATGTTCTTTCCAAAAAAAGAAAGAAGCAAAACCCATAAAACCGGAAATAGATGGTCGAATAGGGTCGATTGAAAGTATCCACCGAATCAGAGTCGGTCGTTCAGTAAAAATTGATTTTTCTCGAATCGTTTCTCATTTTGGGGGCATTTTATTGGTTTCTTCCGCAATGGAATTATTCTTAGCTCACATTCTGTATTTTCTTGGTAAACACATATAAAAGAAGACCTTAACGATTTCACTATCTTATATCTTTATCTTTATTTTATTCTATTTTAGACAAAACAGACGTTAGTTATCTTTCAATTTTCTATTGCACCATAGCGTGACACAAAAGTTCGCTGGAACAAAACCCGTTACTTTCTTAAGTGGATTCAAATTCGAACTATTTATCCGTTGTCATTTTTTTTTGTGTGTTTGTTGTTGTTGTGGTTCCTGACTACTTGCTTTCGTTCATTCACACAAGACACCAAAAAGAAAATATGTACGATTCTTATATTATGACCCGGGCAACATCGGATGTCCTGGGGAGAGAGGTGTCTGCTTGACATTTGAACTTGTGACAATCTTATTGAAATAACAAAGTGTTTTAATAACGGAAGAATGCTTTGAAATATGACTGGAATTTAATGTAGAAACAATTACGCCAGAAATATGTAAAACAATAAAAAGTTTAGAATGTTTAATTCTAATAAACAAAGATACGTGACAAAAAACAGGTAAGGATTTTGGATGCGTAGATACATAACGTAACGAGTTTAAAAAAGCCTTAAAAAGTTAGTTTTTAACGGGCGGAAGAGACGGTAGACAGGTGTGCAGCTAGCAGGAGCAAGACTGATAATTAACATGTAGACACTGTTCAACCTTTCCAAGATGGGAACAACATTTTGGAATAAAGGTTGTCAAAACAAAGCCGAGGTCTATTAGTCGTGGTAGAATTTTCGATGCAGCTTTCCGTCCAACAAGATCAAAGATGAGTCAAGTGTTCTCTAATTGGCCAAATGTTGTAACTCCATATAATGATGTTCGTTCCTTTTATTGAAGATCCAATATTTTTATGGAGCAATTCCGGTGTCTGATTGGTTGCTTGCAGAATATGGCTCCATTTGATTGGTCAGTTCCTTTCGCCAGTGTCTATAAGTAGAACCTTCCAATTTCTTTAATCATACCCTCAAATAATATAAAAAATATTGCAACCAACAGATTAAACAAAACTCCATATGAAGTATTCTGCGGTAAAAAAAAAGAAAGAAAATAATAAATTTTAGCACTGTGTCAATTCTGCAAAAAAACAAACAGTTGCGTTCTTTTCAATAAATTCTGGGTTGTTTGGATTGTCAGGTTTTGACTGAATGACTTTGTGTAGGTCTTCAATTCGTAAAATAACCTATACATTTCATCTGTCACGATTCGAATCTTGATTCCGATCCATCGAAATAAAGTCGAGCACAGATATTGACATGAATAATCAGTCTCCAGGTTATGATGTTTCAAATGAAACATAATTTCTGGATTTTACATGAAATCCTAATAAATTATTGTTTATTATGAAACATCGTATTACAATATGTTAACTTGTCTTTCACAGCAACTTTATTAAAAGATGTCCAAATTCTATTTATTACATTTTTGTTAGCAATGTATCAAATTCACATTGTGCCCTCGCACGCACACACACACACACACACACATACACACACACACATTCTCACTTTTTTATAGATGTATAGGTTAGCGAAATAATAGACATAATTGAAAGTTCAAGTAGTCACAGTTCGTTCATATGCGTGGGTAAAGTAGACAAATAAAAATTGATCTTTTTATCTTCCAATAACAGAGAGATCGATTTTCAGATCATCTAGTGTGGTGTCAGTCCGCAAAAGAAATTCAGGAAGGAAGTGGTTTGTTGGGTCAACTGTGGAGTTTGAAGCAAACTGACCGGCAAGCATGTTAGCCTTCTCGGTTACGGTGCAAACAACCTCATAAGTGTTGGATAGTGGAGAATTGATGATTGCCCATTATTTACTAAAGTGTTGTAGATTTTCCAGAAATCACAAGTTCCTAATTTCTGCGCTTCGATGCGTTTTCGGGTGGTTTCGATGTATTCTCTCTTAGCTGCTGTTATTTCTTTCTTACAATTACTTCTAGCTTCAATAAACTTTTGTCGGTTTGTACTTCATTTATGTCGAATAAATCTGCGGTATGCATGCTGCCTTTTAGCAATGGCAGCTGCACAAGTAGAAGTAAACCATTGGGGAGAGTGGAGTTTGCTATAGAACTTCTGCGTGGGAATATAAGCTTCAATTGCCGCTTTGCGCCATTTAGTGGTTTCATTTGCGGACTGTTCTGCAGGAAGAGAAAAGATATTTCCCCATGGGGCTTTTCTAATGAGATCTCTGATGGCTTCCCAGTCAGCTTTCTTATAATACCTTGTCGTCTTGAGTAATGGCTCTTCAGCTTTAGCTCGAGAATTTAGGTCGATTTCTACCATATATATATATATATATATATATATATATATATATATATATATATATATATAACTACTTCATTTACTCACATAAACTTAATATACGAAAGTATAGATTTATGCGTAAACTTTAAGTATTTACTTCAAAAGTGCTCAATACGTAGGTAGAGCTAGTTAGTAATTTATAAAATTTATAAATTACTATATATATATATATATATATATATATATATATATATATATATGTATGTATATATGTATATATATATGTATGTATATATATATATATGTATGTATATATATATGTATGAATATATATATGTATGTATATATATATGTATGTATATATATATATGTATGTATATATATATGTATGTATATATATATATATATGTATGTATATATATATGTATGTATATATATATATATGTATGTATATATATATATATATATATATATGTATGTATATATATATATATATATATATGTATGTATATATATATATATATATATGTATGTATATATATATATATATATATATATATATATATATATATATATACAGGGTGTTCCAAAAGTCTTGGACACATTTTGACATTGAATATCTCAAGAACTATTAAGGATATAAAAACGCATCTGCTATATTCAGAAAAGCTTGTAATCTCAAGTTTTTCATGGAATGTTCAAAGATGTTCAATGTGAGCACCATTGGTCACAGTACACACATCAAGTCGATTGTCAAATTCTTGCCAAACGCGTCCCAGCATTACGTTGTCAATGGTTGCAACATATTCTGTTATTCTGGCCTTTTAACTCATCCACATCTCTTGGAATGGGAGACACATAGACCAGTCCTTTCACACACACAAAAAAAAAATCGCAGGATGTGAGATGCAGGTTGAATACGCGTCAATGATTCAATTTTTGCACACAAAACTCTTTTCTTGTTGAGTGAACGCCATTGCTGGATCTGAAAGGAAATGAACAAAAATATGAATAGTCTTACAAAAAAACTAAATGCACTTAGGTTTAAAAGTGGCATCACTCTTATCTTACTACCATTCATATTTAAGTAGATAGTAGGACGTGAAATGTGCCCAAGACTTTTGGAACACCCTGTATATATATATATATATATATATATATATATATATATATATATACGTATAAGTTCAGTATAATAGTACATATATGATATTCTATATGGAAATTTGGTTATTCAACACATACTAAGGAAGTAACAACTCGAGTAAATGCGTTTTCATAACATAATTTGAAATGGCATTGCCAATTATCTATTCTGATAATGTAGTTTTTCTTCATTGGAATCACGTCACTTTGATTAATGGAGAAGAGCGTAAATTAACGCAAGGGCTGAATCCTTTCGATTGAGAAAATTAGAAAGGGTGAGCAGACGAGAAACAAACAGCAGATTTTACAGTTCTTTCTCTGCAGTTGTTGTGTGGGTGGTTTTGTTAAAGTAACAGCATTCAAATTGCATCAACGCCAAATAATGACCAACGTACGTCATTCATTGTATTCTTATGCGTGGTTCAATGGGGTTGGCGCGAACAAACAAATAATACGTGTATTCGAATCTAAATGAATAAATTATTTACTTGTAAATCGAATGCAATAAATTGGAAACTCGACTTAATACTTTGTCTCTGTAAATCTAGAAGATTTCAAAGGACAAATCGGACATTTATTTTGTTATGTTTTATAATTTTATGAGTATATATATATATATATATATATATATATATATATGAGAGAGAGAGAGCAAGAAAAACGAACAAACCGAGTTATGTAACGTTTCGTTTTTACTTCGAGATTTCCTCTGGTTTGTTCCTTTTTAGTTCTCTATTTCGTCGGAATACTATTTCCATTATTCTCACATATATATATATATATATATATATATATATATATATATATATATATATATATGAATTTCACGAGATTATCAAGAGTGCTCAATAAAAGAAGAGAAAGATATATTTTTATAAATATAAACAAATTTACATGGATGCAACACTGAACATGGTAGTGTCTTAGACAAATGGTCGGTTAAAACCAAAAGTCCCCGTCAGGCGTCTTAATAAATGGTTGATTTCCACATAAAAAAACCAATCCTAAAATCAACTCTCTCTCTCTCTCTCTCTCTCTCTCTCTCTCTATATATATATATATATATATATATATATATATATAATCAAGTAAATATACCAAACCAAAGATGCATTTACATCACACTTATATTATTTTATTAGTAATATAATTCGTCTTACACGTGTTTCGTTGGATGGTGGAAATTTACCAGACAACACATCAAAGAAAGATTTATGTCCTTGGAAAACTTCGTGTTACAGCTGTGACGTCACTCACGTCTCTAGCGTGCTCTCGAACGTCATCCATGTTTCTAACGTCATCGTCTCCTTTTCATTACCGTGACGTCATTTCGTACACAGCTCGGTATTTGCATACGCGCATCTGCGCTCTATTGCATTAGTTGCTTTATTAAGTAATAAAAAAAAATATACAACTTTCGTTACAACCTAATACAGGTTTGACATAGGACACAGTCTAAGTTGTTTTGTCATAAAAATTGAGGAATCGCATAAAAACATACCTTGTCTACTGAAAATGATGAGATTTGTTGATAGCAAAGCTGCAGCAGCAGGACGAGAGATCATTCGGTGCAGAGCACAGTATTCGGCTGACTGGTCCGCAATAATCTGAGAATTCCAGCTGAACTAGTAACGGTCGAGTGGGTTTGTCCGGACTTTGAAGAAGATTAAATTAGCAAACTGAATGGAGTTTCCGGCGTTAGCAGGATGTAATATTCCATCAAAACATAGAAAAGGACATTTTAAAAAACTTTTTGATTTGATTTTATTATCGCAATTTCATACACCTTTCGTAATGCATTTAGAAAAATACTACTGTCTTTTAATTAATACAATGACAACTTCATAATACTAGTAGAAGTAGTAGCCGTAATAATAATAATAATAATAATAATAATAATAATAATAATAATAATAATAATTTTTCCTGTTCGATTCTGCTTAAACTGCGCCAATGTTATTATCATATATTTGATGACCGTTTGGGAATGCGGGTGATTTCTGTAAAACTCAGTCCGAGTGATTTGGAGAGTTGAAGAACAAAAAACACTTGGTCTGTTTGCTGTGATCTGCGCAACCCAGACACTGGCCGGTGACGATACATAAAAATTAGAATAAGATTAATATTATTATTAGGAGTAGTTACAGAGGCCATCATCAACGATTTCTCTTTGAAAACAACTTGTGGCGTTTTCTAGAGTTTGAGTGACAACAAGTCTCCATAGATTTCCTAGTACTTTAAACCTCTTTCGATAACCATAGCAAATGGATTTGCGTTATCGCAACAGTCGCTTACTATTGGTTTCTCGTTGGCAGCGATCATTGGTCGTCACTAGAATTTGGGTGGAAACAAGCCTCTCCAAAGCCCAGTTCTCTTTGCACTCGTCCAGCATAGGTCTGGCTAGTGCTTTCTCTCCTCAGTCTTTCCATCCTCCTTGACCCTCCTTGCTTTGGTGTGGTGTCAGTTTTTGTCACACACACAAACACACACACAAACACAAACACACACACAAACACACACACACACAAACACACACAAAAACACACACAAACACAAACACACACACACAAAAACACACACACACAAACACACACACACACACACACAAACACAAAAACACACAAACACAAACACACACACACACAACACACACACAAACACACACAAACACACAAGCACAAACACACACACACAAACACACACACAAACACACACACACTAAAAATTCAGTTTTCGTAATTCCATGTGATGCTCCTTTATGTGTTACATCTGTTGCATTTTCTGCATGTCCAGTTTGTGTTTGTAGTTCATATTATTATTATTTTTATTATTATTATTATTATCATTATTATTATTATTATTATTATTATTATTATTATTATTATTATTATTATTATTTATTTACTAGGAGTAGTCACACGGGCCATAATCAAAGATTTCTCTTTGAGAACAACTTGTGGTGTTCTTTGGAGTCTGAGTGACAACAAGTCTCCTCAGATTTCTAGTACTCTCCGCCTCTTTCGATACCCTTTGCAGATGAGTTTGCGTTATCACAACGGCCGGTTCAATTGATTTTTCATTGGCGGCGACCATTAGTCTTCACTGGAATTTGGATGGGAATAAGCCTCCCCAAGATCCTAATCCTTTTTGCACTCATTCAACGGAGTTCTGGCTTGTAATTTCTTTCCTCAGTCTTTCCATTCTCCTTGATCCTCCTCGATTATTTGTTATGATGTCAGTTTCTGCTTATTATCTATATATATACGATAATGTGTTCTTTTGTGTCACGCTTTTGGGCAAATTTCATTATTATTATTACTAATATTATATTTATCTATTCGTAATGGCTTCGGCCATTATCATGCTGCGCACCCTTAAAAACAGGAAAGTGGAATATTCCAAATAAATATTTTCTAATAAAACAACAAAATATTGGTATCGCTTTTAAGACAGAGCTAATAAAAAAATAGCTGTTCTCCTTGGCCTTCGGGCCAACCAACCTCACCCCGTTTCTTTTTTAGTTAGCCTTGCGCCTAAGTTTTTTGTTCATTTTCCCAATTGTATTTTTTTCCTGTAAATAAAAAATTTAATATCTCAAAGTGTAGTATCTGTTCTTCAGATGCTACATTTCAATTTCGTGTTATTATTATTATTATTATTATTATTTATTCATTCATTGTGACATGCATACATCTTTTAAACGCTTTCAACAATTTTTATTCATAAACACATGGATTTCACAAATACAGAAAACTATTAAAGGAAATAAATCCATGTCCGTAATGGAGAAATTGATTTTATTATAATTAAACATTAGTCCTTCATTTAAGCGTTATTATTAATGTTTTAATTCAGTAGGCGTTTTCATATTTCATTATCAGTGATTGTTGCCTGGTGATACTAATCAATGTTCCTTGCAGTGACATAAAGTCTTTCAATATTTCCAGCACTCCTCCGTCTCTATCGATAACCATTATAAATCACTTGGCATTATTGCAACAGCTGTTTATCATTGGTTTATCGTTGGCAGCGACTGTTGTCCTTCTCTGGAATTTGGGTGGCAATAGCCTTCCCAAGATTACAATATTTCTGCTTCGTTCCAGTAAGGGTTTGGTTCTGGGGTCCCTTCTTTCTTTCTTTATTTTTCTCTCTCTACCCCCTTCTCTCTCTCTCTCTCTTCAATTTTTTTATACGAATGCTAGTTATAAAGCCATTGGGGATTAAGCGGGAGCATGTAACATTCTAAGTGAAAGTGATTTTTTGTGGAACGAACTGGATTCAAGTCGTCAGTCCGTGTCGTTAACCACTTGAGTATCGCCACCTTCCTCCATACTCATTGACCTTTTATGACAAACTTGCGTGATATCAGTCGAGACTGATGAGGTCACATATGTGTACGTCTTTTGGGCGTGTCTGTTTATGTGGTTTCTAGCAGTTACATTTTCGCATTATTTTTTATTATTTAGACTCTTTCTGAACTGCTCTGTGTTTTGTTACAATGTACTTAGATGGACGGCCATTTTGGAAATGGCGGGTGAAGTATGTAGAATGAAATGTAAGTTACCTTTCTATCCGCAGCAGACATGTCCTAGGCCGTACGTTGTGATTTGCGTCAACCAGCCACTGGACTGCGATGGCAAACCGAACTCAGAATTATTGTTGCTAGCACTGGTACTAGTAGTAGCGGTGGTGGTGATAATTTCGTGATTCATTGATGTTATACTCATGAGTCGAATGTAGGATAGATTTTTCCCCAATCTCACGTATGTCGCAATATCCTCTTAAACCTGCAAAAAAAAAGCGGTCAATTTTTTAAACTTTGACCCTTATTATGACCTCTTAACATTTATTGTTTTGAGCTCAAATCAAGTTATTAAGTTAGATTCATGTCCAAGGAACCTATATCAAAAATTTCAAGTGTTTATACACAAAAATGGCGGAGGAGTTTGGTAGAGTTCTCAAAGGTCAAATCGGTGAACTTTGACCCCCTTAACAGCCAAATTTCTGGCCAAAAATAAGTTACATTTTCCTAAGTTAGTCCATAGATGCTTCCATCGGACCATAGAGACAACCCCTGTCCGCTAACTAACCCAGTGGTTAACTAACTACCAACTCGTCTCTTCAATTTCTCGTCACAGGCTTACTCCTAATTCTGATTTCTCCTGGCTTCCGTGTCTCTTACGGCATCCTTTTCTCCTGGCTGCACCTACATGCTGTCCTCTTGGTGTTTGTTTTCCTTCTTCGTTCACAAAAATGCAAGGCGTTTTATCTATTCTTAACTGACTTCCACAAACACCTTGATTGTTAAATTTATTTTTAGCGGGCTCCGCTCCCATTGGCTAATTAATTTTTATTATTTGTCTTTTCTTTCTTTTTTTTTTTTTAATTGGATTGCTGCGTCGAACCTTTGCGTAGTGACGCGTTTACACACTTTGTCTGTGACAGGTAACGAGTAAACATCCGGTCGGGAGTATATGACGTCCCACAAATCCATATTTATTTTGAAATACTCTTTTTTTTTTCTTTTAAATGTAAATTAGTTAATTCATTATTTCTAACTCTACAGTGCTTCCATATAGGAGCATGCCCTTATCTCAAGGACAGCTTATTTTTTATGGAAATCACTCCAGACACGACATGAAGCCACTTGTTAAAAGAGCTAAAAATATAAGTTTAAAGTAAAAAAAAAAAAAAAAAAACTAGCTAACGATAAGGGCTATATGAAGAAATTCTGACCCACAAAATAATAATTATTTCCTTTATGCTCATGGAATGTGAGGACTAAAGAATAAAATAAGAAAGGCCGGAGTCGCGTGGTTGCTGAAAGTAAACTTAAGCTACCTTTTTTTTTTTACTCTCCAACGGTTTGAGTATGAGATGTACAGGATTTCTATACGGCATAATCACGTTGACACACTGGTTCCCATTGGCTCACCGAAGTTAAGCAACACTGTGCATGGTCAGTATTAAAAATGGGTGACGATTTCAGAATTAAAGGTGCTGTATGTGCTTTTGCTTATCTCTTAATTGTTTTCGGTCGTCTAGCACTTCTCTTTGCCAGAGGACTCGAGCAGTGCCAATTCCGGAGAAGTGTGGTTGTATATTGCGCAACCCTTGCCTCTCAGTTACTCGTGCGGCTACTCTTTCGGGGGTGTCTATTGTGTCTTCAGACTGTACGGAGGGCTCGATCGATACTAGCAAACGCAGACTCGATTTTTTAGATATCAATTTTGAACTCAAGTGACTCCCGATAGCGTCAGTTCAAGAGTTAAGCTCACTCTTCCTAGTATATAGCACGTGTTTACTAATCTTTCATTTGATCGAGTCAACTAAAGTCAAGTGCGTCACCGTTTATATTATATGCTTTTCTCTACAAACCAATTTTTTTTTTCTTCTTGATGTATTCGACGTTGATGTATGTGTTCAGGTCGACAAAGATTAAGGGTTGTTTTTTCAGTGTGTTCCTTTGTACTGATCTTTATAATGGTTTCTGTTTGCCTTTTTTTACGGTGAAAGTGGGGGGGGATCTTTTTTTTTTTTTTTTAATTCCCAATTGCGACATTTTCTTTGTTTTAATCTCGTGCTTGTCATTCTCTTATCAGTTAATTCTCTGTTATGAGCTGATTGCAAAACACTTTTCGCTGCTGTTATTGTGCAAACAGGAACAATGCTTTAAATAACCTTGTTTTGCTCCTTTTTTTCGTCATGATAAATATCTTGCTTGTCTCTCTATCTGATTCGATTTCTTTATTTTCGTTACTCTTTTCACGTTTGACACAGTTTGCTTTCTTGAAGCTCTATCTTTATCTGAAAGTGGACTACATGCAGTTTTAACGTGTGATTCTAACTACCAGTCGAATCAGCATAGATTAAGCATTTGTAGATTTTTTGGTTTGTTTAATTTATTACTTAACTATATAATTACAAAACTCTGTGGACCTTGCTTGCTTGCATCTTGTCTTCAACGATCGGATGATTCCATCTATTATAAAAAGGTATGGCAGGTGAATTATATATATACACATACATATATTTATATATATATATATATATGTGCGTATATATATATATATATATATATATATATATATATATACTTGTTTATTGTTATATAAACATGCTCACATCCCGCTGCTACAAATAGCCACTTGTTTCAATCAAACAACAGATATCATCAGGCAGCGACTTTACTATTCAAAAGTTCAATGAATAATGGATTTTTATTTTAGGTAGGAACTCTTTAGAAGTTGGAGTTAAAAAATTGGTGAATTGAATTATATATATACACATACATATATTTATATATATATATATATATGTGTGTGTGTGCGTATATATATATATATATTTTTGGTGAATTGAATTATATATATACACATACATATATTTATATATATATATATATGTGTGTGTGTGCGTATATATATATATATATATATATATATATATATATATATATATATATATATATATATACGCACACACATAGTATTCCTTCGATTATCACGGTAGATAGGGACTGAGACCACCCGTGATATTAAAAAATTCGCGATGTAGGACAAAACCATTATTTTTATCTTAGTTAATTGTTTATAGGCTGTTTAAAACCATCCCTATAATGTTTATAACCATCCCTATAATGTTTATAACCATCCCTATAATGTTTATAACCCACCCTTTACTATATTAATAATAATAGAAACGTTGGAACACTTTTTAGGTGTTATAGTACACTATCATATCTTTATTTTTATGATTTGATTATCACGGTTTTTATGAATTTACGGTGGAAATCCGCGATATTTATTTATTGAAAACCCCGTGAAGTAGCGAATCCCTAGTAATCGAACCGCGAAATAGCGAGGGGTTATTCTCTCTCTCTCTCTCTCTCTCTCTCTCTCTCTCTCTCTCTCTCTCTCTCATCTCTCTCTTCCTCTCCTATATATATATATATATATATATATATATATATATATATATATATATATATATGTTTTGAGCTCAAATCAAGTTATTAACTTAGATTCATATCCAAGGAACCTATATCTAAAATTTCAAGTGTTTAGACACAAAAATGGCAGAGGAGTTTGGTATAGTTCTCAAAGGTCAAATCGGTGAACTTTGACCCCCTTAACAGCCAAATTTATGGCCAAACACAAGTTACATTTTCCTAAGTTAGTCCATAGATGCTTTCATCGGACCACAGAAACAAATCCTGTCCGCTAACTAACCCAGTTAGTCGAGTCTTGGACTTCCGGTTCGTTGACTGTCATGGCTCTTGTGAGCTGCGACGTTGTTTGGCTGTGGAATTTATTATATATATATATATATATATATATATATATATATATATATATATATATATATATATATATATATATATGTATAAACAGTAATCTACAAACACGTGTTTCACACATCGTCAGTATTGCTTAACTGTTCTAGGATTCGAACCTCAGACTATATGCACTCTGGTTGAGTGCATTAAACGTTACGTCACGAAGTCCTTGATGAATTTACAAGTTAATTTTATCGTTTATAAACTTATGTCGATTTTTGTTGTTGTATTTTTCCTTAGTAGATCGGCCATATTCCTTGGACGTAAACAAATATTATTTATTTACGCATATGCCTGCTTATGAAAATTAAATCATACGAACGAATACTGAATATAATTAGATCTTTCTTAAACAATAGGCTTATCCAGGTTGTCATTGATTAACGCCCATCCAAGCAGCATAACATTAATGCAGGAGTGTCTCAGGGGTCGATCCTTGGACCACTATTATTCCTGATATTCATCAATCACCTCCACGATAATATTGTGTCCGAGATGGGTATATTTGTTGATGATAAAACGCTCTATAACATGCATGAGGAAAGAACGGATGTACGCAAATCCAAGACAATGGCTGAATCATTAGAAAATGACCTTCAGACTGTAGTGGAATGGGGGCGTAAATGAATGGTAACATTTAATGCTAGTAAGACTAAGCTGCTCTCCTTTAACAATTACAAGAAACCTCTCCAACCACCAATATTCATGACAAATACACCCATAACTGAGAATTCCTTCTTAAAACTCCTCAGCCTAACATTCACAGACAATAGGAACTGGAACAAGTACATTGAGGACATAGCTATGGCTGTTGTAAAGAAGGCGGGCTCCCTCTATCGTTCTAGAAAACTACTCCCACCTGAGAGTATCCTGTATCTCTATAAGGCCACCATTCGCCCATGCATAGAGTATTGTTGCCACATCTAGGCTTGTGCATCTGCCACTAGTCTCTCCCACTTAGATAAGTTTTTTTTTTAATTCTCTAATCTAATAGATCCCACTTTATCAACTAGGCTGCAACCAGTGTCCCATCGCCGCAATGTTGCATCTCTGTACTATGTTTTACGTTTATTTTAATGGAATGTATTTTGATAGACTCATTGAGCTTGTGCCTCCTCGACGTACATATGCCCGACAAACTCGCTTAGCAACAAAATCACACCCCTTCACTGTCGGGGTCTCTTAATATCAGAAAGTTTTCTACTCTAATATCTTCTTCCCTAGAACACCTAGACTTTGGAATTTCCTCCCTGCTACCTGCTTCCATAACTGTAACACAGATCAACCAAGCTGCGGCGAAATCGGTTTATTTGATCTGTGTTGGTTATTAGACTTTCTTGGATGTGCCACATTTTTTCGTGTAGGAGAGTACTCGCCTCGAATGCAAGAGGCCCCGGTTTCGAATCTCAGGTTCGGATATGTCTAACTGATGAACCCAAATGGAAGCGATAACCCGAGTCATGGTATAGGGAGCTCTGGTAGATGTAGCACCTTTCGATTCCTTGCTGCTGCGTCCAACAGGGCGGACAGGGATCACTGGTGATCACATATCTCCTAGATCTCTTACATGTTAGCTCCAAGAGTTATACCCTGGGTACTGGCCTCAGCAGGCTTGCCAAACCTTGTGAGGGGACGGTGCTGGTGCAGCACCGTTGGGCGGAGAGTTCACCCGACTGGATTAACGGCCAGGACTGAACTCTGTTTAGAGTAACTTCTATGCATCCATGACAAAGGCGAACCCCCAAGAAGGAGGACTTCAGCCATGGACCTCGGAGTGGAGCCCCGTAGGCGGTTGGCTGGCATACTCGTCTCTTTCCGGCAACTCCTGCATCCTTACTTGGCCCCAGCTATCTCGACCCTGTCTTGCCGTTGGACCAGGCTGGTTTGGAACGAGGGAGTGAGGCTGGCTCTGCGCAAACCAGCTTCACTTTAAACAAACTCAGCGCATGTCATCCATCATCCCCCCTCACTTCCTTCAAGTACTATGGCTTTTGGCAAGCGACCAAGCGATAGGTGTGGGCACACTGGAAGTCGTAGCCACAAACCTGAACACAAGCGACTCAGGCCATAGGGTTGCTCTCCATTAAAGGGAGCGGAAATAGAGTTCGGCAGCCATCTGAGTGTCTGAGCCGACATATCTTGGACAGCACTGCTCACCCCCGTCGCATGGGGAACGGGCTAGAAAAGGTACCCCAAAACATTGCCCGCTCCACTATATCCTGGCTGGCTTACTGCGGTCAGTGGGAACCCTAATAATGCGGTCGAAATAAAGAAAAAAATATCAAGATTGCGACATTGAATGTTCGTGCACGAAGACCTGAAGAACATCATAGGTGCAACACCAAATCCAGACAAACTCATCATATTTGGTGATTTTAATGCAAGAGTAGGCTGTGACGGTGCTGCATTGGAAGGTGTTGTAGAAAAACACGGTATTGGAAAATGTAATAGCAATGGTCTTCTTCTCCTTCAAACCTGCTCTGAACATGACCTGCTGATAACAAACACTGTGTTTCACCTCCCTATTCGCAAAAGGACATCGTGGATGCACCTTCGCTCGAAGTACTGGCATCTAATTGATTATATCATCATCAGGAAACGGGACAGGCAAGATATACGTATCACCAGGGCCATGGGTGGAGCCATGTGTGGAGCAGAATGCTGGACAGACCACCGTCTCATAGTTGCTAAGCTCAATCTGTATGCCCAACCAAAGAGAATACCTCGAGGAAAGAGAGCTCTAAAACGATTTAATATCAACAAGTTAAAAATAAAAACTGTCCAGACATATTTCTCTGAAAATCTGTCAGAATGTCTTGACCCTGCTGGAATAGACAACCGAGATGTGGAAACAACATGGAAGACAATTTGCGAGACAGTGTACAACACAGCCATGGAGTGTCTAGGGGCAGTCTCCAGGAAACACAAGGACTGGTTTGATAAGAACTGCCTGGAGATTACCCAGCTGCTAGAAGAGAAGCATTCTGCATACAAAACCCACATTGAAGATCCTCCAAACTAAAGAAGGGCATATGGAAGAGTTTGCGTAGAAACGTTCAGTTGAAGCTCAGACACATGCAGGATTCTTGGCTAAGCAAGAAAGCAGACGAAATTCAATATGCAGACAGGAACGGCATGAATTTCTATGATGGTCTCAAGGAAATTCATGGTCCAACTCCATCCAAATCATCACCTCTCCTCGGTGCAAACGGATCCACTATCTTCACTAACAAAGACGTGATCCTGAGAAGATGGGCGGAACATTTTAAAGGTGTACTAAACCGTCCCTCTACCATTGACCGCCTCCCCCAAATTACCGTAAATGAGGAATTGGATGAACTCCCAACGCTCAAAGAGACTGAGAAAGCAATCCGCCTGTTTCCCACTGGGAAAGCATCTGGGTCAGATTCTATCCCAGCTGAGATATATAAAGAGGGCGGACAGAACCCTGACTGAAAAACTCCATCAACTTTTCTACATCATCTGGCAGAAGGAGGGACTTCAAAGATGCCTCCATCATACATTTATGCAAGCATAAAGGTAACCACCTGCGACAGCCACCGGGGAATATCCCTGCTATGCATTGTAGGCAAGGTACTGGCCAGAGTAATGCTGAACAGGATCATAGTTCATCTGGAAAAAGACCTCTTGCCGGAGAGCCAATGTGGATCCCGTAAAGATCGTGGTACTATTGATATGATGTTTGCCGCCAGGCGGCTCCAAGAAAAGTACCAATGACAAAATGTAGACCTTTACTCCACCTATGTTGATCTGACAAAAGCCTTTGACAATGTAAGCAGAGAATGGCTCTTTAAAGAATAATGGCAAAGTATGGGTGTCCTAGAAAATTCATTGCTATCATACGTCAGTTTCATGATGGAATGATGGCCAGAATGCAAGATTGTGGGGAGACCTCTGACCCTTTTGAAGTCACAAATGGAGTAGAACAGGGCGTGTGTTTTGGCTCCCACCCTGTTCAGCCTCATGTTCTGTGCGATGCTGACGGATGCCTTCGGAGACACTGATGTAGGCATTGGAATCAGGTACAGATTTGACGGATTAATCTTCAACCTCAGGAGGCTACAAGCTAAATCTAGGGTTGCATCAGTAAATGAACTTCTGTTTGCTGATGACTGTGCCCTTAACGCTTCCTTTGGGGCAAGCGTGCCACACATGCAAACATTCTCAGAGGATTGTGAAAATTTTGATTTCACAATCAATACCAAGAAGACTGTGGTGATGCATCAGCCTGCCCCGGGAAAACCATATGCAGAACCCAGCATTTCAATCGGAGGACAAACACTCAATGCAGTTGACAAGTTCACCTACCTTGGCAGTCCGCTCTACCGCAATGTAGTCATTGACGATGAAATAAACAGCAGACTCACTAAAGCAAGCGCTGTGTTTTGCAGACTCCACAAAAATGTATGGGACAGAAGAGGCATCACCTCCATAACAAAGATCAAAGACTATAAAGCTGTCATACTCACCAGCTTACTCTATGGATGTGAGTCCTGGACTGTCTACCAACGGCACGCTAGAAAATTAAATCACTTCCACACACCAGACTGAGGAAACTACTTGACAGGCTGGCAGGAAAGGATACAAAAGTCCTCACTTGTGCTGGACTCCCAAGCATCCCCACTATCCTGATGATAGTTCACCTTCGCTGGGCTGGTCATGTAGCCCGCATGCCAGACTACACAAGAAGCTTCTGTTTGCTGAGCTCCAACAGAGCAAGCGCTCCCATGGCTCCCATAGTGGCCAGAGCAAACGATTTAAAGACACTCTGAAGGCATCACTGAAGGCCTTCAACGTTGATCCGTCATCGTGGGAGCAGACAGCTTTAGATAGAGCCAAATAGCGGTCCGCTGTTCATGACGCTGCTTGCAAATATGAAAGTTACTGAAAGGTTACTGCAGAGAAAGGATAGGAAGGACAATGTTTTGAAACCCTCGACATCTGCTATGATTTCCTGTTCCCACTGCAATAGAACTTTTCAAGCAAAGGTTGGGCTTATCAGCCATATCCGTACTCACCGATGATGACTCCTCTCCACCCACCCTACAGGATGATCAGATGGTCCTCGTCGTTTCGACGGACGAACGCACACAAGCTGTGACGTTGTTTGACTGGGGGAATGAATATATAATCTCTCACTTTTTGAATATATATATAAGATTAAAGATATTCAAGAGTGATAACTAACGAATTAAACGAAGTTATAAAGAGTGCTCAATAAAAAGGGCAAGATAAATCTTCATTAATATAAACAAATACACTGGATATGCTAATATTTCGGACAATAGCTCGTTACATTTTAGGGACTGGAAAGAAATTAAGCCGCCTGGCGAGAACTTCTGGTTTTAATCGAACGTTTGTCGGAAACATTAGCATGTCCAGTGTCGCGAGTCACAACCCAGTCGAGAAACAGATCGTCCTTGTTGCGTAAAAGATTGGAAGATAGCAATTCATAATGGCGTTTCTATAAACTCGGAAATGGCTGGGTCGATTTTTTAAAATTTCTTCACAAATTTATTTAATGTGTCTTGCAGTGTTCTTAGATAGGAATGCCCGCGATAAATATAAAAAATCGAAACTCGAAAAACTCCGAGTAAAAACCAAAGAATGTCTAACAATATATCTAGTGAGATTAAACACATTAAAGAAACAAACGTCAATCAACTCTTGTATTATGTATTGGTTTATATTATACTAAAATATTTTTTTTTATATTATACT
This sequence comes from Euprymna scolopes, assembly GCF_053919585.1. NCBI lineage: Eukaryota > Metazoa > Mollusca > Cephalopoda > Sepiida > Sepiolidae > Euprymna > Euprymna scolopes. The sequence goes on from NC_136509.1 coordinate 94,747,251, forward strand.
AAATCTTTTTTATATTATACTAAAATCTTTTTTTTATATTATACTAAATCTTTTTTTATATTATACTAAATCTTTTTTTTATATTATACTAAATCTTTTTTATATTATAATAAATCCTTTTTTATATATTATGCTAAATCTTAATTGCATTTTGTTTGAAGTATTTTATTAAGTATTTTTCTGATTATATCGTAGAATATTCGTTCCGCTGGAAATCCATCATTTATAATTACTTCACAATTTTAAATTATAGAAAAGCAATGAGGGTGAAATGCGAGCCAATGTATACAGGGTGATACTCATTAACTTTAAAACAACTTTGTTCCTACCATGGATTTTACCAAGCAATCTGGATCTACAATTTTCATATCCTTTTCTGCAAATCCTCAGAACTTCTGACAATTTAAAGACAATTTAATTATGTTGACTTTGACTTTCCATGTGTCACTGACTTTAGCAAATAGGGTACATACCTTTATAAATATTTGCTAATATTTTCTCTCCTCTGATGAGATGGTAGACATCGAAACCCTATAGGTTAAGGAGATTAATATACTAAAGTATTCTTTGTCTTGATTAGAATAATAAAAATCTTTGATAGGAAACTCAACCACTTCATTTCAATAAGGGTTTTTTGAAATTCATTGAATCACAATTTAATGCACACACACACGCACGCACACACACACACACACACACACACACACACACACACACACACACACACACACACATATATATATATGCACTAGTCGTTCATTCCGGCTTTGCTCGGACCCTATGTACTGTTCATAACTTTATGTGCATATGTATATGCATATAAAAAGTTTGATTTATGTCCAGGTAACCTACATCTAAATTTTCAAGTGTCCATGCCTAAAATTGGCAGAGGAGTTTGGCGACGGTTATAGTCTTTGGTTTTCAGTGAGAGGCACAACATGCCACCTTACATATTCGAAGCCGGCTTCAAAGTGTACCTGGATGTGCTACAGAATGTGGTGATATACTGGTTCAATCAGGTAGCCGCTGACAAACCCTGGGTGTGGCGGCAGGGCTCAGCGCTGTCCTTCAAATCCGAAGAGACACAGGCTTGCCTTCAGAACGAGTGCTACGAGAGTGTACCCTTCTCTCACTTCCAACTCCCCCCTCCCTTAACCCACTGGATTACTTCTTTTGTCATATGTCGAGAACATCACCAACATGACTTCCCACAACACCAAAGCCGCCATCCGCCGAGTAGTCGCCGAGCTCCCGCCGGCGCTTGTGGAAAAGAGGTTGCTCCCAGTTCCGGACCCATATCGAAGCAGTGATTGAGGCTGAAAGCGTCTACATTAAATACATGTTAGCTCTACTATATAATCAAGTTACCTAAATTGATTATTTCAATAAAAGTTTTAAAATAAAACTGTAGTGTTGTTTTCTTTAT